>NC_054481.1:89804677-90177177 GCF_017639515.1 Carcharodon carcharias
GGACCAGTGCAACAATTGTTTCAGCTTTATGAAAGCTTCTTTCTGGAGTGCCTCCCAAGACCAACGTTGTTTCTTTTTGAGTAGAGAATTCAGGGGGGCCAACACTGTAGACAAATTGGGTAAGAACTACCCATAATAATTGATCATTCCTAGGAATGATTTGAGCTCTGAGGCATTCTTTGGCGCAGGTGCCTCTTTTGTGGCTCCCAATTTCTCCTCAACCGGGCGGAGGCCCTGTGAATCTACCTGGTGACCAAAATAGATTACCTCCCTCACTTGGAACATGCACTTCTCTTTTTTTTAAACACACTCCAGCCTGCAAGAAACATTTTAAGACCTCTTCTAAGTTTGTCAAGTGCCCTTTTTCAGTGAATCCTGTCACCAAAACATCATCTAAATAGACTACAACCTGGGGCAGTCCCTGCAGTAAGCTTTCCATTGTACTCTGGAAGATAGTGCAAGCTGAGAAGATGCTGAAAGGCAATCGAGTGTACTGGTACAACCCTTTGTGGGTATTAATTGTGACAAGTTTCCGGGAGGCATTATCTAACTCCAGTTGTTGATCAGCATGACTCATATCAAGCTTCATGTAGGTGGTTCCACCTTCCAGTTTGGCGTACAGGTCTTCAATTTTTTGATATGGTGTGCCTGTCTAGCTTAGCTACTTTATTAACTGTTAATCTGTTGTCTACACAAATTCGGACGCTTTGGCCGGGGATTATGGGCGCTGCCCATTTTGAGAACTGCACAGTTCGTAAAGCGCCCAGTTTTTCCAATCTGTCCAGTTCAGTGTTGATTTTTTTCTCAGTGTGTAAGCTTCTAGTCTTCATGAATCACAGGGCTGCCTCTGGATCCACATGAATTTTTGCCTGCAGCCCCTGGATCTCCCCAAGTTCATCCTTGAAGATTGTAGCGTACTTTCAAAGTAGCTCTGGTAACACATTTGCTCTCGACTGGAAAATTTCAGCCCATTCTAACTTAATCTCCTTTAGCCAGTTTCACCCAAGGAGGCTTGGCCCCTTGCCTGCTACCACCATCAAGGTTAGCTTTGCTAATTGGCTACCGTAATGGACTGTTACTCTGCTTATGCCTTTGACTTGGATGTCTTCACCCATGTATGTTTTTGGTAGCACTGGCAATGGAAAGTGCTACCAAAGTAAGAGATTCAAAAGAGGTTGGATGAAGAGGAGTGAGAGGAGGCTCAAATAGAGCAAAGGATAGAAGAAAAACTTACATTTATATAGCATCTTTTACAACCATCAGACACTGCAATGGGCCTTACAGCCAATGAAGTGGAAGTGTAGTCACTATTGTGATATAGGAAACATGACAGCCAATTTACACACAGCAAGTTCCCACAAACAGTAATATGATAATGACCAAATAATTTTTTTTGGAATGCTGATTTGAGGGCTAAATATTGGACACCACGGATAACTTCTTCAAAATAATGTCATGGGATTGTTTATGTCCACCTGAGAGGGCAGATGAGGTCTCATCCAAATGACAGCACCTCCGACAGTGCAGCACTCCCTCAGTACTGCACTGGAATATCGGCCTTCATTGTGGTGCTCAAGTCCTGGAGTGGGGATTTAACCTGCAACTTTCTAAATTAAAGGAAATGGGGTTACCTACTGAGCCCCAGCTGGTACCTAAACACATAAGCACCAGCATAGGCCATTTGGGCTGAATGGCCTGTTTCAGTGCTCATTTTTCTTTTATTAATTTGAGCCTCTGTGCCCTTGTCATGCGCTCACAATTTTATTTGAAGTAAATTTGCTTTTTCCATACCTTTTACTATCTGGTATACTTCAATGAGAGCTCCTCTGATCTCTCATTTCAAAGCTGACATTTTTCAGTGATCTTCATTACTCAGACCCTAATGTTAGGGCCAGCCTTGTGTCTTCTCTCTGCACTGTCTCAAAAGTTGAATGTCTCACTCATGTGTCTCAATGACCAGATCTAATACAGTGCTCGCCAAGTGATCCAGCTATTGCAGAACAGGTATATGTACACTGTGAGCATGAGCTCCTTTTGGCTACTGTTCCTTTATTCTCTTAGTAAGCTGCCTTATTTCCCTGTAGTTTCATCTATCTTCCTGATACCGAATGTCATCTAGCAACCTCCTCCTTTCCTGATCACCAGTTGTCATTTTTTTGTAATGAAGTGACCCCTAGGCTGTCCCGGTGCAAAACCAATTATGATGAGGGTAGGTGAGTGGGAGGGGGTGGAAGGCAGGGTTCCTGATCATTGGTCACTGACTCTCATTGGAAGCTATAACTGGGGCATTGGTTAAGAACAGCACTAGAATGGGCTGTAGGATTCTCTGTCATTAAGCCGCCTAACTGTGGCTCAGGTTAGAAGAATGTCTGCTCGTATGCTGGGTTGGGGAGCTGCTGTCGGACATGATACAGTGCTGGAGTGCAGCCTCGGGAAGCCAGCAGAACGTCGTCTCAGGAGAAGAGATTAGACCATCAAAAGATGAGCAGTTGCTGAGGCAGTCCTAGTCAGAGCAACCTTAGGAGGGAATTCAAAGGCTAGATCTTCAAAAGTGAAGACTGGAAACCCTTCATGAGGGAGACAAAGTATTAATGAGATTTGTGTAACTCAGTTAAACAGCTGTGTAAGCCTTCAGGAAAGGAGAGATTTAGGCAAAATACCTTGAATTTAAAATTCTCATCCTAGTATTCAAATCCCTCCTTGGCTCCACCCCTTCCTATGTCTGAAACCTCCTCTAGCCCTGCAAGCCTTCGAGATCTTTGCATTGCTCTGACTCTTGTACATCCCCAGCTTCCCTTGCCCATTATGGGTGGCCATGCCTTCAGCTGGCTAGACACTAAACAGGTGTTGGACTCAAAATGCTATTTTTCTGTGGTAGCTGAAAATGGGCTTTTGTTAATCAAACTGCACCAAGTTACTACTCCTAAATATGAGTTAAAACAAAATTTATTTTTTTTAAATTACATTTTAAATTGCTGCTTGTTTGCATTGGTTCATGGCAGATTTTGGATTCAATATGCAAATGAGTTTCAGCAGAAGCTCAAGAAACATTAACACTTCTCAAAGACAGCTCACGTTGCGTTCAGAACTGCCAGTTGCACCCAAAGTGGGTGCAATTTGTGTGCTGCATATTCTATTTGCTGAATAACAGGATGATTTGACTGATCACCAGTGTCAGTCATGGCATTGGTAGCACACTTGCCTCTGAATCACAAAAGTTTAGGTTCAAGCCTCACTCCAGGACTTGAGCAGAAAAACCAAGGCTGATACTTCAGTGCAGTACCAAGGGAGTGCTGCACTGTCTTGAGATGTAAAACCGAGGCCCTGTCTGCCCGCTTGGATGGATATTAAAGATCCCATGGCACTATTTTGAAAATGATAGGCGGAGTTATTCCCGTTGCTCACTGTGTGATTTCCTCTACATTCGGGAGATCAAACTCCATTCAATTGATCGCTTTACGCAACACCTCCACCCAGTCACGCATACCAGACTCCAGACTTTCCAGTTACTTGCTGCTTTAATTCACCAACTTGCTCTCACACTCACATATCTGTCCTCAGCCTGCTACAGTGTTCCAGTGAAGCTCAGCACAAGTTGGAGGAACAACACCTCTTCTTCTGATTCGGCACTTTACAGCCTTCTGGTTTCAGCACTGAGTTCAGCAGCTTCAGAGCATGGACTCTGTTGCCTATTTTGATTCTGATTCTTTTTGCTGTGTGCCAGTCTGAATCTTATTTTTCATGTTTTTGCTTTCAGGCAGAACTCTTCATTATTCTGCAGTTCACATTCACTCTGGACCAATGCTTTGTTTCTTTGCTACAACCATTAACACTTCCTTTGCCTTTTGTTCCATGACATTGTGGTGGGAGAGGTGAGCAGGGCCATTTGTCCCGAATTCTGACGTCAGAGCAGGGCCGGATGTCAGGCATCGCCCACTGTGGGGCACTGGAGTCACCGCCAACAGAGGTCATTGGCCCAGGAGGACACTGGGCAGGGAACTCATTTGGCCCTGTGGACCCCATTCACAAGGAGAAGAGATACCCTAGGCAGACTGTGGGGAGCAGGAGAAAGCCTGAAGCCTGGAGAAGCTGGGAGGCAAGAAGTCTGGTGGGGCTGGCAGGGGAGGAAGAGAAATGTCCGAGACTGGTGAGTCACAGTGGCAAGGAGCCGAGGCCATGAGTAGGGCAGACTGAAGCCCCTGACGATAGCTGGAACAAGACAAGGTTCACGTGGTTACAGGAAGTTAGCAATAGGTGCTCCTCCATTTAAATTCTGTTACCTGGCTGTTTAGAGATCAGGAGTTAAGCTCTAGATGGTATCTGGGTGGATCTGGAGTGCTAGTCAATAATATCCCTTGTAAGTAGTTTGTTCCTCTAACTGCTTTTCCATTAATGTTTATAAACATTTGATTTCAGTGAAATAAAAGATCCCTATTTTATAGTCTTCTTGTAGAATATGTGCTTGAATCTCATGCTACAACATCCTTGTCATTTAATCTCACCCACCCTCTACCCTATCCCAAACCTCCTCTTTTGTTGCTCCCCCACCCCACCCTCCTTTCACCTGCATTAAACCCATCGCATTTCTACTGTCCTTCGGCTCTGAAGAGGAGTCATGTTTGACTGAAAACTTTAGCCCTGTTTCTCTCTCCACAGATGCTGCCTGACCTGTTGAGTATTTCCCAGCATTTTCCGTTTCTAATTTCAGATTTTCAGCATCCGCCATGTTTTAATTTTACTTTATCTCCCTGGCATTCTGGCCAATATTTATTCCTCCATCCGCATCACAAAAAACCCAAGTGATCTGGTTATTATCGAATAGCTGTTTGGCTGAGCGAATATTGGCTGTCGTGTGTACTGCTTCACAAAAGTGACTGCGCGTCAAAAAATACATCACTGGCTGTAGGGCATTTTAAGATGGACTGGTTGTTGTGAAAAGTATTAAATAAATACAAGTCTTTCTTTTTGACTAGTATTCCAGTGATGCCACACCCAACCCCAAATCATAACTCACCTTAATGCAACCTTGGTGAGGCCTATCACAGGTTGGCCTGTACTCCTTGTTGTTTTTTCCTGAATGCACTCTGCGACAGATAATTCCACTAAAATCACTTGTTTTTTCTTCCCCCTCCAGGTGACCTTCAGGAAATCCAAAGGCTTGAAGGGCTGCTGGACAGACAGGACCCACCTCGAGAAGCGGCTCCTGGTCCTGAGCATCGTCCTTGTGCTGCTGCTGTTCTCCAGCATTCTTGCACTGATCTTTAAATACGGAAGTAAGTACTTGTGTGGAGTGAAATGATTGCAATAAGAATGGATCATAGGAATTTGATTAGGCCATTCAGCCCCTCAGGCCTGCATTTCTATTAAGCTAAATCAAGGCCAATCTGTATCTTAATTCCATTTACCCATCTGACAAAGGAGCGTATGAATTAGGAGTGGGAACCTGTCCTGCCATTTAATAGGATCATGGCTGATCTGATTGTAACCTCAACCCCACCTACCCCATCACCTTTCACCCCCTTGCTTATCAAGAATCTATCTACCCCTATCTTAAAAATATTCAAAGACTCTGCTTCCACCACTTAATCTTGCTACCTAACAAAAATCTATCATCTCCATTTTTAAATTTTCAACCAAGTCACAACTTTTAGGGGAGACAGTTCCAGATTTGCACAGCCCTTTTATGTTAAGTGTTTCCTGACATCATCTTTGAACAACCTACAGGCAGTCCTCGGACTTACGGCACGATTGGTTCCTGAAAACCACGTCTTGAGTCGAAACATCATAACTCAGAACTGAATTTACCCATAAAAACGATGTTATAAATGGGGGATTAGTTCCTCAACCAAGGCCAAGTACCCTATTTTCAACAAAATAATCCAGAATTTTGTACTCCATCAATTATAGATGAGTAATATAGCAGCATTAAGCATTTATGTTGGAAATATCCATCATGTTGATATAAAAAATCACAAGCTAGAAATACATATAGAAATGTAGTACAGTACTGTACTAATGGTGTTGGAACAGCAATTGAGCGTTTTGAGTCAGGGAAATGGGCAGCGCAGAACGTTGATGTGCACATATGAACATTTGAACTTGTTCGCTGGCATGGTGTCGTAAAGTTAGAAACGACTTAGGAAAGTCAAAACAGTGTCAATTTCTAAATGTCTTAAGCACTGTTTGTCATAACTCGAATGTTGTAAAGTTGAGGACTGTCTGTATTTCTAATCTTAAGGCTGTTCACTGGAGGAAATAGTTTTTTCTCTAACTACCCTATCAAATCCTTTAATCATCTTAAACACCTCAAACAGGTCACCCCTTAATCTCAAGGGAATAAAAGCGTAGTCAATGTAACCTGCCCTCTGGTATTGTTCTGGTAAATCTGTGCTGCACCTCCTCCGAGGTCAGTGTATCCTTCCTGAGGTGCGGGGTCCCAGAACTGAACATAGTCCTTTAAATGGGCTCTAACTACAGTCTTATTTACTTGTAACATGGGATGAAGGCAAACATTCCAATAGCCATTTTAAGTATGTAAAAGCTGATGGCCAAGAATCTTAAGTGAGTGAAGGAAGATGGGTAGACCAAAAGCTCAAATCTGTCACGGCCAACCTGCCTTTATATTGAACTAGAATTTGCAACAGAAGTGGTCACTCCCAATGTGTGGCTTTTGATCTGTTTGTTAACTTGTGTTGATTTTACTGTGACTAGGGGTCAAAAAGTCCTTGGGACTTGGCTAGTTGAAATTTTCAAAACCAAGATGGTGATCGATTTTTGCTAGGGTCAGAGTATTGTGGGTTACAGAACTAAGGTGGGTAAATAGAATTAAGACACAGATCAGCAATGATCTAACTCAAAAGCAGGGCAGGTCTGAGGGGCTGAATGGCCTATACCAATTCCTATGGCCTGTCTTTACTGCAGTTGCCATCTGCTCTTCCAGGGATCTAGGGAACTGATCAAAATGGAAGAGACACAGGGGAGAAAGGGTTAAAGAGCAGCTACGGGAATTTCCTTCAGATTCTCCCACAGCTTGCAAGGAAGTTTGGCGGGAAGACTGTTTTCTTGCCTAACAGGATTTGCGTTAACCTCCCACCAGAGTTAGAGTAGTCATTCAGGAGCATCTTCGAGATGACAGTCAACACATGGAGCCCCCTAAGATCCCTTCTATAAAGTGGTAATGACTCGGTGTTGAAGCTGCCACCAGTGATTGAGGACCGTGCTGTAACGGTGTGCATTACCTAATAGGATTGAATGAGCTCTCGCCAGCAGGGACCTTTGACCCACTAATCAATGTAAATCATGCAGCAAATTATTAAATTCAAACTTATTCCCAAGCAATAATTAAATTCTGCAATTATTACTTTGTATAGAGAATGAGGCCATTAACAGGATGAATCTTTGAAGCTCTCTCCATGGCCCTGTGGGAGTACTGAGTGTACCAGCCATGCAGTATATTGTCACCAAAGGCAGGCCATAACTGTAAGTCAGTCAGACACAATCTACTTTTTGTGGGTCCCAAGAACGATTTGGCAGAGGTTGAGCATTGGGCTGCTTTCTCATCCCTGTTCAAGGGGCCCAACAGAAAATACAACACTTTGCAGCAATTACAGCATGGAAAGAGGACATTGAGCCTATCCAGTCCATGTCAGGCTCTCCCTCCAGACAAGCAAATAGGTCTAGTCACAGATACCCTCGTTGTTCCCATTTGCCCTAAAACCTCTCTTCCTACATCTGCCTTTCCAATCTAATTTCCAGTGTTAACCATTAACCCTGGAAGTGACTTGGGCCTTTGTGAAATAATGAAGAAATCAGCACAAGATGTGCCTTTAGAAAAAAATACCTGCATTTAAATAGTACCTTGTATATACCATGTTAATCATGGCCCAATGGGTGGCATCTTCAGTTTTGAGTCAGAAGTTTGTGTGTTCAAATCCCACTCCAGGACTGAGTGCAAAAATCAAGGCTGACACTCCAGTGCTTAACTGAGGGAGCACTGTTGCCAGTACCATTAAACTGAGGCCCTGTCTGCCCCTTCAGGCAGGTGTAAAACATGGTGTGCTGCTATTTTGAAGAAGGGGCATCAATCCCTGTGTCCTGGCCAATATTTACCCCACAATCAATATCACAAAAAGAAACATACAGGCCCAGAGCTTCTATTCCCCGGTGGTGGGAGGGGCGGGTGTTGGGGGTGGGGGGGAATCATACTTGGGAGATACCCAAAAAGGTGCACAGGGAGACCCCACACAAGGACCACATGGTAACCATCCAGGAAGTTTAAACTTCCAATAGGCAATTACCCTGCACCTGGAACCATCTGATACTCCAATTTAAACCGGAGATTTCAGAGGTTCCGACTCTCTTATCAGAACATTAACCCAGGAAAGGTTAGAAGGATTAGAACCATTGGTACTGACCTCCAATGCCCCTGACCACCACCCCACTCTTCTCCTGCCAACTCCCCTAACCCCCCAACTACCCCCATCCCACCGAACGCAACTCCCCACGCACACCTCAAACCTCTCCAATTTCCACACCCCCCCCTCCTTCCAGCCCCGACCCTGGACCACCTAACCCACCACCTTAATCATCTTACCTTCCCTGCACTGCGCAAAGTGGCTGGGACCTTTAAACTTACTGCTTTATGGCAGCCCGTGTATTAAAAAGAGAGTGTGGCTTAACCCACCACCACCCCCCCCCTCCAGCGATGCTGCCCTACACACTAGACAGAGCCTGGAGCTGCTGCACTGCATATTTCTTACCAGGCCAGAGGATCAGGCGAGAAACATGCAGTTCTCCGCCCGGGTGAGTAAAACTGATCGGATCGACAGCCGGACAGCGATTGCCACCCCGTGAAAGCTCTGGGTCATAATCTAGTCATTACCACACTGCTATTTGTGGGATCTTTCTGTGTACTGTGACTACACTTCAAAAGCACTCCATTGGCTGTAAAGCACTTTAGAACATCCAGTGGTTGTGAAAGCACTATGTAAATGCAAAAGCACTTCTTTCTAAATGTACATCTCATCTGTGATGGTTCCTTCATAGCTTTTTGCTTAGGTTAATGCTTGATGAATATTTCTGGGAGAGGCACATGTTTGCCAGCAATGATTGCGTATGACCCCTCAGCAACCAAACAGCTTGAAAGACACGTTTCAATTCACAGAGCCAAAGCCCTGGCACGGAGACCCGGGTGTGATAGCTTGCTCATGACAGGGCTCAGCTTCCTGCTTTCTGCTGATGTGGGATTTTCTAGTGACAAAGTTATTACTAAAGGAATGGGGGATTGAAGAAGGTGGGACTATTCTCCTTAGAGCAGAGAAGTGAATGGAGACCTGATAGAGGCGTTCAAAATCATGGGTTTTGATAGAGTAAGTAAGGAGAAACTGTTCCCACTTACAGGCGAGTCAGTTATCAGAAGACGCTAATTTAAGATCATTGGCAAAAGAACACGAGGAGAATTGTCTTTCCGCAATGTGTAATGATCTGGAATGTGCTGCTTAAAAGTGGAAGCAGATTCAATAGTAATTTTCAAAAGGGAATTGAATAAACACTTGAAAATGTCAAATTTGCAGGGTCCTAGGAAAAGAATGCAGGAGGGGGACTGATCTGATAGCTCTTCGTAGCGAGCTGACACAGGCACTGTGGGCCGAATGGCCTCACTCTAGGCTGTGTGCTTCTATGATAAAGGTGTGCATATCTTGAAGGTGCTGCACACCTACTGCCACCCCCACTCCACCCTTGGAGCGCCAGCTCCTCCTCATCCATGCCGGATTCTTTCAAGCATTTGTGATATATATAGGCACTTGTAATGAAACCTGTCTGTATGATCCACTTTCAAGGGTAAATTCACAGGATGTTATAACGGCAACTTCCATTTATATAAAACTTTTAGTGCAATAAAAAGGCCCATGGTGCTTTGCAAAGGCATAAGGAAAAAATAGTTCCTATGCCAAGGGAACTTTAGTGGTTGTATGAACGTGTACGTATAAGTTGTTTTTAGGATGCTGTGTGACGGTCATGTTTCCTTGCGCTATGCATACCAGTGTACCAGCTTATTTCTTGTTTAGCAGTCAAATATGTTCCCAGCTGAAAGGATTTTGTAAGGAACATTCCTCCAAGCTCTCCCAAGGATCAGTTTGGAATTCCATTGGACTACATATTGCATATCCAGGCATTCCTATTCCACTGTCAGGTTTCCCTGTGGTATTCCGACTTTGGTGCACTTGTCACATGTCCGTGGGCCAGTGCAGGCAAAGGTCTGGCATTGGCTTTTCTTTTAACTTCTACACATCTTTCATTCATTTACTAAGAGTTTGGTGTGAAACAGTCACCTACACCCATTTCCACAAGTGCATAACTGTGCCTTATGGACCTGGAAAGTCCCAGGTCTGACCCCACTCTGTACTCAGTTAGCTGATTCGAGCTGGTGCTGAAGTGTACTTTTTTTTTGCTCATTCTTGGGACATGAGGAATTATTGCTCATCCTTGAAGAAGATGGTGAGTCATGTTCTTCAACCATGAGTCCATCAGGTGTTAATTCCCAGTGGTTTTATACAGCTGAGTGGCATGTAAGAGGGAAGTTACTAGTCAGCCACATTGCTGTGGGTCTGAAGTCACATACAGTATAGGCCAGTCCAAGTAAGGACAGCAGATTTTCTCCCCTGAAGGGCGTTAATGAACCCGATGGGTTTTGACAACAATGTGGTACTTTCATGAATATTATTAACAAGCCTAACATTTTATTCCAGATTTTTTAATTAATGGAATTCAAATTCCCCCAGCTGCTGTGGTGGGATTTGGACCCAAATCTCCAGAGCATTCATCCTCTGGACTACTAAATCCAAAAACATTATCACTATACTATCAAACCCTCTAAGGAGTGGACCAAGACCAAGGCTTATAGCATGCAAAGTCCCCATTCCTGATCGCTATCAGGTGTCACGACTCACTGGGGATAGTGTGCTGTAATATAAGCCCCACTGCTCCATGAGCCACGGCAAATGTGAAAAGTTTGATCAAACCACCAGATTGTCCCAATTCTACCTAACTGTTTAATTTAGGTTAACAGATTACGAGCACCAGGTTTGTAAACTTAATAAGTAAATAACTGTTTATTGAACAAACTGTCATTTACCAGTGACGAAAGAAAGAAATATGAACTGCTAATTTCTGACTCTATAACCTAAACTCTACTCCCTTCTTAAATCCCTATACACACACATACAAGACACACAAAAACATGGATTTTAAGAGTGGGATAAAACAGTTCAATAGCACCAATTCCGGAGTACAGGATTTGTTGGGTTGATTTTGATTAATGTCTTCCAAATTCATTTCCATTTTTGTTGATGACACGAGGTGGTCTTCCAGCACTTTCATTCTTTAGTTCACTGGTTCAGCACTTGCCTTTCAATGTCTCTAACAGTGATTTTTCCCCTTGCCTCTTGACAGGGGTTTTCAGAGAGAGAGAGAGAGCAGGTTATAGAGATATGAGGGGATAAAGCCAGCTAGTTATTATTGTAGGATTACTGGAATCTTACACACACAGGAGAGAGAGGTTTTAGGTCTTTTCCTTTCAGGCTAGGAACTATTCTGCTACACTGCTCACACAAACCCTGGTCACCTGGTCAGGAGCCAATTAAAACGTTGTTACCAGTCAGCTCCCTTGGTCCAGGACTCCTTTCCAGCACCATCCTGTCTTTCATGGCACATTCTGTTCCAGGACTGCAACATGGTATTTATCTCTCATCTGATCCAGTGGGCATATCTTTCAGACTGCAGCCATTGTAATTTTAATCTACAATCCAACAGAAAATAAAAAAAAGCTCTTTATAACAAACCAACAGAAATAAAAAGATGTGTTCCTTACACACATGACTGCCGTCCCACCCATGCCCTCACCCCACCCATTGAGATATGCATTCAGTGACACATGATACCCTCCGCTAGCATACCAAGTGATCATCACTTGTGTGTAGCTGACACATTGGGATTCCAGCCCTTGGTTAAATGTTAATGAATAACCTCTAGCCATGCAAGGAGGAATATGGTAGAACACACAGCGCTTCCAAAACCAGAATCTGACAGATTTCCCGGGCAGAATGTAGTCCATCTAACCTGAGAGTTCAGGACAAATAACATCTTTGAATCCTGTTTTCAGACCAGCACAGATTGCCATAATGAGAAGGTTGTTGGATTGCTATTCTGAAAGAATGAAATCAAATGGACTATAGGCACCAGACTATAGGGACCACTTGCTTTGAACCTACTCAGTGATCAGAGTCACCTTACAACTGCTGCGTCGTGACTGAAGTTTTGAAAGCGCTGGAGTGTTTCTGGATGAAGTCAGCCCTTTGCCAATATTTAATCACCTCCCTCCCACAAAGGGAGCCCTGGTGGTTTGATTCAGAACAAAACAACATCCAGTGAACTAGTCACTCAGATCCAGATACAACAGCACGTTGATCATGCCACAACAATTTTAAATGCCAGGAATGCGTATTTAACTCCATCTACTTCATAGTTGCACTGTTTGAGGAAAAGCCAGTACACACTAGGCCCAAACTGCTGCCCAATTGGAGCGCACAATCCAGGCTGAAACATGTAAGTACTGAAGGAGAGGCGCCGTCTTTTGGATGAGAGGTTAAATAAGCCGAAGGACCACATCCCATTGAAAAGGAGCAGGGGACTTCTCCCAGTGTCCTGGTCAATATTTCTCAACAGCCACCATCGAAGCAGATTATCTAATCGTTTATTTGCAAAGCTATTTGTGGGATCTTGCTGTGTATGGATTGGCTGTAGTATTTCCCTAAGTTACAAGTGACTGTGTTTCAAAGGTTAGCTGTGAGGCACTTTGAGAGATTCTGAATTCATGAAAGGTGCATTATAAATGTAGTTCATTTCCTTTCCTTTCTTGAGAAAAGGTAGCCATTGATGAATCCAAGATAATTTGTTGTGTGGGGCAGGATTTTACAGGAGGAGAGAATGAGCAGATAATTGGAGCATCATATTGGAGTTTTAGATTGAGGGAACAGAAATTGGGAGCTGTACGCACAGTTGAACCGAGTGACTGACTGGAACACACACTCTTGAACTGCAGCTGACCTGTAGAGAGTGATATTTTCTACAGGATGCGGAGAACGTCTGATTTTCTTATGTCTCAATGATTTTTGCTTCATTCTCACAAATTTAAGCTCCCATCCACTGCAACATCCAAAAAAGGAATGAGTGTGGGTGTAAGTAGGAATGTAAAGAGAAACCTGTCCCTTGGAGAATATGGACCAATGAGTCAAAGGGGTGAAGGTCTTATCAGAGTTGAGGGAAAATGGAGTGAAAATCTGGCTCACAATCTCGGACAAAGAATGCCAATCTAACTGATGCTCCGACTGGTAATAGCTGAGAGAATGTGCCTTCCCATATCAACCCCTCTGACCATCAAGTATTTGTCGGCATTTCAGTTTTCAGCTATGATTTCTACCCAGAAAGTTGGCTAATTTAAACCAGTTGTCCTGGTGTATCAGGTGAGCACTGTTTCTGGCCCAGGGAAACTGAAACTTCCTCTTTGGGTTCAGTATTTGTCATTCAGCACCTTTTTAAATTTTAAAATAGATCTCGAAGTATTTAGTCTGTAGAGGCTGTTCTCATTCAGTCGAGCTGAGCTTCCTCAAGTGATGCATTTTTGCCCCTGTTAAAACTGATAGTTGACTATGTTCCAGACTACCTGCTGACCACAATTCCTGGTGGATATTAATAAGCATAAGTTTTGGCGATGATTCAAGGACACTTAAGTCTTCTCACCAAATGCCTGCTTCACATGAACTTGAAACATTGAAGGAAAATAATTGTGTAAAGCTAAAGAGAAATCTGACTTCCTTCACATTCCCTTATCGCTTCTCCCCTCCTGTGGGGCAAGGTTCCATGAGGCACCAGAAGCCCTGCCACACCTCATCTAAGGTGCCAGTCTTCATTTGCCAATCTGGACATTGAGTTTGGGCAGCCAGTTTGGTCATGGGGTCGTCATAGCCAAGACTGACTCTGCCCCTACTTGATGCCTTCACAAGAGGAGTCATTGGATCTCCATTGGGTAGAGACCATGACTAACTTCTGCACTCACCAATCCCCTCCCCACATACACTGCCCCCCCACCTCCCCCCACCCCCACCACCACCAACCTCCCGGCCCCCCAGAAAAAACCCTGGCAACTTATCCCGGAAAACTGTTGCTCTGGCTGAGATTGCAAGATGAGGGAGACCATTCAAGCCATCTTGCTTCATCTGTCCAGACTAACCCAAAAGACCCAGCAGAACTCAAAATAATGCTTAAATGTTTCCAGGGCTTTCACCTGTGTTATTCTATTTGGGAATCCATCCCATGTTTTTATCACTGGGAAGAAAAGCTCCAACATCTGCTCTAAAATTATCTGTAACTAGTTTAAACCTGTGTTCCTAATTATCTCACTATCAGGAATTTAACTAAAGTTGCTAAGTGAGATTTCCTGCTTTTTTTAAAAGAAAATTACTTACCTTTTTGCTCACACTCACCGTGTATAGCAGGAAAATATTGTTAACATTGTCCCAATCATTGTAATTTTTTTTTGCTCTGGCACCATTCCCCTTTGGGAATTCCCCCGTACGACCTGTTAGTGAGAGTCAGAGGAGGATCTGTCCACAGAAGTGTTCTGTACCCACCCACACACTGCGCCTGCCGACAGAGGTGAACATACCATGCCCTGGCAAATGCTAAATACCACCTGATTTGAAGCAGCTTTCAAACCAAGGATCCATGTCTGTGGGTCCTTGCGTTTTAGGTTGGCATGGAGTGGTACAAAACCACTCAACACGGTGCTGCAGATAAAGTGGAAAAACTGAGCCCCCCCAAGGGCTCACATTCAGGTGAAATTCAAGTAACAGTGGATTAAGCTGTAGAAACTACCAACAGAATGGAGGTACAGAGTACAAGGCCAAAGAGGCTGTGATGAATTTGTACAAAACATTGGTTAGACCTCAATTATCGTATTGTGTGTAGTTTGGAGCACCCATTGAACACAAGACCCCAAAGCCACAGGGATAATGTTTCTGTGAGTTTGGACTGATTTTTATCTGGCACAGGTTCGCCCAAAATGGTGTAAAAGCTTGAGGAATTTTAAGCGTAGCTAGCATTCATCACAAATTGAGTATCTGCAATTTTTTGCACTGGTTTAAAAAATTTGCACTGAAGACCAGCCCCATCTACAAACCTGGCCATGCCCCTAGATTGTATTAATCACCATGGCCCATTTCCGCTTATTGTAACTCATTGAGGAGGTTCTTAAAGTAAAGCTGTCTCTGTAAGGCTATCAGATCAACCAGGATCTTGTTGAATGGCAGAGCAGGCTCAAGGGGCCCAGCCTACTCCTGCTCCTATTTCGTATGTCCGTATGTAAGGCATAAAGGCAATGAACAGGCAACTTATAAAAGCTTTTAAAAATAAAAATTAAGAATCTAATTTGTGTACACCAAATGAAACATGCAGTTGGTCCTTGAAAGTGTTTTTTTTAAGTTATTTTCAGATATTTAAAATCTCATTACTCAGAGGGTGGTCTTGACAGGTATGAAATATTTTTGCGGTTAAACCCATTTTCAGATGTATTAATAAAACTGCACCAGGTTACCACACTCAAATAGATCAGGAAATATTTTTTGACATGCCGTGGTTCACGGACAGTGTTAACATTTGTGGTCATGCAAATGGGATTGAACAGAAACTTGAACAGTGAATTCACTGTGGAAAACCAGAGCAACTTCAGGTGAATTTGTGTCCAGTTTGCCAATTTGCAGCCAAAGTGGAAACTCTGCCCCATAGCATACACCTGAGACTCACCAGATGATTGGGGAACTGTAATTGTGAGGAAACATGTGCAACTGGAAGTGTGATGACACTGAGGCCAGAGAAAGCTGAGTAGGGTTAATAGAATTTTTTTTTAATTGCAGAGGGCATTAATAGTAAATGGGGAAAGATAATTTCCTTTAGTTACTTCCCACTGTAACAGAGAAGGCTGAGGGATAATTTAATTGCTAGTTTTAGGATTATAAAGGGACTAGATAATGTCACAAGGTCTAGAACTGTAGAAGAAGGAAACACAGGCTGGGTTTGAAATGGGGTAAATTCAGACCTTTTCTGTGGAAATAATGGGCTCCTGAGAGAGAAGTTGGGAGCCGTTGGTACTGATTCATTTAAATGCAAATGACTTCATGCCTGTGTGCAGCATCATGGGACATCCTTCTACATTAAAGTTGCTACCTAAATACAGGTTTGTGTGTTTGTAGCTGACAGATTTGCACTCCAGTTTTGTCAGCTGGCACAGTGGGTTACTGCACGACGTGAATGTGTTCACAACCTCATAGCTGGTACGTGCCTCGTCCTGGATTTGAAGAGTTTCCTCCTTTGTAGGGGATGAAAGGGTGAAGCATTAGGATTCCAGCACTTTATGCAGTTCCCTTGTATCACGGGCTGCCTTATCCTTGAAAACAATGCAGAGAGCAAAAGTCAGGATGTCAGCATGCAGTCTGTAATGGGTGTGCTCGGCACTCACATTCTCGGTGAGGCTTTGATTGCGTAAGGGAGTTGACTTTAATTGGCAGACCCTACTCTATTGTAAATGGCTGACAATGTAAGGGCTCACCCCTTCTGCTTCCCCTTTTTATATTCATTATTTCATTAGGCTTTCATTGCAACAATGGGCTCGCACTGTGCAGCCATTTCAGCTGAGCTGTTGACACTGTATGTGGCCCGTGCAACGTCGACAAGTTCAGATTTCTATCTCTGGCTACTGCCTAATCACCCTTTAGTTGCTCATTACTGGCTACCTGACCCTGCCAGGTGGGTAACCACTGCGATTCGTGATGTGTCTCTGACAAGATCGACCAAGAGGCAGCAAAGCATTGGACTGCTGACTCGACGCCCTCATTTCCAAATTTTGCCTCTGTCCAGCCCACCTCAGTGAGGTCAGGTAAATTCTGCTGTGTTGACTCCCAAACACACACAGCACTGGCCTTGTACCTGGGCCCTGGCAAGAATTTCAAGGTAATTTTGGCTGAAGTTCATTCTGAAAGATACATTTATGTGGGTGTTCCTGTGGCCCCCACAGGCACAGATTTAACTCCGAGTATCACAGGGTCTTGACATGCTTTACTTTCCATTGCAGATTCCCGGAATGTTTGCCTGACAGAGTCCTGTGTCATCGTTGCCAGCACCGTCCTCAAATCCTTGGACCGATCCGTTGATCCATGCCACAATTTCTACAATTATGCCTGTGGCGGCTGGATTAAGGCAAACCCATTGCCCGATGGAAAGCCCAGGTGGGGAACCTTCAACAACCTGTGGGACCACAACCAGGCCATCATGAAGCACCTCCTCGGTAAGTGAGTGCACAAGCACATCAGTCTCCTTATGCAGGGCCTCAAGCTGAGATCCCGTGCATGGGGGCAGCTCATTAGGATGGGAGGGTTGGTTTTGGATTGTTCTAATAAAAAACCACATACCCAATGGGCCAAATGGCCTCTTTCTATACTCTAAGCCTCTGTGTTTCTTGGCAAGTGCGTTTAAGGGAGAAAAGAGAATGAAAATTGTATTAATCAAACTTGTTCTTTCTTGAATAAATTCAACTCTATCATCTGTGCTTCAGCTGCAGGTCAGTGCTGCAGTCATTGCTTTGCCTGGTGGAACAAGGTAATAAATCATTATTTGTGTTTTACCATAAGTTTAACAGTTCAGGTAGATTACATCAATTTCATTTCAGATTCTGGCAGGTGCTGATGTGCAGCCTGCGAGGTTACCAATGGTCTGAGTGAGTTGCTGTAGATTTAGTGGAAGGACATTTTAGCGCATTGCTATGTATGATCAATATCTTTTAGCATTTTGCTATCTCCTCCCAGTGGCCAGGTTCAGAAGAAAGAGCTTGCATTTATATAGCACCTTTCATGACCTTGGGACCTCCCAAAGCACTTTACACCCAATGAAATAGTTTTGAAGTACAGTTACTGCTATGTGTTCTTGTAGCCTTTTGGATCCCCGATGTTGGTAATAATCACATTTTAAGCTTGGAAAAATCAGAACTCTATCTTTAATTTTGCCATGCTCTCATGTACAATAGAAGGACTGGTTCAAACTGCTTCTGTTACACGTCACATCAGTCTCTAGTGCAGCCGTGAAATGCGGCCCCCGGACCACTAGCACATAACAATTATTTCCTAGCTCTTTACGGATATTTACAGATGATACAACAGTATATAACTGTCACTGTTGTCGAAAACAGGGCAACCAATTTGTGAACAGTGAGGCCCCACAAGCAATAATGTGCTAATAAGCAGAATATTTATCTCAGTGATGTTGGTTGAGGGGGGATATTGACCGGGACAGCAGAGATAACTCCCCTGCTCTTCATCAAAATAGTTCTATAAGATCAGTAATGTCCATCTGAGAGGGCCGATAGGCTTAACATCCCATGTAATAGATGACAGTGCAGCATTCCCTCAATACTGCCCAGAGTGTGTCAGCCTTGATTTGGTGCTCAGGTCTTTGGAGTGAGATTTGATCCTACGACCTTCTGATGCTGAGGCACCAGGAATTCAATTCCACCCCATGCCTTTCCCAAGCATCGTAGCTGAGATTGGCTGCTCATGGAGTAGCAAATCAAATCTGCATCCCAACACGCTATGGTGCAAGAGTTTAATACTTGAGCCATGGTTGCGTTCTATTGAAATGAACCTTCTTTTAATATGGTAAACTGTGCTAAGTGTGCTGGCAGTTTCACACCGGATAGAAATGTGCAAACACAGCTGGAGTTGCACATCTGCCCAACAGCTGGAGGAAATTACATGTTTATAAAGCTGAGCTCAGAGAGCCAAGTGGGTTTTTTTAAGTGGAAGTTTCCTTTTGGGATTATTCTTCATTGTGGCTATAAGCCTGCTGAAGTCAGTGCTGTGCCCTAAGTCAGATGTATATGTAGTGTGTGTAACACAGAGCAGCATCATAGATGGAAGGGCTGTTGATGTTCTGTTTGAGTTCTTGGTATATTGGACATCAGAGGGGGGCTTGACCTTAATTCCTGATGTGTGATCCTTGTGCACAAAGCGAGGCACTGAAGCTCAAAATATTCCCCTGTGACATTTAGTTGGCACACGCTTCCGTTTTTTCCCCCCCACCCCCAGCGTACATGGCCAACACTTTTAACCATCCTGTTCAAATAGAAAGCATTGAGCTATTCATGTCAATGTTCACTCAGTGCTGAACCCATTCAGAGTGAGGTTTCTCTCTGGAGTGAGCACTTGGATCATTTAAGGAGCAGAGCTCTCCAATGGAGTTTGCCGCAACAAGAACATTTAGCATTGGACAATCTTAATATTCCCGGTGATTATCTGATGCTCACAGCAAGAGCTTGAAGTTGTAGAGCCATTAATATAGTGAAACATCCCATGGTCCTTCACAGGAGCCGGATGAGAGAAAAATCTGCACCAGGCCAAAGGAGGGAGCCTTTAGGACTGGTGGCCCAAGAGCAAGGTTTTAAGAAGTATCTTAAAGGCAGAGGAATTTAGGGAGCAAATTCCAGACTTCGTGTCTGGAACGTTGTAGACATTGCCAGCAGTGGTGGTCCGATGGAAATCTGGGATTCACAGGAGACAGAGTTGGAGGAATGCAGAGATCTGCAGGCTGAGAGGCTGGAAGGGGTTCGGATGGGGAGGAGAGTGGCCATGGAAGGATTTGAACACGGAATGAAAATTGTAAACTTTGGCTCATGAGCACCTATGTATAATTAGCTGATATAAAAGCAAAATACTGCAGATGCTGGAAATCTGAAACAAAAACAGAAAATGCTGGAAAAACTCAGCAGGTCTGGCAGCATCTGTGGAGAGAAAGACTGAGTTAATGTTTTGAGTTCGTGTGACTTCAGAGCGTATGACTATTCTCTAGAGAAGAGCCATACAGACTGGAAATGTTAACTCTGTTTTTCTCTCCACAGATGCTGTTAGACCTGCTGAGTCTTTCCAGCAATTTTTGTTTTTGTGTATAGGCAGCCTCAGCTTGTCATATTGATAAGTGTTTCGTATTGAAATCCTTTCATACCGCTCCAGTATTGTTAGCTAAATAATTAACAGTGGGCTGCTCCTTATCAATCATTTGCCTATACAAATTATAGATCTTCTGTTTTTAAAATGATTGGAAACATTTGAGTTGAATGGCTGACACTGGTTGTAACGTCCTTATTGTGACATTGGGCTAAGGTCAGCTTGGACAGCACAGGTCCTGATATAAAGGAGAGGCTTACCAACCCTCCAGAATTGGCCTAGAATTTCAAGGAATTAAAGATTAATGTCTCATAGACTCATTGATATTTACAGCTCAGAAGGAGACCATTTGGCCCATCGTGTCCATGCCAGTCAACAAAGACCTGACTATACTGATCCCATTTTCCAATGCTTGGCCCATAGTCCTGGAGGCTATGGCAACGCAAGTGAATGTCTAAATGCCTCTTGAATGTTACCAGAGTTTCTGACTCAACCACCCTTTCAGGCAGTGAGTTCCAGACTCCCACCACCTTCACCCCACCATTGCTGCGAGCAGCCTGGAAGAAAAATCATAGTGGCAGTAAAAACATTTTTTTAATGTTATTTGGATACTTCTATTTATTGTTATAAAAATATTGGACATGGGGACAGGAGGGAGACTGGATGATTTTTGACAACTGGCTAAAGCAGACTTCTCACTTTCTAATTGGTGGAGGAAAGCTGGGCATTGTGATGATGGACATGTTGGCAACCAATGGTGTGCATGTGGGGTGGAGTAGTTACATATATTGAACATACAAATTAGGAGCAGGAGTAGGCCATTTGACCCCTTGAGCCTGCTCCACCATTCAATAAGATCATGGCTGATCTAATTTTAACCTCAACTCCACGTCCCTGCCTCTCCCTGACAACCTTTCACCCCCTTGCTTATCAGGAATCTATCTACCTCTGCCTTAAAAATATTTAAAGACTTTGCTTCCACCACCTTTTGAGGAAGAGAGTTCCAAAGTGTCTCAACCGTCTGAGAGAAAATTTCCTCATCTGCCTTAACTGAGCAACTCCTTATTTTTAAAAATGACCCTGAGTTCTAGATTCTCCCACAGGAAACATCTTTTCCACATCGACCCTGTCAAGACCCCTCACGATCTTGTATGTTTCAATCAAGTTGCCTCTTACTCTCTAAACTCCAGTGGATACAAGCCTAGCCTGTCTAGCCTTTCCTCATAAGACAACCTGCCCATTCCTGGTTTAGTCTAATAAACCTTCTCTGAACTGCTTCCAATGCATTTACATTCTAACTTAAATAAGGAGACCAATACTGTACACAGTGCTCCAGATGTGGTCTCGCCAATGCCCTGTACAACGGAAACATTCTATTAGCTTTGCTAATTACTTGCTGCTGCATACTAAACCTTTGCGATTCATGCACAGGGACACCCAAATCCCTCTGTATCTCAGAGCTCTGCAATCTCTGACCATTTAGATAACTTGCCTCTTTTTTATTCATCCTGCCAAAATGGATAACCTCACATTTTCCCACATTATACTCTATTTGCCAGATCTTTGCCCACTCACCTAACCTATCTATGTCCTTTTGTAGCCTCCTTATGTCCTCTTCATGACTTACTTTCCTACCTTTCTTTGTGTCATCAGCAAACTTAGCAACCATATGATCAGCCCCTTCATCCAAATCATTTATAGAAGTTGCAAAAAGCTGGGGCCCCAACACTGATCCCTGTGACACACCACTCGTAACATCCTGCTAACCAGAAAAAGATCCATTTATGCCTAATCTTTGTTTCCCATTAGCTAGCCAATCATCTGTCCATGCCAATATGTTACCCCGTAAACAATGAGCTTTTATTTTCTGCAATAACCTTTGTGGCACCTTATCAAATGCCTTCTGAAAATCTCTAAATACAGTGCACCCTGAGCACATGTGACTTCTTCAAAGAACTTCAATAAATTGGTTAAACATGATTTCTCTTTCACAAAGCCATCTATCTGATTGCCTTGAATTTTTCTAAGTGCCCTGCTATAACATCTTTAATAATAGCTTCTAGCATTTTCCCTATGACCGATGTTAGACCAACTGACCAAAAGTTTCCTGCATTCTCTCTCCCTCCCTTTTTGAATAAAATTGGAGGGAGGAAGTCATATGATGACAAATCCAGGAATATATCCAACCAGAGTTGGCCACCTTAGTCTCTGAACAATATCCTGCAGAAAACTACAAATGTGAAATGGCTTAATCCGAATTTAAGGTTATCTAAAACCTAATAATAGAATTAAAGTCAACTCCCTTATGCAACTTATGGTTCAGATAGCTTTCTGTCTAATAAAAATTCTGACTGGGGGCACAAAATTGTAAAATTAGATTCCCCTGGTGTCACTTGCAGTTTCAGACAGCTGGAATCACATAACTGATTGAGCAAAGCTATGCTCATGGTACTGCACGCTTACCCCTGACCTTCTGATTTAGAAATGGTTCAAATCCCACTCCAGAGGCTTGAGCATTAAACCTATGCTGACACCCCAATACAGTACCAAGGGAGAGTGGCACAGTCAGAGATGCCATCATTCAGATAAGATGTTAAACCAAGGCGCTGTCTGATCCTTCATGTGGACATAAAAGATCCTGTGACATTTTTCGAAGAAGAGCAGGGGAGTTCTGCGAGGTGTAGTGCCTAATGTCTATCCCTCAACCAACATCACTGAAATAACTGATCCAGTCATTTAACTCACTGCTGTTTCTGGGATCTTGCTATGTATAAATTGGTTGCCACATTTCCCTATGTTATGGCAATGATTTAATTTCAAAAATTACTTCATTAGCTGTAAAGTGCTTTGGCGTATGTTATGACACAGCAGTTGGTAAAAGCTGAGTTGCTTAATTCCCAGAGGGAAACTTGAACAACTGTCGTAACCTAAATTCTCAATTGATATGTTTGAGATGCAGATCTGAATTCAGGAATAAAACCACCAAGCCTCAAGAAGGTTTTTTATACAAAACTAAATTAAGATTTATTAATTTAACAACAAATTAAACACATGCACAAGTCTACAAATTGCTTCCATAATAACTTTTAAACATGAAACAACTTTTAGAGTATGAAATAAGGCACATTGATACCAGACGAGCGTGACGACATCAACACACACCCTTGCGATAGTTAGGTCAGCAGGCGCTCACACCAGAGCCAGCAGCGCACCCTCCGACAATTAAAAGGCCTATTAAGGCCATTAATTTAACAATCCTGCTGAATTTTTCACTGCCTGTCCAACCTAACGGTTGGCGGGCAGGCGAAAAGGCCAAGCAGCCTTTGCATTTTTTGGGAAACAACATACATGGGCAGGATGAGGTTTCCTAAAGCAAATAAAAATTTTACACTTGAATTAAAAACATGTCCCTGCTCATGTGACAGAGTCACATGAGGGGGCATGTTTTATGACAATTTTATTTTGTTCATTAGTTTGTTTTAAACAGTGCTTCGTCTCTGAGATTGAAGCGCTCTTTCATGTGTATGCGCAAAGTTTGCACTAGGCCCATTCGCACTCCCACCCCGCCCACACAGGCAGCACCGAGCACCACTGCTCGCATTCCACACTGGGCTGGCTTTAATTGGCCCACCTGTGTAAAATTGTGGTGTGATGTTGATCGTGAGCAGCAGTCAGCTTCCCCCACCCCGGGGTTCGGGGGGGGGGTGGTGGTTGGGGGGGGGTGGTGGGGGGGAGGGGGGGGTGGTGGTTGGGGGGGGCGCGGGGGGGTGCGGGGGGTGTGGGCGTGGGGGCGCAGGGGACGGGGGGGGGGCGGCTGCGGGGCGGATTCTGCCCATAGACTTTAAACAGACACAGGCAAAGCATATTTGACTTCACAAATTCAAAATGAGGTTCCTTGCAATTTGTCCCCTTTGCAAGCACAGTTGTAGCCTTACAGGATGGTTAGATGTTAAATGTCTCTGACTGACACACACAAACTCCTTTCAGTTTATACCTAGCTTCCCCTTTGAATGTAATTTTTCCATTGTATTACTAGGTTTTTAATTTTGCTTCTCCTAGCAATAATCCTTTCATTCCACCAATTTTATTAGTAATATCAACACATTGTTTGATGTCTGTCAGCTAGGTGCAAGATTTTACCAATCTTTTGAATGGCTTATTCAACAAATGCAAATGTGATCTTTATGTTCTACCCTTACTTAACTGTTTACCCAATTAACTTCTCAAACTACTTAAGTCAAAGCACCCAGACTAGCTGGCTTTAATCCAATTATATATTATACACATACATAGACACAGACCCTGCTACAAGTCCAAATTAACAATACTTTCCAATAACATTATAGACATTAATATCTCTTCGTGGCACATATCTGAGCTCATGAAAGGCAGAATGAAAATGTACAATTTTTCTTTCATGGCATCAAAATTTCCTGCCCACTAGAGGTTCATATGTCCAGTTCACCAACTCTTCCAGGTTGACCTGGACTCTCCCGGAATTAACCATCAATCTCCCTGATTTTCTATGAGAAATTCAGGAGGAAACTCAGAGGAATGTTTTCTTCTAGTTCTTTCCATCTGGACTCAAAACTAACCACAAGGTGTTGATACTCCCAGGATGCAACATGGCCCTAGTGCATGTGCACTCCAGTAACACCACACAACAAATAGAGCGATTTCTGGAGCACAGAGGATTATGGATATTGTAGCTACCATAGTTGGCCAGTTGCTGTATTTGGCAACCAGTGGCGGGGAGCAGGGATGTTGGAGACTGCAGGTCCTGTGATGAGTGGCCATGCGTTTATGCAGTTTGCAGTCGCCATCCACAAATTTATTTTATTAAAGAGCTGTTTCAGTAAAACAGTAACAGTGAAGAGCCAGAGAAATATTAAAAAATGAGGTGGCCAGATTACACTGCCATCTGAAGTAGACCCACCTGTGAAACTTGTCTGCTTCATATTGCCAGTGAGTTCGAACGTGCAATGCTGATGAATTTCAAATTTTGCGTTAACATCCCATCATCTGGCTGCTTTCAGTTGAGCATCACTAAATCTGTAGATAAAAGCAAAAGACTTCGGATGCTGGAAATCTGGAACAAAAACAAAAATACCTGGAAAAACTTAATCTGTAGAATTCAGTGGATTATTGTCCAATGGATCCCTGCAATGGATTCCTTTACTAATTTAGCTCCCATTAACTTGCACAATCTGAAAGGCAGGGCTGTGAGTTTTCAGCTAGTTCTCACTGCGAACGACACTCCATACAGGGAGCAACCAATCACAGAATTAGCCCTTGTGAAGCACTATTGTAAACCCATCTGCTAAGGTTTCTCCTGCCCTGAAGCAAACTCCAAGTTTCAAGTGCACATTTGGAACTCTGGGTCTGGCTTTTTTAAATTACCTCCTATTTTAGGAAATGTTATTGATCAGTTCCTGGGGCATGAGCATTTTATTTGTCTGTCCCTAGTTTTTTTGGGGAGGTGACGGTGGGCCTCCTTCAGGAAGCTGCTGCCTTGAACTGTTGCAGGAGTAGTTTGGTTAAAAGAGCAACTTTCTAGAATTCTCCTGCATCATGTGGGACTTGAGTCATGTATACATCAGACCCAGGTCAGGATGGCAGGTTCCCTTCCCCAAAGGACATTAGCACACCAGAGGGTCGTTTTACGACAATACAACAGCTTCAAGGTTACATGGTTGTCACCTTTAATCCAGATTGTTTTTTTTTAAACGCTGAATTCAAATTCCCTTCTCTTGTTACCTGGATTCTTCATCCTGGCCTCTGGATTAGTAGCCTAGTAATGTAGCCACTCTACCATTTGAGCTACTCATTTCACTTGCCTTAAACACTAACATGTCTGTGTTTAAACTGAAGGTTATTGGTGTTGGTCAAGCACCTTCTGCATCTTGTGTGCTTAATGTCAGTGCATGTACGATCCAGTCAGATGCCAGGGATGAAAGCTCAGGATGGTAACCCGCACTCTGCACTGTGGCTTAGCTACATCAATTACAGTTCAGTTCTGAGTGACTACAGACAAAATCCAAGGGGCCTTGGGATAAGGCAGGGTATTTTATTCTCTTGCACGTTTAACATCTTCCTGTTAAAATAACAACCTGACAGCTACTCTGATAAATGGTTAGCCCTATCAGCCTTGACGAATAAGGAGTAGGACACTATATTTTAGTGGCTGTCCTATTTTTTTAGGGGAATGCTCAATTCCTAATTGGAAGCAGGCAGTCTGGGAATCTGGATGCTATTAGGGAAAAATGTGCCTCTGTAAAAAGATGATGTTGACAAAGGATATGAGAGGGTAAGGGGAACAGATACTTTGTGGAAAGGGAAAAGCATAATGTATTCATTCACCAGAGCCAGGCACTGAAGCACCAGGCTTCAGTGAAACCAATGTGTGGAGGAAAAGGAGGAGAGATGCCTGAACTGTTATGTTCAGATGCCCTCTTGAAGTGAGCACAGAGGAAGAGAGATATGACCATTATGTAATGTAATAGAAAATTGAACAAATGTAGTACTAGAGGTTTTAACTCAAAAACTAAGATCCAGTGCATTGAAACAAGCTCGTACAAAGTTTGGAAGGCCTATAGTTTGTGACAGAAATGAAAAATTCTTGGATTGCTGAAGAAAGCCAGCAGTGACGATCATGACAGGGAAAGTGTGGAAGATATAGTCAGGTAGATGGGCTTCATTAAAAGAGGTGTCATCACCCCTCAGTCAGATTTCCATCAAGGCTGTGATGTCAATGTAATCATCATTGTGAGCTCATGGATGGCACGGGCCTTGTTCACAAGGGAATGGACATTCTTGCGAGGGATGCATGGAGGGGTGGTGAGAGTTGATGTACTGGCAGATTCCACAGGGTCAGCACTCGGAGGAGTAGAGATTAGTAAGATTAGACCCCGGCCAGCACACTGGGCAGGAAGGTCAGCGAGGGAGATCACCAGGGCAGTTGGGGTTGTTGCTTGTAAAGAGACAGCATCGAGTGTCTCAGTGACCAGTTCAGAGGGTGCTAATAGAGGCACGGCGGGGGGGGGGGAAGCTGTAGAACACAAGAAATGTGGGCCGGAGTAGACCACACAGCCAATCAAGCCTGCTCGGCCATTCAGTACGATTATGGCTGATCGTGGACTTCAACCCTATTTTCTTGCCCACTCCCCATATCCCTTAATTCCCTGGGAGACCAAAAATCTGTCTATCCCAGCCTTACACATATTCGGTGATGGAGCATCTGCAACCCTCTGGGGTAAAGAATTCCAAAGATTCACCAACCCTTTAAGTGAAATCATTTCTCCTCATCGCAGTCCTAAATGATTGGCCCCTTATCCTGAGACTCAGCCTCTATGTTTTAGATTCCCTGACCAGCGGTAGCAATCTCTCAGCATCTACACTATCCTTTTCCCAACTCCACCACCACCCCCTCCCCCATCCCACAGAGCCATCTGTCACTGGTTTCTATGTTGTGCTTTCACAAGAGTGCTGACTCTTGTCCTGCTATTAACCTTTCTGCTCTTACCTTTATGCCACTATCAGCACCTTCTTTAGCCTTTACCACTACCATTAACATTCCCTTTGACTTGCTCCCACCTATCCCTGACCTCCTATCTTGCTCCACCTGCTCCACCCTTCCTTAAACAGTGTAAAATCCATCACATTTCTACTTCTCTTTAGCTCTGAAGAAGATTCAGATGGACTCGAAACGTTAATTCTCTTTCTCTCTCCTCAGATGCTGCTAGACCTGCTGAGTTTATCCAGCATTTTTTGTTTTTATTTCAGATTTCCAGCATCTGCAATATCTTGCTTTCATCAACATTTGCAAGTTTCACACCTTATAAAAAATATTCTGCTTTTCTATTCTTGCAACCAACTTCACATTTTGCTACATTATACACAATCTGCCAGGCTTATTAAGAGGGAATCAAGCTGGTCGGGGCGGGGGTGGGGTTGGGGGGTTGGTGACAGGAGACGAGGAAGAACGAAGAGTAGTGAAGGATTGAGGTAGGGATTTGGGAGGGCAAAATATCCCAGAGTGTAGAAATAAAAGGAATCATGATTTTTTTTATTCATTCACAGGATGTGGACATCACTGGCTGGGCCAGCATTTATTTCCCATCCCTAATTGCCCTTGAGAAGGTGCTGGTGAGCCGCCTTCTTGAACCACTGCAGTCCATGTGAAGTAGGTATACGCACAGTGCTGTTAGGGTGGGAGTTCCAGGATTTTGATCCAGCGATATTGAAGGAAGAGCAATACAGTTCCAACTCAGGAAGGTGTGTGGCTTGGAGGGGAACTTGCAGGTGATGGTGTTCCCAGGTTGAGAGAGGCGTCTAGTAGAAATAAAACTGATGGGCTCAGGTCTGAGCAGCAGCCAAAACACGAATAAGAATAGACAGAGAAAACTCAATTTGAATAGTCTTCATTAAATAGCGAGTATGAGGTTACATAAAAAGCTAGTAGTAAATAGGGAATAGATAGGCAGTAGGAGAGTGTTCAGCGTTAATGTCAGAGGCCTCATAGTGGGATAAAATTGACAGAGTTTTTTGCCCTCTCCCCCATCTTACCAATATTCTTTACAGAATTATTTACTATGCTTCCTTTAGCAAAGGCCAGATGTTTTGTTTCAATAACACAGTCCCAGATGCACAGTTAAAGTGAGGCTGGGATTTTCCAGCCCCATCGCAGCATCTTACCCTGCGACAGATGCAGCGAGCGATTCAATTCTCCAGAAACACAACCGAATCAAGGCTTCTCCAGTGTAAATACTGCAATATTACAACACCTAACCTTATCTAACTTTAACATGAAACAATTCCCCTATATTTTCAGCAGTTAAACAAAGTTCCCCTTTGAACAAGTATAATGATTCTAAGCACCATTGCCGGTGAAAGATTTTTTATAAACATCAAAGTGACTGGATTGCCTTCATCATTTACTGTTCCTTCGCTGTTTGGAGTCAGACGTGATCCCCTATAGGGCATACAGAAGGGTGTTGGGGATACGGTGCTATGGGACCATTCATGAGCTTGCAGCAGAGGCTCACATACCAGTGCTTGGAGTATTACAGAGCTGTCTTCAGCCAGATATTCCCTGGACACAGAAATCCTGCCTGTATCTCTTGAGCAATCTATGACCATTTGCCAAGATGCATGGGCAGAACAAGAGGGACCCAATGCCTGAGTTCGGGTCATTAGCTGTACAGCCCTGACCCATTGAGGACGTCCCTATGGCACACATAGCATTGCCAGCATACCTGCTACTTGTGTGTGCTGGGATCTCTTTGTCTCTCATCCACTACTGCCTGCAGTAGCAAACATTATTCAAATATTATTACACTTTTAAGAAAGAAAGAAGTTGCATTTATATGGCACCGTTCACATCCTGAGGACAGTCAAAAGTACTTTTGATGGATACTCACTGTGTTACTCTAATGTTGGCAGACATATCAGCCAAATTGCACACAGCAAGATCCCACAAGAGCACTGAGCTAAATGACCAGAAAGGTTTGCTGAGGGATAAATATTCTCGATAGTTCCAGGTCAGTTCTTCATAGTGCCCTGGGATATTTTACTTCAGCCTGAACAGACATACAGGTCTCGGTTTAATGCTTGATCTGAAAGATGGCAACTCAATACAGCACTCCAGTAGATTATGATTTCAAGGGCGGAACCTTCCGCGCTTGCTGGTGGCGAACTCAGAGGTGGGAAGGGTGTGTACTTAGATATTTGTTGACAATCTCCAGGAGTCCCTTTGAGGACTGCTGGTTAAGCTGCACGTAGACCTAGTTATCCTGAGCACCACGTGAGTGGCACCATCATTTTCAGGGAAGCCTGATTTCACCACGGAGAGCATAAACCAGAGTTAGGCCCTTTGTTTATGCAAGTAGAAATCCTTGTGTTAGGTGTGGACCCTGGACACCTATGCTAAACCCTTTATCAATAAAATGGTAACGCATCTCCGGCAGGGTACATTTGGGTGAGCTCCATCCACCATATTGGACTCCTGGGCTCCCATTTTGTGCCTGTGAAACTGTTCTGGCAGCAATGACTTTCTAGGCCAAAAATCAAATTATTAAAATTTTAAGTTGTATGTTGTCCCCCTAAGCACAAGGAATAAACTATCTCCTAAATAAAGGATGCCAAGCAGGCTGGTGTTAAACTTGGGATCTATCTTAAGAGATGGAGCTAACTGATTAACACTTGGAATGTCATTACAACTTGGAGTTAAATTGCTGAGCAGCCATTGGACCCAATGAGTAGTATTAAGTGTGTTTTAAAATTTCAGTTTGAAAATGGTGATTAACTGTTAAAAAGGATGTAAACGGTTTATTGAAAGGCAAGTGGCATTCATCACAGATTGAAGTAGTCAGACAGTTACTTGGTAATTTGCCGATTCCAGTCCTTGTGTTTGCCACTTCTTTGTGGTTCCACGTTGCCAAGGCAATATTTTCTTCAGCAGTGTGTGATCTTCTGAAATTTGTTTCACAAAATGAAGGTCAAATCATTGGCAGAATTCCTTGGACCCATGCACAACTCAGCAATAATGAAGAAACGACAATTTCAGCCCACTCACAGGGCAGTGCATCAGTGACACAGGATGTTGAGGCTCGAATTCGGTCCTGTTCTGTAAGGGGAGGAATCTTTTTAATGGGAGGAAGCAGAAAACTTAAAATGCCAGATGCTTGCTCGAGAAATTCCAGAATAACAACCTGGAAAACAACAGCAATGGAGACAGAGTTGGGATAGAATTTTGGGGATTATGCAAACTGGTTGTCAGGATTATAGAGAAATAAACCAAATGGGCTCAATAATCTTTTATTGGTTCTTCAATGCCACGCATAGAATTGGAAATGTTACCAAAATAGCCATGTTGAGGGTGTAACCAGGACGTGGTGTGATGCAATGTCACTCAAAAGAGCATTGAAGTGTGTGGTTTCTATTGTGGAATTGCTCATAGTGCCAGTCATTAGAGTGGGAAGGCTGTTGGGTCTTAGATTGGGTCCTGTTCACACTTCCAAGCAAATTCCAAGCCCTGGCAGTAACTCCAAGACACCTGTGTGCTGACAGAGAGTGGCATGGACAACTAATCAAAGCTGCACGTGCAAGTATAACCTTTTGGCGACCCTTAAATGCCAAGTTGTCTTGATCGGATGCCAGCCTTGGCTCTCATCTGTGACTGTTGATTCAAGTTCTTGAGCACAAAATCTAGGCTGCCATTCCAGTGCTGCACTGGCGGCGTGCTGCACTGTTGGAGGAGTCGTCTTTTAGATGAGATGTTAAACCAAGGCTCCATCTGTAACCTGAAATGGATGCAAAAGATTCCACAGCATTATTTTGAAGAAGACCAGTTGAATTCTCCCTGGTGTAATTGGCACTTAATGCAGTGGGCCTTCCCGAGAGGAGGTGATTAGGGCAGCAGGCAGATAAGTCTCCCGTCACCTCCATTGAATACTGCCGAAAGAATCTGCAAAGGGACATAGGTTAAGTGAGTGGGTCAAAATTTGACAAATGGAGTACAATGTGGTGACATGTGAGATTGTCCACTTTGATAGGAAGAATAGAAAAGTAGAATATAATTTAAATGGAGGGAAACTGCAGAATGCTGCAGTACAGAAGGATCTGAGTGTCCTTGTACATGAATCACATGAATCAATTACCAAGTAATTAGGAAGGCAAATAGAAGTGTTGGACTTTATTGCAAGATGGATGGTGTATTAAAGAAAATAAGTCTTGCTGCAACTGTACTGGGCGCTGGTGAGACCACACCTAGAGTGCTGTGTACAGTTTTGGTCTCCTTATTTAAGGAGGTATATACCTGCATTGGAAGCAATACAGAAAAGATTCACCAGGTTGATTCCTGGGATGAAGGGGTGGTCGTATGCAGAAACGTTGAGCTGTTTGGGCCTATATTCATCAGAGCTTAGAAGAATGACAGGTGATCTTATTGAAACATATAACATTATGAAGGCACTTGACAGGGTAGATGCTGAGTGGATGTTTCCTCTCATGGGGGAATCTAGAACTAGAGGGGCACAGTTTAAAAATAAGAGGTCTCCCATTTAATATGAAGATGAGGAGGAATTTCTTCTCTCATATGGTCATTAATCTTTGGAATTCTCTTCCCCATAAAGCAGTAGAGACTGGATCGTTGAATACATTTGAGGCTGAGTTAGGCAAATTCTTGATCTTACAAGGGAGCCAAGGCTAATGAGGGGGTTGGGTGGGGGCTAGCTGGAAAATGGAGTTGACACCACACTCAGTTCAACCATGACCTTATTAAATGGTGGAGCAGGCTGGAGAGACTGAATGGCCATTTCCCGCTCCTATTTCTTATGTTGTTGTTATTTATCCCTCAGTTGACATCATTATCACGTTGCTGTTTGAGGGAGCTTCCTGTGCACAAATTAGATGCCACAATGTCTACATTGTAACGTTAACCACACATCAAATGTAATTAATTAACTGTTAAGTACTTTGGGAAGTTCTGAAGTCAGGAGATCATTACATAAATGGATGTCTTCCTTTCAACTGTAATCTTAAAACCATGTTCAATATAGGACTGCAACCTACAAATTAAACTTCTTGAGTTTGCTGCCCAAAGACAGGTCCAACCCATGCCACCACGACCTCCACCACAGGTAGGGCAGGGAGGCAGGTTCCAAATCCATTCCAGCCAGAACGGCAATCGAACCCCGTGTTGTTGGCACTAATCTGGTCCACACCAGCTGTCCCAACCAGCCCCCCCGATTCCAAGTTGCTATGGCTACATGCACTTTTGTGTAGTTCTGGAGCTATGAATAGTGATGGTAGAGGCTACAATTTCTTTCCATCACATGGCTAACCGTCTGCCTTTGGCGTGTGTGGAAAGGATTTACAACTTGATACTCAACCTGTTTGGCTGCATTATGAATACATCCTTCTTGGTCATCAGGTCCTGGAGTGGGACTTGAACCCAGAGCCTCTGGCTCAGAGGCAAATTCACTACCCACTGCAGCACAAGACCTACATAGGAACTGTTCACCCTGTCACCTTGATAGATACATGGTGCAAGGCTAACGGAATTGTCACTAACCTTAGCAATCAATCTCCAGCAATGGGTCTACAACAAACTCAGTCACAATACAAGAAAAACACGGTGGTGGAGCGCTTTGGAAATCATAGGTCAAAAGTCACCTGTTGTCCCAAGCATGCCACACTTACTGCATGATGTGTCCTAAATTACTCATGCTCTGAATGCCTTGAATGATCCTTTTTGAAGAGTCTGCCCTGCTGAGGTTAGACTCAATACCTTCAATAGCAGCAGGGTACCTGATCATTTCTAGCTTTACACCAGGTTTCATTGGCTTTTTCTGGGCAAACTCTTTTTCAACACCTGCTTTTTACAGGGTATTTGACATTGAGGAGCATTCTTTTTATAAGATAGGATGTGGGAATTGCCAAAACCCATTGTAAACCTATGTTCAAAAAAGAAAAGCAGTAAAAATAGAAAAGGATAATGTTTACCAAATGTTTAACTTAAGCATCGATAACAAATGGGACACATATTTGTCTCTGCAGAATAGGAATGCAAAGCTTTTTGGCAGCTCTCCATGTAAGGATATCAGGTAATGAGAGCAAAATAAACACCAGCAAAAATAATTTGAGACCTTGAGATGTACGAGCTGACTTTACTGAGGCCTGTACCAGATCCTTTACTCCAGGACTCTGCTATATAACAGGGGACGTGGCATGACTTGCCTCAGAGTTAAGGGACACATCGTCTCAGTGTGTGGTGACTCACTAATCATGCCTAAGCCATTAAATGGTTTGGCACCAGATCAACCCCAGTAGGTGCGGAAAGTGAAAGGGGAAACATTTTACTTTGCCAAATTAATTTTAGCATGGGCAGGGGAACCTTTCCTCAGAATTGTGTGCAAAACATCTTTTCTCTGTGACTGGGACGATTGTTGAGAAGCTTTCTCAGGTTGGTACGAGGGACCTTCAGTATGTGGAGAGACTAAGCTCGCTGAGATTGTTTTCCTTAGAGCAGTAAAGGTTAGAGGGAGTCTTAATAAAAGCATTCAAAAATTCTGAGGGGTTTTGATAGAGGAGATAGGGAGAAACTGTTTTCACAGCAACGAGATTGTTAGCAAAAGTACAGAGATTTCAGATAATTGGCAAAAGATCAGAGAGGAAGAGGTAAGGAGATTGCATCTTAATGCAGTGACTTGTTATCTGAAATGCACTGCCTGAGAGGGTAGTGGAAACAGATTCAATAGTAACTTTTAAAAGAATATATACTTGAAAAGGCAAAATTTGCCAGATAGCTCTTTCACAGATGTGATGGCCTCCTGGTGTGTTAGATTGTTCTATAACTGCAAGTCAAGATGAGTTGTAGTTAGATAAGTAGCTGCAGAGTATGGACTGCCATTGGTGATGATGCCCTGCACGCACTGCGCTGCATGGTGTCACCAAACTCTCCTTCACCCACAACTTGATGAAAGGGTATCAGGTGACAAATTGGCCTTTCCCCACAGGTCAGAACTGTTGCCTGAAATTTCCTCGGGGCTTCCCCCCTTCCATCAGTGCAGTGCCAATATTAATGGGGTTTCCCAAGGAAAAGCCCCAAGGAAATTCTCCTGCGAGTAATTTATCCTTGTTTTGCATGTTGTCAGGGAACGCTAATGAGTCCATGAGTTACTGAACGAACCCCTGGGTGGGCAGTATCTTGCATTTGGAGCACTGTAATTCAATTCTTGGAAGCTGAGAAATGGCTGTGCAGTAATGACTGAAGGTATTCACATCTTAGTCTGCCTTGTGCATTCAATGCATACAGCGCTGTTATATGACGAGCATAAGCAGAAGTGAGGTTTACGAAGACATTGGGCTCCCCCATCCCAGGTGCTATCACTCTCAGTTATTGGACATGTTGAAGTCAGTCTTGTAAAATTAGTCATTAAATCCTTCAGTTCCCAAATTATGCCCTTTCAGTAATCTACCACTAGCCTGCCTTTGATCATCTAACTTGGAGCATCAAACATAAGGCAGCTTACTGCCTCACCATACTGATTTATTTTTCATAGAAAATAAGCAGCAATTTCTTGCTTTGGCATGTGAGAAAGAACAACTTTCCCAGTTTGTCCAAGACTATCCAAGCAGTGCAACGTAATCCAAAAATGAAGGAACACCACTCTCCAAAGCTTACTGGTGTAGTGACTTTATTCTGAGAATGCAATGTCCTTGATTTCCCATAGCTCGCACTTTTAATTCCAATATTGTAAAATAGATTGGATGCACTTAACTGCTGAAAACGAAGTGGGAAAAACCTGTCCCATTTTTTCTGACACGCAAAAACACAAGAATTAGAAGCAGGAGTAGCCCATTCAGTCCTTCGAGCTTGCTCTGTCATTTGATAAGATCATGGCTGATCTGATTGTGGCCTCAGCTCCACGTTCCTGCCTGCCCCCCATCCCTCGATTCCCTTGCTGATCAAAGATCTATTTACTCAGCCATGAATGTATGTATCCCAGGCAAGGGAGGAGATAGCAGGGGTGCTGGCAATAATTTTCAATACCTCCCTGGCCACAGGAGAGGTGCCAGAAGACTGGAGGACAGCCAATGTGGTACCATTATTCAAGAAGGAAGGAAGGGATAAACCAGGGAACTACAGGCCAGTCAGTCTAACCTCAGTGGTGGAGAACTATTGGAAGCAATTCTGAGGGGCAGAGTTAATCTACACTTGGAGAGGCAGGTATTAGTCAAGGACAGTCAGCATGGTTTTGTTAAGGAGAGGTCAGGTCTGACCAATTTGATTGAATTTTTCGAAGAGGTGACCAGCTGTGGAGATGAGGGCAGTGCATTTGATGTAGTCTACTTGGACTTCAGCAAGGCTTTTGATAAGGTCCCGCATGGGAGACTGATAACGGAGGTAAGAGCCCATGGGATCCAAGGTAATTTGGCAAGTTGGATCCAGAATTGGCTGAGTGGCAGGAAGCAAAGGGTGCTGGTTGAAGGATGTTTTTGTGAGTGGATGTCTGTGTCCAGTGGGGTTATATAGGGATCGGTGTTGGGTCCCTTGCTGTTCGTGGTATATCTAAACGATCTAGACTTGAATGTAGGAGGGTTGATCAGTAAGTTCGCAGATGACATGAAAATTGGTGGGATGGTAAAAAGTGAGGAGGATAGCCTTAGATTACAGGAGGATATAGACAGGCTGGTTAGATGGGCTGATCAGAGGCAAATGGAATTTAATCTGGATAAGCATGAGGTGATGCACTTGGGCAGGACAAACAAAGCACGGGAATACACACTGAATGGTAGGACCCTGGGAAATACCGAGTATCAGAGGAACCTTGGTGTGCATGTCCACCAATCCCTTAAGGTAGTGGGACATGTAGATAAGGTGGTTAAGAAGGCATATTGGACACTTGCCTTTGTTAGCTGAGGCATAGAATATAAGAGCAGAGAGGTTATGCTGGAACTGTATAAAACGCTGGTTAGGCCACAGCTAGAATATTGTGTGCAGTTCTGGAATCCGCATTATAGAAAGGATGTGATTGCACTAGAGAGAGTGCAGAGGAGATTTACCAGGATGTTGCCTGGGCTGGAGAGTTTTAGTTATGAGGAGAGATTGGATAGACTGGGGTTATTTTCCCTGGCGAAGAGGAGATTGAGGGGGTACATAATTGGGGTGTATAAAATTATGAGGGGCATAGATAGGGTGGACAGGAAGGAACATTTCCCCTTGGTGGAAGGATCAATACCCAGGGGGCATAGATTTAAGGTAAGGGGCAGGAGGTTTAGAGGGGCTGTGAGGAAGAATTTTTCAGCCAGAGGGTGGTGGGAATCTGGAACTCACTGCTTGAAAGGGTGGTAGAGGCAGAAACCCTCATAATAATTAAGAAGTATTTAGATGTGTACTTGCAATGCCATGGCATTCAAGGCTATGGGCCAAGTGCTGGAAAATGGGATTAGAATAGTTAGGTACTTGTTTGACCGGTGCAGACTTGATGAGCCAAAGGGCCTTTTTCTGCGCTGTAGACCTCTATGACCTTGAGGATAGGCTTGAGCAATCAATTTGTGTGCAAGAAGCAATGCGATTGGTGCTGCACAATTCTGTACAAAACGAACCATTGTTGCTACTCACTTCGGTTTCTATACGCAGTGAACGATACAACATGAAACAGATAAAAGCATCAAAAGGTTTCTGTGAAAGTGCCTGGCAAAGGCGCAGCCAACATTGTCTTTGTGGAAATGAGTCCTTAATCCTGGTTTCCTCTGTTTACACTTCTTCCTGAAGGCTCTGATATCTGCTCAAATTGGGAAGCCATAGGGACTCCAGTTACCTACTCATACCATCCATAAAGTGGTCACATTAAACAGGGTGAGCCTTATCAGTGAGTGTCGACAAGACATTTCACCATCCATGCCAAAGCCCCAATTGCTGTTAACTGGCACAAAACTGGCAATCATGGTCAGAAAGTGCCTGGTGTTGGTGTGGAAGAGAATCTGACTGATGCTTTTCTGTGTTTGGGAATGAGCAGTAATTCTGAATAAAGGTCATCCAGCAGCTGGCTGTTTTATGCCTGACCTGGGAGTGCTTGATATTGACACTGGCTGATTGAATTGGAAAACAATACAGCATTCACCAGATCCGATATCCTGTATGTTAATAAGGTTTAAATTATTCATTCTTCACAAATCACTTCAGTATTGTATATTTAAAAACAGACAGAATAAAAGGATCCATTGTGTGGTCTTGGTCAGCCGAGGATAACTCTGGGCGATTGATTTCCTTTCCTTTCAATTTATTTTTCCTGGTTCTCGCACAAAGTTTGGCTTTAGCTAAGTTCCAAACGTGCACAGCCTCTGCTTAGCCCTTTACCTTTCAGGGCTGCTTAAACGATTACTGTGAATACTGAACTGTGCTCTCTGGCCTACCTCTTCAGCATGAGATCCCAAGTCGTGAAAGACTTTCTTCCTTTGCTCTGTCAATGTTCACATCACCCATCCTCTCCCCTTCCTCATCTGCTGTGTACAAAATACTGTGGTCACCAGTTTGAATCTGTTGGCACCACTGGGAGGAAGGGTGTTGGCCACAATTGCTGTGGGAGAGGGATGTCAGGCCAGTTACTCTGAGGGAGGAGCTTATCTGCCCCAGTTGCTATGGGGGAGGGTGTTGTCTGCCCCGGTTGCTGTGGGGGAGGGTGTTGTCTGCCCCGGTTGCTGTGGGGGAGGGTGTTGTCTGCCCCGGTTGCTGTGGGGGAGGGTGTTGTCTGCCCCGTTTGCGGTGGGGGAGGGAGTTGTCTGTCCCAGTTGCTTTGGGGGAGGAGGTTGTCTGCCCCGGTTGCTATGGGGGAGGGGGTTGTCTGCCCCGGTTGCTATGGGGGAGGGGGTTGTCTGCCCCGGTTGCTATGGGGGAGGAGGTTGTCTGCCTTGGTTGCTATGGGGGAGGGCGTTGTCTGCCCCGGTTGCTATTGAGGAGGAGGTTGTCGGCCCCAGTTACTATGAGGGATGAAGTGTCACTGCCACGGATTGGGGGAAGGAGGATATCATTGTTACAATTACTATGGGGGACAGTTGTCAGTTCCAGTTATTCTGGAGTTTGGGGTCAGTGGGCAGGGGGCGGGGGGGGGGGGCGGTGGGGCAGGGCTTGTCTTTGGACAGATGGGCATAGGATGTTGAACTTGCTCTCAATGGTTTAGTTGCTCTCTGGCCTTTTACCTTTACCCACCAATGAACTGATAAAAATGATAACCATTTAGTTCCAGAAATTGAGGAGGGTCCATTGAGAGTGCAGCATGCTTCTGTAGTGAAACCTGGAAACTGGATTGTTGGATCACAGACTTCGGGAATCCGTGCTGAGGTGGGGGATTAGGCACAGCTACTCCTGAACAACGGGACCATCATCGTAAAACTACACTGGAGCTCAACCAGTCAGAAGTGAGATCAGGTAGAGCCTTACCTTGAAGACCTGCACATGAAGAATGACCATGTTGGAGGAAAGTACCTTCAGAAGGCAATGGAAGGAGTTGAGGCTTTCATGAGAAGTGGAGAGAAAATAAAGGATTAAAAAAAGAAGTTCAAAGGATTAAATGGTGCATGTTCGAAGCAAGATCTTTTCATTCCAGACACCCAACCTACAATTGTACTTTCGTAAACTCTCTTTTTGAAGGAGCTGGGGGGATGGGATTCAGGGTAAATGTCCATTTATCCCTTTTCTCTGATTCCGTTAATCCCTTTTCTGAACTGCCTTTTCCCTTTTGTGAGTCTTTCTTTCCCATTTAAAAAGCCTCGCCTCTGTAAACCTGTCACCATGGAGACGTGATGGTGGTTCACAGGATATATTTCTTAGAGCTCGTCTCTTTCACGCATTCAGCTCCCCAATGACTTTGTGAAAAACAAGGTTTATATAGTTGAAAGATCAGTTTGATGTCTCTCTTGCCTGTGCTTTTAACCCTTATTTTCAACAGTTTGATTTGGGTTTAAAGAGACACTATCTTTGTGGGAAAAAATACTTTTTTGTTTAGTTACTAAGGGAAGGAGAGTTTATTTGTGATATCTTGTTTAAGCAATTCAGTGCACTACAAACAATCTACCTATTGTGTTTCTAATCAAATGCTGCCACCCATTCAATTGTGCACTGGACTCAACTGGGTCTCTGATATCCAAAGACTATTTTCCTCTCATGACTTTGAGGTGTTTCTCATTGAAACTTCGTGTGCATTCAGGGAACAGCCCAAGTCACCCAACCACTCATCTATGCCCTCTTGCTTTCATTTGACTTTAAATACAAGAAATATGATTTGGGGTCCTGCTGTTCCTCCAATGGTAGACACAGATATAGCTGGCAGAAATTCTCCTGCCTATATTTTTGATTGGGTGGGGGGGGAGTTGCACAGGGGGACCAACTCTCATGGGGGAAAAAAGTAAGACACACTCGACCATGGCGGTCTGTTAGAGCTACGTGGGGTGCTGCCAGAGCTATAAGAACACACAAGATTTAAAGGGGGAGTTATTGAGGAAAAACAACGCCTCAGCAGTATTCCAGCTGGGACACGAGAGAGTGGACTCAAGTATGGGGCAATCCCATAAAATAAGGGACAGTTGGTCACCCTGGGGTGTTTTGGTGAGGTCTGGGTTAATGAGCGACAGAGGGTTTTGAGGGAGGTTTGGCAGAATAGATCGGGGAAAATCGCACATGGTGTCAATAAGCCGTAAGTTATTTCTGCCCAAATTTCTCAAAGATTTTCCGCTAAAAATCGGCATTGTGCCGTAGTTGCACCATTCATTCAGAGCAAATTTTCAGGAAATTTCAGGCCATTAACCTTTCTCAAATCTTGTTAAAACTGGACTGAAAGGTAGAGTAGTTGAAGCCAGGGACACTTAACGAGTTGTAATTTTTTGTTCCCTTTCTGTCAATAAATGGAAAGTCTAGCTCCAGTTGTCAACTTCATCCTCGTCCAGACAGTGTTTGGGGGAAAAAATGGAGTGAAGAAGGTGTTGCAGAATTCGAGTCTTGATTGAGGTAACAAGGATTTTGTGGGCAATGGGCAAGTATGCAATCAGAGGAGAGCTTGCAACGTTGCAGAGGTAGAAATAAAGAGAAAATGTTGGAAATACTCAAAGAGTCAAATGGTATCTGTGGCATTCACGTTTCAGGTCAATGATCATCCATCTGAAGGACAAGTCTCTGACCTGAAACATTAACTCTGCTTATCTCTCCGCAGTTGCTGCCAGTCCTGCTGATTGAGGTTCTCCAACATTTTGAGTTTCCATTTTGGGTTTTCAGCAGCTGCACTATTTTGCCTGTGTAGAAAGAAGCAAATGGTCTTGGTGATGAATAAAATGTGGAGTATGCAGCTCTGCATCGGATCAGTCAAGAGGCAGAATTTGTACACCACCTGATTCAGCCTGAGCAAGCAGCCAGGGAGGGAAATGAAGTCGAGGGTGAGATGATGGATTTCCTGGCAGGAGCTATATAGGATGGCTTCAGTTAGCTGCATGTTGAAGTAACAACTGACCCCTATGTCTACAGGTCATGTGGCTGAAAGCCTGCAAATAAAGTGGGAAAAGAAATCAACCTTTTGTGGATTTGTAGGACAGGTTCGAGGGGGATGGGTCAGGAGTCATTGCTGGATTTATGTTGGCTATGTAGCGACCATGTAAGAGCAATACATTGTCAAGGTAGCTCAGTGGGCAGGGATCACGAGGCAGAAATGTGGAGAACAGTCAGACCCACAAAGGCCAAGGTGGATTGTGGGTAAAAGTACACCTTAGAAATAGTTATACAGGACGGCTGCAGTGACTTTGTATAAGACAGCTTGACTTTGTATATAAGGCAGCTTGGATGCTCTTGGCAAGGCAGAGTTAGGATTGAAGGGAGTTTTAGGAGATTTGGACAATGAACTGGCTAGGTGACCAGGCATTTAAGGGCCTTGGAGGAAGGTTAGATATGAGACAGCTGCTGAAGGGTTCAAGAATAGAGAGGAGATTAATGATGATGGAAGTTTTGATGGGGAGGATATTGGTACTTATGCAGCAGTAGCCATTTATGAAGTTGGCAAGCTCTGGAGCAAGACAAGGTATTTATGCAGAGGATAGTTTGGCATGGAGGGGATTGGGTGAGAGCATGGGCATGGAAGGGAGGTGTACTTTGAAGAGGAATCAAGCCTGGTGAGGGCAGGAGATGTGGGAGGAGTTAGAGTGGTAAGGAGTAGAGGCTGGATTGAGAAGCTGAGGGGGAATTGGGAAGGAAGAAAAGAATAAGAGTTAAGGCTGATGCACTGACGTCGTAATCTCATCGCACTTGAATTTAAGATCCTCTTCAAACTGTCAATCAAAATGTTCACACAGTCCCCCACTGAGAGAAGTATTTCTGGACCTTTTGAAACTCAGCCAAGCACTCATAATGGGCTCGGCAATAATAAAAAAGCTGAGAAACCTGAACAATGGAGCCTATTGATAGTGCAAAGACAGAAAGCTAATGGCTTTTTCTAAGCTACACCAGATGGCCACTCTGTCAAATGCATTCCAGCAGCAGCTATCTGGGTTTTTTTTCCACTCAAGTGAAAGCTGTTGACTCTTTTTATTTTAAAGGGCTGGGGATTCAAATCACTGCAGATCATGATCCTTAAACAGACCTTAAATTCACACTATGGAGTGAAATCCTTGGAACAGTGAAACAGAGGTCAATTTGAACTCAGTTTGAACTAACTTCAAATGGCCAAGCTGATTCCTGTTTTGCACCTTTGTAATTCATGCCCCGGCCCTTCCCCCACAAACAAAAACGGGATCCCCCAGAAATGGTGGCAGGGCTTGGGCATCCGGGTTCTGCCTGCCATTTTTAAAGGCCTGCTGTTCATACCTCAGCAAAAATCTGGGCCAAAATAGCTGTTTAATGCCTCTGCAACTTCCACATTACCGATGATGATTTCTCCTGTCCCAGCATCTAAGGGATTCATTTTGCTTTTGCTACACTCTTCCTTTTCACACACCTATAAAAGCTCTTAGAATCTATTTATATTTCTTGCTCAATTCCTCTCATTCTATTTTTTGTCATATTTATCAATGTTTTTGTTCATTCTTTGCTGTTTTCTGACAATCTGCAAAAGGCTCCCCCTCTTCTTGGCAACATGATAAGCCTCTTCTTTTAACCAAATGCTATTCTTAACCTGTTTAGTTAGCCATGGATGGGTCACTTTTCTGTAGCATTTTTATTCCCCAGTGGATTGTATATTGATTGAGAATTATGAAACATTTGTTCGTTCTTATCTCTACCCATACTGATTCTACTTCCTGCCCTTCCAAGTCAAGATCCTCCCTCACTATTGTCCTTGTGTCATCCTTTATTATCAGGATTGCCCTTTCACCTTTTCCATTTTGTCTGCCTTTTCAAAGTGTCAAGTACACAAAATGTTTGGTCCCCAGCCTTGTTCACCATGTAACCATGTCTCCACAATTGCTGTTATATCAAATCCATTTATCTGAATTGTGCAAGTGCTTTATGCATTCAGATGAAATGCCTTTAATTTTAATGTTTTTTAATCCTGATTTGACCTTATTCACTGATGCACCAGTGCTGTAAACTCTCTGTCCCCTCCTGTCATTCTCTGCTGATCTTTAGTGAAATTGCTACACTGCTGTATGACCTTGACTTTTTGTTTCATAACTTTCCCCTCATCTGAACCCTCCCCCTAGCATTTTAGTTTAAAGCCTTCTCTATGGCCCTAGTAATTCGATTCAACAGAACACTGCTCCCAGCACAGCTGAAGTGAAGCACATCCCAATAAAACAGGTCCCTCCCCCTCCAGTACTGGTGCCAGTACCCCGTGAATTGAAACCCTCATCTACAGTCAGAGTGGGAGGAAGCTGGTGTAGAGTATAAATACTGGTACAGACCAGTTAGCTGATATGGCCTATTACTGTGCAGTAGATTCTCGGTAATTCCATAAAGTCACGACTCCTGAATTGACTGGGAGCATTAATTAGATCCTCTGTTTACAAGCTCTGGTGAGCTTGTACTGTATACCAGAGTCACAGAAATAGTTACTTATCCTTTGGGCAATGTCATGTGTGAGCAATGTCAGCGTTTACATCGAAGTACTTCCTTACTAATTGCCTCGTGAAAATTTCTTCACAGTTTAGGTGGTTAAGTAATAATTAGGAACATTGCATTAACTAAGATGCTAATAGTACTGAAACTACAATTCCAATTTACTGTAACCTGCTAGAGCCTTCTGTATTTACATTACAACATTGTCACCTGAGCCTCATTGACAGCAATAATTGGTAAATGAGACAATATTAACAACAATTTGCATTTATATAGCACCATGACATATTAAAGCATCCCAAGGTGCTTTATGAGAGTGCAATAGAGCAATATTTGACACCAAGAGCAAAGTTTTTACCTCAGCGGGCAGGCTCACACCTGACCCACTGGCATGTAAAATGGCACGCATTGACATCTGGCAGGCATCCCGAGGTCAACGTGCAGTCGTGCGACATTTCAGTTGGCGGGTGTGCATGGGAATTGGTGATGTGCCTGCCGGCAATTAAAAGGCCTGTTAATGTCATTAAAATCTCAATTAACTGACATGTTTTGCTGCCTGTCCAACCATACGGTTGGCAGGCAGGCGAAAAAGGCCAAGCGACCTTTGCACTTTGCACTCTTCATCTCCCTGAGGCAGCTTGTGCCTCAGGGTGATTCTCAAGGGTGCACTTACGCGCATGTGCGACGTTCATGCTTGCCCTCCTCCCCTGCCCCGCACAGGCAGCACTGAGCGCTGCCACTCGCGTTTCACGCTGGGCAGGCCTTAACCGGCCTGCCAGTATGAAATCACCTTCTGGCCTCAATCGCGGGCAGTGGGTGGCATCCCAACTGCCCCTGCCGAGCCTGCCCCAGGGCTAAATTCTGCCCCAAGTCGTAAAAGGTGACATTGGGACTAAGCTTGGTTTTAAGGAACATCTTGATGGAGGAGAGAGAGATGGAGAGGTTTAGGGAGGGAACTCGAGAGCTTAGGGCCTGGGCAGCCGATGGCACGACCGCCACTGGTGGATCTCTGACAGTGCAGGATCCCCAGCTCAAGGGTCATAGCAGCTGCCCTGCAGCTTTGGGCATGATGGACCACCGTTTTGTCTGGCAGCAGGCAGGCTGGGTATGAAGGTGTTTGCACAGTCGTTTCTTTGTTTTCCTTGGCCAGGTTCAAAAACATCAGCCAGCCAGCCAAGAGGGTTGGCCAAGATCAACAGAATTGAACTTTGTCTGTAGCATTTCTATCCAATGGGATAGCATTATGTTCTCATTAATCTGATGAAATGGGCAACAATGTACAAATGGGACAAAGTAATCCAGATCAACATCACTCATTCCTTCAGACAGGACAATGGGTAACTTTGGCCTCTTGTTACCATTTATACCCCTCCCAAATATAAATACTCAACAGGACAGAGATGACTCTCATTATGATTTATGTCAATGCAGCTCATCCATCACCTTGGATTTGCAAATGGGCAAAGATTTACTAAATGTTTATATGAAGAATTAGAATGAAAGGATTTGCACTTAGAAAGATTTTCACAACATTGGGAGGTTCCAAGGTGTTTTACAGCCAATGAAATATATTTCAAGTATATAGTCACTGTTGTGAAACAGGGAAATGAAGCAGTCAATTTATGCACAGCATGTTCTCATAAATAAGAACAGGATAAATGAGGCATAGATGTTGAACATGCCAAAAGGAGAACTCACCTGCTCTTTTCCAAATAATACAATAAGATTGATATCAAATGGTGTATTCTTCAAGTAAAATCTGGAAGTATTTTTTTCACACAATGGGTGGTAGAAATCTGGGACTCTCCTCACCCAAAAGGTTATGGATTCTGGGTTAATTGAAATGTTTAAGATTGAGGTTTTTCTAGGGTAAAGGTTATCAAGGGGGATGTGGCAAATGTAGGAGAATGGAGTTGAGGTACATATCAGTGGTGGTTTAATTGAATGACAGAATAGGCTCAAGGGGCTGAATGGCCTCTTCCTGTTCTTCAGTTTCAGCTGAAAGGGCAGAATAAAGGGTGTATGTTTATGAAATGTGTATGAACAAATGGTAACTTTTATACATTTTAATGAAGTAGGAAACATCTTTAAGTGTTTAAGTTTTGCTTTCTATTTATTCAATGACTCTGAGCTGTGCAGCTTTGAAAAAGGAAATTCTATCTCATCCCTAGAAAACACCACATTGAACACAACAAGTGAAGCTGAACGCAAGGCCCAGCATTATTATCAGGCCTGCATGAACGAGCAGAAGATCGAGGATTTGCAAGGGCAGCCCCTTCTCGACATCATTAACAAAGTGAGTAGTGACAGCACCAGGCCAAACCCATCACTGTGTCACCTTCCCACACTGATTGTTCTGCCAACACTCAATTGATTTTCAGTCAGGGTACTGTGCCTCAATGTTAAATCAAGACATTATTGTTTTTATTGATCCTGTGCTAAGAACCTTGCAGATGTATTTATACTCCTTTCGGTCAATTGAACTTGGGATGACGAAGATTGTTTTGAGCCCATCTCCCCTTGTGTTGTTACATCAGGCTGTGCTCTCATCTAGTTGTGATCACCAAAGCACACTAACATCTTCCAAGAGTGTAGTAAGGTCTAAGGATTGGTCCTCAGCCTTTGGTGAGCTAGTGATCTGACTGGGGATATACTCAGGGGTCTTGGGAGAGGAAGTCAACTTGAGTTCCCATTCCTGATCAAAGGGAAGAGGAACTATAAAGAAGGTAAGCACATTGAGACCAAAATGGATGTATTTTCAGTGAGCCATCACAAGATATTAACAGTCAATACTATCAGATTCTTCAAAGTCTTTGAACGTGTCCCTGCCTCCCAAATACGTGCCCATCTTTCCAGCACATCCATGTGTGAACACCTCCAATCAGGGTTCCACCGCATCTGCAGCCTTTTGGCACTGTTAATCACACCAGCATGTTCTAACACCTTTCCTCAATCATGCAGCTGAGTGGAACTCCTTTCACCTGGTTCCAAACCTGTCTGTCCCCTCAACACCAGAGAAGCATCATCAATGACTTCACTTCACTTCCCATTCCTGCACTATACCACTAGTGCCCCCAAGGATCTATCCTTGGTCTCTTCCTGTTTCTCATCTACTCGCTCCCCCATGGCGCCACCATCCAAAAACACATTAGTTTACCCTAATATGATGTAGAGCTGCATCACCAGCATCTCTCTGCACTCCTTCTGCTGCCTCTGATTTCTCACCGTTTGTCTGATGTCCAGTACCGGAGGAACGGAAATTACCTCCAATTAAAAAAATAGGAAAAGTGAAGTCACGAACTCCTTTCCTTGGCCACCAACTCCATGCCTCTGCCTGGCCACTTGCTGAGGCTGAATTAGAACATTTACAACCTCAGCATCCTATTTTCCCTTGATCTGAGGTTTCTACTCTATATCTGCTCCATCACCAAGACCATCTATTTACACCCCTATATCCAGCGTGTCACTGTCCTTGCCTCAGCTCATCTGCTGCTGAAAACATTATCCATGATTAGAGTTTGACACCTTGGGACTTGATGATTCCAATACTCTCCTGGCCTCCTGCCACCTGCTGTAAACTTGAGCTCATCCAAAACTTTGCTTCTTGTATCCTAGCTCCCTTTGCTTTCTGACCTTCATTGGTTCCTGGTCTAGAAATGTTTTAACTTTAAAATTCTCATCCCTGTTTTCAAATCCCCTCCATGGCTTCTGCTCTTTTTTTTCTGTAACTTCCTTGAGCCCCACAAGATATCTGTGTTTCCCTTTTCAAAGAGATAGCACAGACACATTGGGCCAAACAGACTCCTTTTGGGCCATATGACTATGATTCTATGATTGTGGTACCTCATGTCCCTCTTCCCTATTTCTGACAATCTTCAGTCTGCATCCCAACTACAAAAGCTTGCTTCTTACCCTGTGGACGTTGTGTTTCACAGATTGTTGTCCTTCTTTCAATCGTCATTCTTTGGTTTTTTTGTAAGCTCCCTTTTCCTTTGCAACGAGGTAACTCAGAGTTAATTGAACATGACTGGCATGCCTATGTATCTCTTTCCATGGATCCTATTGCTGTCAGACTTGCAGGTGCAGGCTCCATTTACATGCTGCCTCTTCACAAACATTGTGGGGAGATGTTGGCTTAACAATAATGTTGCTGGACTAATAATCCAGAGACCCATATCTGGGGATATGTGTTCAAATCCCACCACGGCAGCTGGTGGAATTTGAGTTCAGTTAATATGGAGACATCAAGATTTAAATAAATGGTATCAATATTAATCCCTATTAATTCAAAGAAGGTAAGAAAATCTCTACTGATATTGCAGATGGCATAAAGCCAGTGCTTGCAGCCTTATGGGCTTTCCTTTTAAGGGTGACTCAGAAAATAGTTGTAGATCATGCAAAATTTTACCATACCAGAAGGAAGGTGCTATTGTCTATGAAATGTTATCATAAAGAATACATTCAAGCTGCCATTTTACTAGTGCACATCTAGAAATGACAGACCCAGATAAAACAATATCTTTCACACATGAGAGGGAGTGTGTTGTCTGATCCTCCAAATGGACTTTGGTCTTGTTCATATAGTGCGACAAAATTCTGTCATTGATGTTCACTTCTGATTATAACAGATAAAGAGATGAAGGAATAGTAATGTCCAGTTTTAAAATACATCTGAGAGCACATTTGAAAGATTTCAAAACAGCACAATTATGCTCCATTGCATATGGTTAATTGTCTACTCATGTTTGGCAATGACTGATCTCTTATTCAAAACCAATACTTGCAAAAAGATTGCAAAGAATTTTAACTGCCAACAATGCGAAGCTCATAAACATGAGTTATAAACATCGGAATCGAATCCTGAGGAAAGTCAGGTTAAATATCAAGGTTTCTTTCATGGAAGTGGATGTTCACAAGAATTTTTGAGAGACCGAGCGAGCCTGCATTAGAACAGTGACAGTGATGTTTGGCTTCGGAAATGGCTGCACTATATAAACATGGTAGGACAATAACAGCAACTTACATCTTTATAACTCATTTAACATCATAAAACATCTCAAGGTACTTCACAGGATTGTAATCAGTCAGAAATTGAGCCAAAGGAGAAAACATTAGGCAGCTGACCAAATACTTGGTTAAAGAGGCAGGAGAGCATCTTAAAGGAGGAGAGAGAGGAGAAAAGACAGATTTAGGCTGGAAATTCCAGAGCTCAGAGCCTAGCCAGCTGAAGGTCCGGCCACCAGTGGTGCGATGAAGGACGGACCAGGGGCCAAAGTTGGAGGTGAGCAGTGGTCTTGGAGGCTCCTAGGGCTCGAGGATTTTGCAAGAATGGGGGAGTGGGGGATTGACCACGAAGATGAGGACTCAGTTTATTGTGCACAAATTGAGGATTTTGAAAAGCGTCCACTGTTATAAGGGTAAATGAGGCAACCAATTTGTGCACAGTAAGATCCCACAAGCAACAAATGAACAAATTGCCAGATTTCCCATTTATTTGGCGGTGTTGACCATCAACCAAGCGTTGGGGGAGAGACTATGACTGCACGGTCTGAAGAACTCCCTGCTGTCATGCCACAAATCTTTGCTAAGCAGGCAGAGGGGGTCTCAGGGTAACATCTCATTGAAAGAGAGCATTTCTGAAATGACAGAACCATCTCAGTGCTGCTCCAAATCGATGATCATGTCCTCAGGTTCATAGCGGGCTTAAGCCCATGAGCTGTCTCAGAGACGAGAGGGTTAGCCACTGAACCCAGCTGACAGCTGTCAGTGTACTCGCTCTCCACTATATTGGTTTTCTAAAAAAGGAGGAACTGAAATTGTATTTGACTACGATTTGTAAAGGACTCTGGCAGTTCAATTCATTCTCTGATTTTATCGCACATTTTTAAGCTATAATGTAACTGCTGGAGAGTGTAACAGAAGCAATGCCCTAATTATAGTGGAGCTTCATTGTGAAATGGCCATATTTGAGCAGCCAGTGTTTGATATACTCTGTGTTTGTTCTTTACAAGTTTGCTCTCTGTAAAAGCAGTTCTGCCTTATTTATAAAGATCCTGGAGAGGCTGTCATCAGACTAAGTGCACGTGGCCAATTGCAAAAGGAAAACAGCAAACTGAAAGCCATATCTAACCAAGAGCAAGAGGAAACAGAGTCCCTACCTGCTGATCCTGTGACCTCGTCTACTTGTGGCCATAAAGAAAGGACCGTGATCCTTTAATTCTCCATTCTAACCATTTTCTTCCCTAACGCCTTGACCACTTTGGCATTCTGGCAACATTGAGGCATCATTAACATGGGAAACAAAAACAAAAATAAAAATACCTGGAAAAACTCAGCAGGTTTGACAGCATCTGCGGAGAGGAGCACAGTTAACGTTTTGAGTCCGTATGACTCTTCAACAGAAAAGGTGTCCATGGGAGTTGGGTACCCAGGCTTGCGGTGTACCGTCCAGTTTCTAAAACATGGCGTTGAGGTGGCCATTTTGAGTGACATTGATTTATTTTGAAGTACGGTGACTGTGATGTTTGGCTTCGGAAATGGCTGCACTGTATAAACGTTGTAGGACAACAACAACAACTTATATTTTTATAGCTCATTTAACATTGTAAAACATCCCAAGGTACCACAGGAGTATAATCAGTCAGGAATTGAGCCAAAGGAGAAAACGTTAGGCAGCTGACCAAATACTTGGTTAAAGAGGCAGGAGAACATCTTAAAGAGAGGAGAAAAGACAGGTTTGGGCAAGAAATTCCAGAGCTCAGAGCCTAGACAGCTGAAAGTACGGCCACCAGTGGTGCGATGAAGGACGGACCAGGGGCCAGAGTTGGAGGTGAGCAGTGCTCTCAAAGGCTCCTAGGGCACGAGGATTTTGCAAGGAGAGGTGTAGGCGTGGGGGCATCATGGAGGGATTTGACCACAAAGATGAGAATTTTAAAATTGAGGCATTTAGTGGATTGGGAGCTCATGGAAGTCAGGAAGTGATCCAGTTACAGGTAATGTGGGTTAAACTGGACGGTCACAGTCATTTTATTACATTGATTATAAAGCAAAACTTCCATTTGGATAGTGCCTTTAAGATAGAAGAGCAACCCAAAGCACTTAAGTTTAACTTGAGTGTAATCAGTGGTTGAGTTGGAAAGTGCAGTGCCCTATTGAGACTTATAGGCAAGGATAGTCCCAGGTCCAATTCCTGGCCTGTAGGATTTGGCTGGAGCAACTTGGTCCATTTGGCCATGATGTCCCCTGGGATAAGGCAGTTCACGTTCCCATTCCTGATGTCTTACCTGAGGATCCCTACTAGAAAATGCTAATATCTGGGATGCTGGATGATGACAGGTTTAGGATTTTATGTGATTCTCCCAGGGATGAATAGCCTCCTAATGCTCGTTGCCTGGAATTAAAGGTGAATATTGGCCATCGGGTTGGTGCACTTGAGGTTTGCTAGTGCTTTTAAGGTTGGGGGGTTGATAATTGCGTAAGAAAATGGACAATCAGAGGGAGTCAGATATAGATTGGAAGAACTGGTTTTCACCAGCAGGAGGGTCAATAACCAGATGACATGACTTTAGCTAATTGGGGGTAAAGGTAGGCGGAGATGAAACAACATTTTTTTACCGAACAAGTTGGGCAACAATTATTTGGAATGCATTGCTAGAGAGGGTGGTAGAAGCAGAACCAATAGTAATTTTCAAAAGGAAATGGACTTATACTTGAAAAGTAAATTTTGCCAGGCTATGGGGGGAAAGAACAGGAAAGCAGGATTAATTGGGTTCTCTTTCAAAGAGCTAGCACAGGCATGATGGGTCAAATGGCATCCTCCTGTGCTGTATCATCTGTAATCCACGAAAAGTTACAATTGCACATAAATGAAGTTGGTGATCGCACAGTTGCTCACTTAACAACCTCTTCAAATTCTTTCCACAGCTGGGAGGCTGGAACATCACCAAGTCATGGGATAAGGACAACTTCCAGGAAGTCCTTCAGTCTGTCACAGCTCATTACCGAACCTCCCCATTCTTCACCATCTACATCAGCACAGATTCTAAAAACTCCAACAGTAACGTCATACAGGTAGGTAGCCATGGGATGGACTGAGGTGAAATTGAGGAAGGGAGAGGCAGCTTCATCAATAGGCTGTGTAAAGTACCAAGTCAAGTGGATTGTGGTGTCGCTATGAAACCCGGTGATCAATTAGCTCAAGACGCTCTGAAAAGAGTTTACCAAATATGAGCCATTGTCATCGGAGTTCGGCTGTCGTTTCTTGAACTTTATGGTCATCTATCAGTGTGCCTGGATGCTCATTGTCTGCAACCGTATTTTGTAAAGCCTGCTTCATTCTGGAAGGAGAAGGGTGTAGTCATCATGAGAAGAGTTTTGAAAAATGCATGTTCCCAGAAACTCAGAAGTTCATTTCACTTCTATTCTCTAACTCTCATTTCTTGTTTCTTCCTCTGCAGGTGGACCAGTCAGGACTAGGGTTACCATCGAGAGATTATTACCTCAACAAAACAGCCAATGAAAAGGTAGGTGGAGCCTAGGAGAGTGATATTTGAAACCTTTTGTAGGTAAATCCAGCACTTTGTGCCTGTGGCAGGGGTTTAATATGACCACAGACTGACCCCTGAGACTATGACCAGGCTGCCCTGTTACCTTGTGAGAAGTGTCATCCTCCTTTGTTTTGTAATTTCTCATCCTCCTTCCCCTTATTCCTTCAACTCTGCCCCCTTTGCCACTCTGCCTTGGAAGCTTCTTGCTAACCCGCCACAGGTACTTGTGATAAATCTCTAACACCCCACCCCAGCACATCGATGAGTTTCAGCAGCTGTTTGACTGTGAGGATGAAGTGTAATTCGTCACTTGTCGACTTCCTGCATCAAAGGATTTTCCAGCAAATGGGCAGGGGATGGTCATCGCGAATGGGAAACTTGGTTGGTTTGGCCCCTGCTCTCCCCTTCCATAACCAGGGAATGCTGAATACAATTGTAACACCCCAAACCACCTGAGATTAGCATGGGCAAGATTTCACAGACAATTTAACAGAGCCACCATCAATGCATTGAGGGGTGGGTATGTTTGACGGCCAGGCCCAAGTCTATTTTCATCAAAATAGTATTTGAACATGGCTGTGGAATATAGAAAACAGAGAGCTTTCCCTTGTAAAGGACTTCATAGAACTATGACGAGGGAGTCAGAGCCAAGGGTACTGCAGCCCCTCAGCAATTGTGGACTTATGCCTCATTGTATATGGTTTATGTGTGACTGTTGACAAGTGTCCCCACTGTGACTTTAGCTGTGCCTTTTGTGGTCTAGTTCTTTGGCTTCATTTACAGATTTAATATTGCTATAGATAGCAATTGAATAAATGTGAAGTTGGATTGAATGTCAACTCATTGCAGACTAAAGAGATCTACAGGACATCCAAAGGTTGAGGAAATCTGGTGATGGCTTTGATGTTTAGCTGGCTGTTCTGTTTCCAAGGCAGGGTTTTAATAGATTAGTTCAAGGAATGAGAAAATGTACTCAAACACAGTCCACCCACCATCGATATGAGAACTTCTAGTCCTAACTTAAGCAGAGCAGGTCATCTCAGATGGTTAGAGTGTGTTCCTTAATAATGCCAATATATCCCCATACAACTGAGCTAGTTCTTGGACCTGTCTCTTCATGGTGATATCGTGGCATCATTGAGCATTGATTAGCAACCCTCGGGCAACAAGGACATTGAGAGAGAGAGAATCAAACCTTTGGAAAGACTGCCTAGAGATCTCTGGCCCAGGAAAGCAATAAATGTTGGAATACAAGCAAGCAATAGGGAGTGACCTTGATCAGACTCCCTAACCACACAGTAACCAACCTGTGGTTTTTTCAAGTGTCATAAAGACCTGCAATTTCCAGTAGTTGCGATGTGCCTTTTCTTTACAATGGGGGTGCTAACTTCTCTGCACTATTGCACATCACTCTAAAGCGTTACTGTTCCATACAGTAGACTTTGGGAGTGATATGGGGTCATCGTCTGTGCACTGAATTTAATTAATTAAGGGAAAACCTCACTGGCCTTGTGATTGAGTGTACAAAATAATTGCTCAAAAAGAAATAGAGTTCCTCAAATTATCATTTTTCAGCCTGAAGGCAGAACTTTAATTTCCTTGCTTGAATAGAAGTGGTTGTTTTACAATGGGATTTATGTGCTTCAGAATCAGAGGAGGAGTGAGTCAGACGTGTGGGCAGAGGAGGCCATACTCTGTTTGGGAATATTGGATTAGGTTATTGTCCTTATACTGCCTCTGGCATCATTAGGCAACCAGTGTCAGCATTTAGCACTCACTGCTTAAAATCACAAGACCTTGCATATATAGGCATCTTTCACAACTTCAGAATATCGCAAATCACTTGGTAGCCAAAGACGTCCTCTTGAAATGTAGGAAACACCGCGATCGCTCCGTGCACAGCAACGTTCCACAAATAAATGGCCTGTTAACCTATTTCCACTGGGTTTTCTTATTTGTTCATGGGATGTGGGCATCGTTGGCAAAACCAGCATTTGCTGCCCCTCCCTAATTGCCCTTGAGAAGGTGATGGTGAGCTGCAGGTGCACCACAGTGTTGTAGGTACACCACAGTGCTGTTAGGGAGGGAGTTCCAGGATTTTGACTTAGTGACAGCGAAGGAATGGCGATATATTTCCAAGTCAGGATGATGTATTACTTAGAGAGGAATTTGCAGGTGGCGGTGTTCCCAAGCATGTGTTGCCCTTGTACTTCTAGGTGGTAGAGGTTGCGGGTTTGAAAGGTGCTGTCGAAGGAGCCTTGGCGAGTTGCTCAGTGCATCTTGTAGATGATGTACACTGCTGCCATTGAGCGTTGGTGGTGGATGGGGAGTCAATCAAGCAGACTGCTTTCTCTTGGATGGTGTTGAGCCTCTTAAGTGTTGTTGGAGCTGCATGCATCCAGGCAAGTGGAGAGTATTCCATATACTCCTAACTTGTGCCTTTTAGATGGTGGACAGACTCTGGGGAGTCAGGAGGTGTATTACTTGCAGCAGAATTCCCAGTCTCTGACCTGCAGTATTTATATGGCTAGTCCAGTTCAGATTCTGCTCAATGGTAACCCCCAGGATGGTGATGATGGGGGATTCAATGATAGCCCTGCTGTTGAACGTCATGGGGAAATAGTTAGATTCTCTCTTGCTAGAGATGGATGCTGTCTAGCACTTGTGCTGCACAAACATTATTTCAGATTTTCACCAGGACTCCAAGGAGGCGTTCTGTTCAAAATAGTGCCATGGGGTCTTGTACAATCACCTGAAAGGACAGGTGGAATTTTGATTTAATGTCTTGTTCATAAGACAGCACCTCCAACAGTGCAGCACTCCCTTTGGAGTGCACTTGGATGTCTGTCTGGCCCATATGCTTGAGTCTCTGAAGTGGGGCTTGTACCCAGAACCTTCTGACTCACAGGAGAGAGTGTTACCCACTGAGACGTGGCATAGTACAACATATTTCGATCCTACCTGTATTGTTTCCCAACAATTCCCTGTCCATTCTTTGGTATCTTTAGGCACGCTGAAGGTGTGAAAATTGCTACGGATATCCAAATTCTTTCTTCTCCTGCAAACCTTCCTTTCATTTGCAAAATGAGGGATGAAAGTTTGTCACTTCTGTACTCTATTTTCTCTCTGCCCAGTATTCTTTACAGAAGATCATTTGCTGGGAAAAGCTGGGAAGTAGCACATTTTAAAACAACATTCACTGCTGATTGTTAGCACGTGATCAGATCCACCCCCACAGTGTGTCACTTGGAGGAAAAAGTTAGAGGGTGAAAGGACACTGCCTATAACTCCCGGACAACACTTTGTTATGGACTGGTGCCAGAAGTGAGGAACCCTGACCATCTTTCTCAACTCGCCACTCCCTCCTAACTGCAGACAAACTACAGTTATTGCAGGAAGGCCGGCAGTGAGGTACAATTTAGAAGAAAAGCAACTCCTCAGCTGATGCATTCTGCATTGTTGGTTCTGCAAAGTCAAAACATTTGGCTGCTACATCATTGGAAAACATCCCACCTTTAGAATGCAGACCTGTTTTGTTGATGAAGGTTGGAGAATGATGAGTTTATAATACTACACAGCCAGATGCAATCCAGAACATTATTCTTATTTGAGCTTTTCTTTTCTGAGAGCAATTTGAGCTAGTCAGTGATTTAAACCAGATAAAGTAGTTAGACACAAAGTAGTAGTCACAATTAGACTGGCTCAGGCCCTCTGACAAGTGATTCGAGCTGTTAGAATCCTGTCTTGCCCTGTTTGTCTACCATATTTTGATTAACAGGACATGATCTCTTTGTGTAACTAATGGCAATCTGTTTGCATTTTAAAATGAACCCTCGTTTAACCTAAACCTGAACTGGGCAAGTTTTGGAGGGCATTGCGGACTGTAATCACTAACTTGAGTTTCTGAGATTTTTTTAAAATTTGTTTTTCCAGAGTTATATAATGGGTTTAGCAGGAGCCCATTCATCCCAAGTAAGATTGAGTCAGAGCTCGAGAATGGGGGTTCCCCAGTCGATGCTGCCAGACTCAATAGGGGAGAGCAGTCCGGTTGATGGTTGGATGAGGTTTGAGTGCAGATCCCTTTAGATTGGACTGTAACACCAATGTTGTAATTTAGTACATTTTCTTTTACTACTAGATGTCTTGTGGCATTGCTCATGTATGAGGTCGAGAGGATGCAAATATATAACGGCAGGAATGCTAGACAATTTGTGACATCCCATTTATGGCTCATTTTGACTTGGTAATGGCCCTTTTAATCCAGTTTAAAATTGAGCTGTAGTCAGAATCATGACCCTCGATGTAAATGTCACCAGTTTTGTTTGGCTATCGCCAGACGCATTTGCTTGAGGGAGAAACCAGTCCACTTCAAAAATGAACAATGTTGTGTACTTGGTCCAGCTCCGTGTGTGACTGGCGGCTGCTTCTCTACTGAGCTGACAGTTACATAAATCCAACAAGCCCTGGAAGCTCTTCGAAGGGTATTTAAGTGGGCAGAGTTGTTCAAATTGTCAAGTTGTTATCAAATCTTCAGAATGCTGGATGGTGCCAGTTGACACCAACAACTGGACAACATAAAAAGGCACAAGTAACTGCACATATAAACATTAGCTACAAAATAATAACCTGGCAGAAGCATTTCCAGTTTTCTTTCAAACATTCTGTTAGTACATTATTTATCATTATATCATTATTATCTATTGCTTTATTCATCTGTTGTTAAATAATTGTCCCTGTTAATTAAAGATTAACATGAAAGCTGGTGTTATATTACTCTGATGGTTTTTGAAGATAGAAGGAAGTCCTTAAGGAGACATAGGATCAATCCAGCAGTTAAATCAATTTTCAGAATGGTTTGCTGTCTGCTATTGCTAGGCTCATGATCATAAACTTACCTAGATTTCAGCAAAGGATACATCAAGACCATCAGGAGCCAGGATGTACTAGCTCCTTCTGAAAAAGGGTGTGGGATCCTTTCAGACTCTGCAGATACTGTACCTGTGGGGATCAGTGTAAATACAGTGCTGTGGGACTGTTACAATCCCAGCTGAGGTTACCCCTGAACAAGCCTGATCCCAGACTGGAACCCAGCTTGATAGGTGAGGGTTTCCAATCTCCAAGACCTCACCTTGGAATCTTCTCCCAAACCAACGCTTTCTCTCAGGCACCTTCCACAAGGGTTCACTTCCAGAGTTTCAAGCTCTTCTTCTGATGTTCCTCTTCCCTAGGGCACCACATGCATTCAAGCTGTTATCCAGGCACTCTGTCTCTCTGACTCAGCCTTCAACAGGACACCACTGCTTCATGTGCCCATCGCAAAGAGTTACAGATCTTCAGTTGTCGCTTTGTGACTCTTGCAGCAAGTGCTCACCGTAAGCACGGCTTTCAGTATATTATAGATTGTTACAGAAAAGTTGTGATCATCATAACAATGTCATCCCAGGGAATTGTGTATTTAAGCCTTTGAGAATCAGGAGCCATGTTTGTGTTTACCTTGTCATTCTGCTGTAAAACAGGCCTTCATGTAAACCATGTGCCCTGTCTTTGCCCAGATCCTAACAGCTTACCTGAATTACATGGTGGAGCTGGGGGTGCTACTGGACGGTGAGGAGACTTCCACTCGGGCACAAATGCAGCAGGTTCTGGACTTTGAGGGAGCCCTGGCCAACATTACTGTCCCCCAGGAAGACCGCAGGGATGAAGAGCTTATCTACAACAAGATGACCATACGAAACCTCCAGGTAAACAGTATCTGATTGGGCTGGTGATCAGTAACAGGTTTAATCTCACTGCTTTGACTGTGCTTCAGTTACTGTGAAATTAAAAAGAGAAAATGCCAGAAATTCTCATCCAGCCAGTCAGGCATTGTGCATGGAGAGAGAAACAGAGTTAATGTTTCAGGCCAATGGCCTTTCATCAAGCCTTTGCAATACGGTGAAACACTGTCTATCGTAACAGTAAGCACCCTATAGTGATGGGAATTGCTACATAATTCCGACCCCGCAAACATTACTCCCAATCGATGATTATTCGGAACTTTGAATGCTCTATCTCTTCCTGCACTCCACAGCAGCGCTCACTCCACTCCTGTTGGCATGATCAACTGGCACACTGATTTATTGCTGTAGTTAGGATTCTAACGAGACTAGATATCGATCCTGACAAGCCATTTCACCTTTTCCAGAACAGCAGAACCAGGGGACACAGCCTGTTCTTGAAATTGGAAAATTGATCTGCAGAAACATTATTTCAATGAGTGAGTGGCCAATTTATGGAACAGGGTCCCTAAGGGGACGGTGGAAACAGTTAGTATTGATTCAATCAAATGCAATTTGGTTCAATTGCTTTCAGAAACGAATATTTTGGGATGTAGTATATGATTAATATGAGCCATTATATCTGGTGAGTGTATCATGATTGGGAGGAAGAGGTAACTTTAAACCTTTGGTCTCCAAGGCAGTTTATCACCAGGGTTTCCATGCCTCATGTCTGGGTTGTGTTGTAGGCTAATTGATGGAGATTATATGCTATGATTAATCAATAACTCCATTGCTAAACTTGGATTCAATCTTGGTTAGACCACACTTGGGAGTACTGTGCACATATTACAGAAAGGATGTAGCCACAGGAGAAAATGCAAAAAGATTTGCAAAGATGATGCCAGAAGTGGGAGAAGTTTAAACTCTCAGCAAAGACCAGACAGGCTGGGGCTCTTTGCTCTAGAGAAGAGAAGGCTGGATGGGGGGTCTTTAAAATTATGATTGGGTTTAATGGATTAGACATAGAGAAGATGCCTCCACACCAGGAGGGGTCCAAAACTAGTGGCCATTGCTATAAGATAATCACTAATAAATCCAGGAAAGAGCTCTTTATCAAGAGAGTGGTTAGAAGGTGGAACTTGCTACCAGGTGGAGTAGTCAAGGCCAACAGCATAGCTGTATTGAAGGGGAAGCTGGATAACTACATGAGGGACAATGGAATGGAAGGATATGCTAATAGAGTGAGATAAATTAGGGAAGGAGGAGCCTCCAGTGGAGCATGAACACTGGGATGGACAGGTTGGCTGAAAGGTCTGTTTTGCTGATGTAAACACTTCTGTAATTCATTCTCATTGCATCATGTGATGACCAGGATGGTAGAAGGTGAACCGGATGGGTCTTGATCGATCTTCCAGTAATTCTCATTAACGATTCCCTGGGATGGCTCCAGATTTTGGGCCCAGCCCCAGACCCAGCACAGCAACACTCCATTCCCAAGCTATTCAAGTGACCGGTAGTGACCTCAACCACAATAACTTGCATTTATAGAGCGGCTGTAACATAATTTAAAAATCCCACAGGAGCACCCCAAAGTAAAATTGGGCACAAACCACGGAAGGAGATATTAGGGCATATGACTGAAAGCTTGGTTAAGAAAGGTTTTAAAAAACATCTTAAAAGAGGGAAAGGGAGGTGGAGAGGTTTCGGGAGAAAATTTCAGAGCTTGGGGCCCAGGCAGCTGAAGGCATGGCCACCAGTGGTGGAGTGATTAAAATTGGAGATGCTCAAGAGACTGGAATTGAAGGAATGCAGATATCTCAGAGGGTTGTGGGGCTGGAGGAGATAAGGGGGGGGGCGAGGCCATGGAAAGATTTGAAAACAGGGGTGAGAATTTGAAAATTGAGATGTTGCTTAATGGGGAGCCAATGTAGGTCAGCGAGCACAGAGTGATAGGGGACATTATGGAGCAATCCACTTATAAATTAGGGTTGCCAACCCTCCAGGAATTAAAGATTAATTTCCCAGACTCTGCTGTGAGCTCCCTGAGAGAATAGTGATTGAACACTTTTGTGTTACAAATTTTGGATTTCATCTGCCCCCAACAATGGCCCAGAACTTCTGTTCCCCAGAGGGTCATAGCCCGGAGATACCCCAGAAGATCCCCACATTAAGATTGCATGGGAATTGCCCAGGAAGTTTAACCTTCCAATGGGCAATTACGCTGCACTGGGAACCATCTGATACTCCGGTTTAAATCAAAGTCTTTGGATGGTTCTGACTCTTAAAACCATTTTTAACTCCTGGGTAACTATGGTACTGACACCCAACCCTCACTGGACCCCCTGACTACCTCTCCTGACCAACTCCCCACCCCAGACTACCCCTCCTGACCACCCTCCAACCCCCATCGACTACCCTCCCAACATCCAACTAACCCCCACCACCCCTCCCCCAACTATTACCCTCACAACTATTGTCCCAACCCCAAACTACTCCAGCACTCCCAGCTACCCCACTACCACTCGACACCTCCACACCTCCCCCGGATACCCTCCCCCAACCTCTGACTATCTCCTGACAATCCTAACCACTCTGTCCCCACCACCCTCACCCTCCACTCCCCCACACCGCCAACCTCCTGACCACTCTAACTCCCTCACCCACTTACCTCAATGTGGCTGGAAGCTTTAAACTTGCCGCTTTATAGCAGCTAGTGCTGTAACAAGGGGGGAGGGGCGTGTCTTCCTTTCCCAATGATGCTGCCCTGCACTGGAAGGGCTCTAGAGCTTCTGTACTACACATTTCTCACTAGGCCTGGGTCACCAGGTCAGATGACAAACATGCAGCTCCCAACCTGGCTGAGGAAAAAGGGGTGAAGTGGCAATCCGATGGCGATTGACACTCCATGGAAGATCTGGGCCAATTTGTTTATTAGATGTTAAAAGATTAGGAATGGGAAACACTGGGGGACAACGGGGGAGTAAAATTGCAAATCTGATGGTTTATCAGACTACAACAAAGGACATGAATCAGCTGAAAGAATGATCACAGCTATTGGGCAAATTTTTAACGGTCTACACAAACATGTAAGTTTAACTTTCAAACTTTACAATGTTCATTGCTAACATTAAAAATATAACCCGCATTTACATACAGATGAGTGGAGTTAATGTAGCAAAACTACAATTTGGGGGAAGGGGCATGTTAGTGGGGTGGTGAAAAAGGAATATGGGACACTTGCCTTTATCAATCAAGGCATGGATTACAAAAGTAGGGAGGTCATGTTGGAGTTGTATAGAACCTTGGTGAGGCCACAGCTGGAGTACTGTGAGCAGTTCTGGTCACCACATTATAGGAAGGATGTGATTGCCCTGGAGGGGGTGCAGAGGAGATTCACCAGGATGTTGCTTGGGATGAAACATTTAAGTTATGAAGAGGTTGGATAGACTTGGGTTGTTTTCGTTGGAGCAGAGAGGACTGAGAGGTGACCTGATCGAGGTGTACAAGATTATGAGGGGCATGGACAGGGTGGATAGGGAGCAGCTGTTCCCCTTAGTTAAAGGATCATTCATGAGGGGACATAAGTTCAAGGTGAGGGGCAGGAGGTTTAGGGGGGATGTGAGGGAAAACCTTTTTACTCAGAGGGTAGTGACGGTCTGGAATGCACTGCCTGGGAGGGTGGTGGAGGCGGGTTGCCTGACATCCTTTAAAAAGTACCTGGATGAGCACTTGGCATGTCATAACATTCAAGGCTATGGGCCAAGGATTAGGTAGGTAGGTCAGGTGTTTCTCACATGTCAGTGCAGACTCGATGGGCTGAAGGGCCTCTTCTGCACAGTGAGATTCTGTGAAAACATCCCAAGGTGCTCCAGGAGCATTAACAGACAAAATGTGGCACTGAACTACATAATGGAATATTAGGACAGGTGACCAAAAGCATGGACAAAGAGAAACATTTTGAGGAGTGACTTAAAGGAGGAGAGAGAGGTAGAGAGGTTTAGGAAGGGAATTCCAGAGCTTGGGGTCAAAATAGCTGAAGGCACGGCCACTAAGGGCGGAGCAATTAAAACCGGGGATGCTCAAGAGGCCAGAATTAGCAGAGCGCAGAGTTCTCTCTGTATTGTAGGGCCAGTGGAGGTTACAGAGGTGGGAACAAGTGAGGCACCAGATGGATTTTAAAATAATGATGAGAATTTTAAAATTAAGGTGTTGTCAGACAAATGTGCGCAGAGCTCTACTATACTGGCCAGATAACAGTGCGAAGCTCACAGTATAACTCAGTGCTAAGGTATGAAAGCAAAATACAGCAGATGCTGGAAATCTGAAATAAAATCAGAAAATGCTGGAAAAACTCAGCTGGTCTGGCAGCACCTGTGGAGAGAGAAACAGAGTTAATGTTTCAATTCCAGTTCTTTGGCTCCGAAGAAGAGTCATTTTGGCCTCAAAACTTTAACTCCATCTCTCTCTCCACAGATGCTGCCAGACCTGTTTGAGTTTTTCCAACACTTTCTGGTTTTATTTCAGTGCTACAGGTACTAGTTCAAATTGAATATGAAAAATGACAGGAGACTTAAACCTGAACATCCTTCACTCCACGGTATTAGAATGCATTAAGAGAGCTTAGCACCATGGAAACAAGGTGGAAGGTTCAAAATTCTCTTCCAAAAGGTATAAAGGTGCACCCTTCAAGCAACTGCAATTAAACTATCTCCAAGAGAGGTACAGCAGTATTGTTGACCATCATCTTGGACCGGCTGTTGTTTGCTTTTTCGCAGTGTGTGGAACAGGTGTACACACTAAATTCATGAAAAGCTGGAGTTTACAAAATAGTTTCCTTTGTACTTGGGACCCACTTAGCAGCAGTGGAACCAGAGACAAGCTCACAGATTATAAGCTTCTTGTTATAAGTGGTGGTCTTGATTTATCGCTCACAGTGTCTTAGACACAGGGATCAGCTGGAATATTGGCTACAGCCATGACGTGCAATCACAGTACAGCAGCTGAGTCCTATGTTTATATAGCACTATGTTTGTAATGTTGTTCCTCCAAGCTGAACACACTCTGCTTGCCAGAGAATTTAAATGCTTGTCTAGTCCAGTGTTATCCAACAGAGACCACTGACCAGCTACAGGTGTGACCATGGCCCTACAGTTTTAGCCACATGTGGAAAATTCCTTGCAGTCATTACAGGTAACAGTACTTCATGTATATTTACTTAACAAATATCTCCCACCATTGAGTAACTAAGTAATGCACTAACAACGATCAAAAAATACTCAGACATTCTAATTTTCCTCTTACCATGTTACCAACAGATGTGCAAAATGGCTAAGGTTCATCTGTGTGCACTGACTATTGATGTCACATGACCAACAACTGTATCTATTGATCAGTTTTATTTTATAAACAAAAATGCAGTTAACCACATATGGCTAGTGGCTAATGTATTGGACACCAACGGTCTAGTCCACCTATGGTTAGTGTAAGTGGAGTGACTTTAATTATTAAGGGTAACTCCTTCTCGTCTTTTATTGCGTCTTGACTTTTTTTTAAAAAAACAATTATTACCAAAAACAATAAGAAGGATGATATTTGTTCTTGGGATGTATTCAGATCTTTACAAAGCGAGGTAAAAGGATTTTCTCTCTCCTCTGTCCTCTGCCCCCAATCCCTTCCACAATGTTCCAATTGCACCATTGAACTAAGTGAAGTTTAGAAAGGATTTATTTCTAAAACACCTTCAGAGTTAAGAGTTTTATCTCTTTGAATTCTTAATAATCACCTGGCACTTCTTACTAGCTTGTGGTATATGGAGCTGATAAATATTAACGCTGTGCCAGTTCATGCTCTGATTTCTAAGCCCGTGTGAGTTGAGTCCACGCTTCTGACTCATTCTGGAATATTTTTTGTGTCCTGTCCATGGCCTGTTTTTATTTAGTAATGTTCTGGTTTTTCTTTTACAGGTGTTAGCTCCGGTTGTCGATTGGCTGCCTTTGCTTTCCGCTATCTTCTACCCTGTTGAGCTGAATGACTCGGAGCCAGTGGTCGTCTATGCAAAGGAATATCTACAGAAGGTCTCTGACCTCATTAACTCCACCGATAAATGGTCAGAATCCACCTCTTTTTGTCTTTGTTCCCCCTATTCTCTTGCGTTCAGTACATAATAGAAAGTTGACGCCTCCACTGGATCTCGCTCTCATTGCAGCTGCTCAAGATGTGGCTGTTTTAAGGCCTTATAACATCATAAGCAGAAGGTCAAATCCTTGGCATTAGTTGCAGTTGGAATCTTACTAACAAATGCCCTCAACCCTTGAGAATTTCTAATATAAAAAGAATGAAAGAAGTATGTTTAAAAAGCATTTTGTCATGTCTTTCAGAAAGGTCTCGTACAATTTCACATGCAATGCAATGAATTACTTCAAGGTGGAGGCTATTGTTAGTTAGGCAAAGGTGGGCACCATTTTGTGTAGAACAATATTCCATTAGCAGCTGTAAGTTTTGGTGATACTGGTTGAAGGACTCATTCACAAGAATCAACAGATATTGCCATGGGATCTGTAACCTCCACTTGTACCACCATTCTTCAGTTTAATGCCTCATTCAAAGAATACTGTCTCTAACAATGCAGCACTCTTTGTAAATACTGCATTGATCTATCTGCCGAAACTGAGAACTGAGACTCCAGATGTAGGGGCTCTAACCTGCAGACTTTGGTCAATAGCCATAGGTGCATCAGCTGAGCCAAGCAGAACCTAACATATCAGACTGGAAACTCCCTCCTATAGTTTACAAAAGACAAACATTTTGGGGCCAAGTGTGATTTATCTCTGCTTATTTCTTTATATTACAACACTGACAATGCTTCAAAATATTTAGCTGACCATAAAGAGAGGTTGTGAAAGATGCTATAGAAGTGCAAGCTACTTCTGTTACTCTCACTTTCTCTCCTTTCTCTCTCTCTCTCTCTTTTTCCCTCTCGCTCTCACTCTCCACTTTCTATCCTCCAATCCATCCGGAATCGGCCCTTCCCCATCCACCCAACTCCTCTCTGTGCCCCCACTCTATCCATCCCCCATTCCTCCTCCTCTCTCCCATCCCCCTCCCTCCTCCCCCCTCCCTCCCTCCTCTCTCCTGCCCCTTCCCCCTCCTGCTCGCTCTCCACCTCTCTCGCTCGCTCCCCACCTCTCTCGCTCGCTCCCCACCTCTCTCACTCGCTCCCCACCTCTCTCGCTCGCTCCCCCTTCCTTCTCTCGCTCGCTCCCCACCTCTCTCGCTCGCTCCCCCTTCCTTCTCTCTCTCGCTCGCCACCCCACCCCCCCGCCCCAATATCAAAATGAAAATTAAAAGTGGCCTTTGCGGCCAGGCCATCGTTCTAGGTGACAGGGAAGGAGCCTCTCCACAGGGAGGCCTAGGACTATCACTGCACCCGGGCAGGCAGGGAGGGCTTCTAGGCCTAACTAGTGCACTAGCCCCCCATCCCATTCTTTTCTCAACCCTCCCCCACTCAACTAGGGCCTGCTGCTGGGAAGTCGTCTCCCAGCAGCTAAACTGTACACCCCACCCCACCCAAAACTTCTGGAACCTGGAGGTCAATTGGAAAATCTCAATCTGCCTCCTTCAAATGGCATTAATCGGCCATCTGTCTTGTGTGGGTGGATAGTCCTCCCCACACAATGCACCTCCCCTCCAGGAAAATGACCAGAGTGTGGGATGGAGCTGGGGACCTGGCACCCAGGCCAGTGATGCTATTTTAAGTGCCCGCCTGCCTCCATTCACAGCCTCGAGGGGAGCTCAAAATCCAGCCCAACCTTACATCTCCAACCCACTCTCTGTTTTCATTAATTTTTTAAAATTATCATTTGCTGCTGCCAGCAAAAACATGAAAGTGTTATTCCCCAAACACACCAGCTTCACAATATGTATCTGAGGGCTAGGTTGACCCTCATGATTTTAGCGTGTCCTCCTCTCTTCATTACCCTGGCCACCACTCAATTCAGTGCCACTGTTAGAACATTCCCTGGTCAGCCTTGCTACTGTGCGATGTCAGTTTAAGTTAATAACCCATCTTAGCGAAGGACTGAAAGTGCCTTAAATGTTGCTGCTTCCAGCATTCTCAACAACTACATGATATGGAATGTGGTGAAGAAAACTGCCTACAATCTGGACCATCGCTTCCAGGAAGCTGAGGAAAAACTCATCATGGCCATATCCGGGACTAAAAAGGTCAGTAAAGAGACTTCAAAGTCCCTCGATCAGTAATACAGTGAAATAGTGTATTGACAGGGTCTTCTTCCTCAGAGTTTAGAAGAATGAGGGGTGATCTCTGTTTTGGTGAGGTTTTACTGTTACCATGGTTTATTGTCTTGCCAAACCTTGGTGAGGCTTTACTTATTCTAGGATTGACTTGAGATAGTCAGTACATAGTTTCTCTTGCAACTATTTACAAAGACCTCCAAGGTAAGCAAATGGTTTTGCGGACATAGTCTGTTCTGCTTCTTGCTCTCTTGGTCACCTGACCCTTGATATCTTGCTTACATCATCATTGATGTCACTGTCTCATTAACATAACCATTAACCCATTACTCTACAATCTCCTTGAAACAGATGAAATTCTTAAGGGGCTTGACAGGGTAGATGATGGGAATGCTTCCCCTGGCTGGGGAGTCTCGAGCACAAGCACAGTCTGAGAATAAGAGGTCAGCCATTTTGGACTGAGATGAAGAGAAATTTCTTCACTTCTAAAGGCTGTAAATCTTCGGAATTCTCCACCACAAGAATTGTGGATGCTCCATCATTGAACAAATTTGGGATAGGAATCAACAGATTTTTGGATAATAAGGAAGGGATGTGGGGATAGTGCAGGAAGGCAGAGTTGAGGCAGAAGATCAGCTGCGACCTTAATTAATGATGGAGCAGGCTGGAAGAACCATAAGGCCTACTCCAGCTTACTTTTCTTGAGTTTTTCATTAAGTACACAACACAACATAATGTCTTGAAAGTGGTTCCCCATTAGCGCTCGTAAAAGTGACTGTTTGAAGATGTAATGCCATAAATCCGAGCTTTTCCATACTTGGTTCAATCAGTGAAGTATTCAGACCCATTTCTGGTTTCCTCTTTCTTGTTTATCGTGTGGCTGAATTCTGGATTTGACAAGAAACCTCAGTCAAGCTGGATGAGACGCCTGCTTTGTTGCACTTGGGGCATTGATTCCAATGTTTTGACATTTAGGTCTGGCTGTGAGATTTGATTGGCCGTGCTCTGTGATTGGAAAGAATTTTCAAACCAAGAACATACTTTTTTAGTCCTAGCTTAACGCTGCCAGTTTTCCCACACAATTTCATGTCATTTTCAAATCTAGTTATTGAAATCTTACCAGTCCTATTTAACCTCCATAAATTACTAAAGTATAATATCTGTTACACCTTGGTGCTTGTGTATGCTTTTTGGAAGGTCAAGTTGGTAAAATAGGGAGTGAAACTGCAGAAAATATGTAGAAATTTTTATTTTTGATTTCCTGTATGAATTCTAAATATTAATATTAATAAAGATTTATCTAAAAATTACAAGGTTCTCAATCCTGAACAGTGAGTGAGGGGCGGGTGAGTCTGAGTGTTGGTAAAGAGCATCTACAAAGAGCCTATCTCAGACAGCTGCCTGACTGACAACCTTCCGGAAGTTTCTAGTTTGATGGATGTTTGCTGCAACTAATGTTTCTGACAGATCTGGGGACTCCTTTACCAAGCAGTGGAAGAGTTCCTACCAGTACACGTTGGCAGTGTGGGGAATCAGGCAGATTCAGCTAGATCCCTGATCTGTTTTCCACTTGGTCTCTTAGGCCAACATCAGGTGCGCTCCGACAGGTTCCCTCAGTGACCCTGGGCCTCTGGTTGGTGCTTTGCTGACAACAGCCATCACTTCTATTGGCCTCTAATTGCTGAGCAGCTTTCAGGGGGCAGGAGTATCACCCATTGGAGTCCCTGATCCTGGGGAAGGCCTGTTGTTGGCCACCTAAGTGCCTGACTGGCACTTAATCCAACAAGCCTTCCCAACTGGGGCAACACTGGGCTCTCCCCAGCTCCCCAACTGGTGAGTAAGACATCAGTCATGATTTCTGGAAACAAAGCTGTTTATTTTAACCCCTTGTATGCTGTGACATAAGTTAAATTCCAGCTGTTGATGTAACAGTGGATCAAAGGATTTCAGAAGAACTAGTTGAATGTTGGTTCAACATTAGTTTCAAGGCAGGAGTGACTTTTCAATGGCCAGGATTTTTCAGTCGGCGTGCGGGGGCGGGCCCGACATCCTGACACGAAAAATGACGCGCGATGACATCAGGCGTGCGTCCCGACGTCATCACGCTGTCTCGCGATATTTCGTTCAGCAGGTGCGCACCAGAGTCGGCTGAGCGCCTGCCGATAATGAAAGGCCTATTAAGGCCATTAGCAAAGTAATTAATTTCAACTTTACACTTACAGTTGGCGGGCAGGCGAAAAGGCCAAGCGGCCTTTACGTTTTTTAGGAAACTTCGTCCATGAGCAGGATGAGGTTTCCTAAAGCTTTTACAACTTAAATAAAAAGTTCCTATGAAAAGTAAACACATGTCCCATCTCATTGTGAAACTGTCACATGAGGGGACATGTTTCATTAAATTTTTAATACTTTAGGATTTTTTTTTTAAACAATCGCTTCAATCTCCCTGAGGCATGGAGTTGCCTCAGGGAGATTGAAGTGCTCTTTCATGCGTGTGCACGAAAGCTCTGGACCTGGCTCTCTCTCCTCTCTCCCCACCCCCAAACCGCCCACACAGGCCATGTGTTACCCTGGGCGGGCCTTAATTGGTCCGCCTGTGTAAAATGGCGGTGTGGAGCCAATCATGGGCAGCGGTCAGCTCCACAACCGCCCCTGCCCGGTCCCGCCTAGCCCCCCCCCCCCAATGCAGGAAAAATTCAGGCCAGTGTCTTTTGGCAAAATATTCTGGGCTGTGTGCATCTCGCTGGAGAAGGAAAGTAGAGCAGCTTTAAGAAGATATGGCCGTGTATATTTAAAGCGAGGGCCTCTCCATTTCTGGGTCCTTTTTATGTGGATTTCAATCTCTGCATTCAGCCCATTGAATGCCCCATGTATAGCTTCGTTAATATTATCAGTTCCATTTAAATTGCATTTAAAGTTTTTTAATTCTTAACTCTGGATGTGGGCATTGCTGGCTAGGCCAGCACTTGCTGCCCATCTCTATTTGCCCCCGAGAAGGTGGTGATGAGTCATCTTCTTGCACCAGTACAGTCCATGTGGTGAATTTATTGTTTGTTTTTGAGTTGCATCTGAATCATAACTCTCCATATCCCAGAGAAAGTGGTTTTGACTTCACAGTTATCCAGAAAAATGTATACAGTGGCCTGGGAGTGAACAGAGAGCCATCATTTAATTTAGCTCTCCTATTTCAGCTCTCTCCTGTGCTTTTTAATGACCTGTCTTCAAACATTGTCACGATAACACTAGGCTCGAGTTTCACTTTAACTGCCAAACAGATTTATTGAACAGTGAAAGAACATATAAACAGCAGCAGGAGTAATGTTTATTTTTGCAGCAGTTATTAAGTTAGGTAATTCCTCAAATCATAGAAAAGGATATATAGTTCAGAACTGCTGTCTTATACTATGTTCTCAAAGACGCACATTCTTTTTCTCACTGGTCTGATCATTCTGATTGAAGACTTCAAAGAGATTTGCCAGTTTGAACAAGAGTTTGCTAAATATTTCCAGAAAAGCAATGAGGACCAAACAGATTTGCACAGCATTTCATGGCATTAGTGAAGAGGTCATGTGGCGCTGTGCGTACTGTCCCTGCCTCTGAGCCCGAAGCTCCTGGTTCGAGTCCCGCCCTGGGACTTGATGGCCAAGGAAGGTGCATTCATAACGCGATCAAACAGGTTGACTATCAACCTGTAAATCCTTCCAACACACACCAATGGCAGGCGGTAAGAGCAGGAGAAATTCCTGGTCAGCCATGTGATGGAAAGAAAATTGGAGCCTCCACCATCACCAACCATAGCTCCAGATTGCAAGGTGCGCATGAAAGCGTACATTGCTACAGCAACTTGGATTCCCCAAGTGGTCTTAACACAGAACCAGCACATGGTATTGACAACTGGAAACAAGTCATTTAGCCAACTGGTCAATGCTTCACACAAGCCTGCTTCATCCAACCCCATTAATGTACCCATCTATTCCTTTCTTCCTCATGGTTATTTGGCTTCCCCTGAAATATGTTTATGCTATTCACCTCAACCGTTCACTTGAGTGGAAAAATTTATCCTGAATTCCTTATCTAAGTTAATAATTACTGACTTCTGTTGTGAGCTGGTTTTGGTCTCCCACGAGTGAAAGATCTGATTTACCCTGACCCTATCAAATCCTTTCATAATTTTAAAGACACATCACCCTCTCAGAATTCTCTTTTTAAGAGAAAAGAGCCCCAGCTTGTTCTGTCTTTCCTAATAGATGGAATATCTCGCTTCTGATAACATTCTAGTAACTTTTTCTTTACCTTCTCTAGCTTTGCAATATCCAATATGGAATAATTCTTTTTTTTTAAGTATTTTTCTTTAAAAGTGCCCTTCAAGTGTTTGAACAAATCTCAAGGTGTCTGTTTGAATGGCTTGTTCCATCCCTCATGGTCTGAGTCAAACTGATCAGTTATGAACAGAGGGCGCTGGTGAGAAGTGACTGAAGCATTCTGGGAGAAGTCATCACAGCCACCACGACTCAGGAGGGAATCGAGAAGAAGGACTCTTGCACTCAACAGGTGGAAGGGCATCCAACAGAGGGCGCTGGTGAGAAGTGACTGAAGCATTCTGGGAGAAGTCATCACAGCCACCGCAACTCAGGAGGGAATCAAGGAGAAGGACTCTTGCACTCAACAGGAGGAAGGGCATCCAACAGAGGGCGCTGGTAAGAAGTGACTGAAGCATTCTGGGAGAAGTCATCACAGCCACCGCGACTTAGGAGGGATTCGAGGAGGACCCACTGAGATTTTTTTAGATATATAAAGGGTAAGAGAGAGGCAAAAGTGGACATTGGGCCGCTGGAAAATGACGCTGGAGAAGTAGTAGTGGGGAACAAAGAAATGGTGGAGAAACTGAATAGGTACTTTGCGTCAGTTTTCACTGTGGAAGACACGAGTGATATCCCCAAAGTTCAAGAGAGTCGAGGGGCAGAGGTGAGTCTGGTGGCCATTACCAAGGAGAAGGTGCTAGGAAAACTGAAAGGTCTGAAGGTGGATAAATCATCTGGACCAGATGGATTACACCCCAGAGTTCTGAAGGAGATAGCTGAAGAGATAGTGGAGGTGTTAGTGGTGATCTTTCAGGAATCACTGGAGTCAGGGAGGGTCCCAGAGGACTGGAAAATCGCTAATGTAACCCCCCTGTTTAAGAAAGGAGTGAGGCAAAAGACGGGAAATTACAGGCCAATTAGCCTGACCTCGGTCGTTGGCAAGATTTTGAGTCCATTGTTAAGGAAGAGATTTCAGAATACTTGGAAGTGTGTGGTAGAATCGGGCAAAGTCAGCCTGGTTTCATCAAGGGGAGGTCATGCCTGACAAATCTGTTAGAGTTCTTTGAGGAGGTAACGAGTAGATTAGACAAAGGAGAGCCAATGGATGTTATCTACTTGGACTTCCAGAAGGCCTTTGACAAGGTGCCGCACAGAAAGCTGCTCAGTAAGATAAGAGCCCATGGTGTTAGAGGCAAGGTACTAGCATGGATAGAAGACTAGCTGTCTGGCAGGAGGCAGAGAGTGGGGATAAGGGGGTCCTTCTCAGGATGGCGGCCGATGACTAGTGGAGTTCCGCAAGGGTCAGTGTTGGGACCACAACTTTTCACTTTATACGTTAATGATCTAGATGAAGGAACTTAGGGCATCCTGGCTAAGTTTGCAAATGATACAAAGATTGGTGAAGGGACAGGTAGTATTGAGGAGGCGGGGAGGCTGCAGAAGGATTTGGACAGGTTAGGAGAATGGGCAAACAAGTGGCAGATGGAATACAACGTGGGGAAGTGTGAGGTCATGCACTTTGGTAGGAAGAATAGAGGCATAGACTATTTTCTAAATGGGGAAAGAATTCAGAAATCTGGAGTGCAAAGGGGCTTGGGAGTCCTAGTCCAGGATTCTCTTAAGGTTAACTTGCAGGTTGAGTCGGTAGTTAGAAAGGCAAATGCAATGTTGGCATTTATTTTGAGGGGACTAGAGTATAAAAGCAGGGATGTGCTGCTGAGGCTTTATAAGACTATGGTCAGACCACATTTAGAATATTGTGAGCAATTTTGGGCCCCGTATCTCAGGAAGGATGTGCTGACCCTGGAGATGGTCCAGAGGAGGTTCACGAGAATGATCCCTGGAATGAAAGGCTTAATATATGAGGAACGTTTGAGGACTCTGGATCTATACTTGATGGAGTTTAGAAGGATGAGGGGGATCTGATTGAAACTTACAGAATACTGAAAGGCCTGGATAGAGTGGATGTGGGGAAAATGTTTCCATTATTAGGAGAGACTAGGACCCGAGGGCCCAGCCTCGGAGAAAAGGGAAGACCTTTTAGAACAGATGAGGAGAAACTTCTTTAGCCAGAGAGTGGTGAATCTATGGAATTCATTGCCACAGAAGGCTGTGGAGGCCAGGTCATTGAGTGTATTTAAGACCAAGATAGATAGGTTCTTGATTGGTAAGGGGATCAAAGGTTACGGGTAGAAGGCGGGAGAATGGAGTTGAGAAACTTATCAGCCATGATTGAATGGCGGAGCAGACTCGATGAGCCGAATGGCCTAATTTCTGCTCCTTTGTCTTATGGTCTTATGTTAGCATGGATCTGCTGAGCCAAGTAGCCTCTTTCTGTGCTGTAAACTCTCTGTAAAATGTAAAGGTTATATCAAGTTGAGATGGGATGTGATTTTTGGAAATGAAGCTGTTTATTTTAACCCCTTGTATGCTGTGACATAAGTTAAATTCCAGCTGTTGCTGAAACAGTGGATCAGAGAATTTCAGAAGAACTAGTTAAATGTTGGTACAATATTAGTTTCAAGGCAGGAGTGACTTTTCAGTGTCTTTTAGCAAAATATTCTGGGCTGTGTACATCTTGCTGAAGAAAGTAGTGCAGCTTTAAGAAGATATGGTCATGTATATTTAAAGTGTGAGGGCCTCTCCATTTCTGGGTCCTTTTTATATGGATTTTAATTCAGCCCATTGAACACCCTACGTTACAGGTGTTGGTTACATATATTGTCAGTAATGCTCGAACTGAGAGAAGAGGCAGTAACAGTGTTGACATGTTGCATAGCCATAAGTACAGGAAGAAAGGGTAGCAGCAGTGGGAGATTGATCGTACACCCATTCTTGGGCAGGAAGACAAGGGGTAATAGCTAAAGCTCACGGCAGGGGAAGGACATATGGAGTGTTTCAGGTCAACACTCAACTCCTCCGAATTCAGGAGGTTCCTGGTTGCTTTTGGATTGTTATATCAAGTAAAAATGTCAGACAGTAAAAAGGAGAGAAGGTGGTTGAATATATCTTGCCTGGCATAGCATACACCATCTGAATACAAGATCCCATCATGCCAGCTTGGTGCTGTGTTTGCAGCTCCTTTATCCTTGGAAACTGTACTTCATGAGTTAGTATGACATCTTTTAGTCATGTGAGAACTTTCCAAATACAAATCATAAGGGCTGTAACAAGGTTTGGAAAATCTTTACCTTGTCTACCTTTATTCAAACTAGTTCATTCCTGTTAAAATCCAAGCTGAGATTACCCATGGACAAGCCTCATCCCAAGGTGGAACCCAACTTGATAGATCCTAACATTTATTTGTTTGTTTAAATATGGAGTAGCAACTGAACAGAGTCACAGGAGTGAGCTGATGAACTTTTAGCAAAAGAATAAAACATTTATTTAGCAAGAAAAGATGCACTGTACTACAATACTTCTTCATTCACCTGTATAGATATATACAGATTTGTAAGGGTAACACAAGTTACAAAAGCTATCTTACGTTTTAATGTACACAGTAAGTACACAATCCGTGTAAACCTATGACACCCTGTGGTCAGGTACACCACACTGTTATGACAAAGCAGTTGGTAAAGGCTGTTATTTAAAATCCTAGAGGGAAACTTTAAACAACTGTGATGACCTATATTTTCAATTGGTATGTTTGAGATGCAGCTCTAAATTCAGGAATAAGACCACCAGTTCTTGAGAGGTTTTTATATCAAACCAAATGAGACCTTTATTAACTCACAACAAATTAAACATATATCCGTGGCTACAAATTACTACTAACATAACTTTTAACAAATTCCCAAATTATTCTCCACCAAAGCAACAATAACCAATAGACTTATCCAATACCAGGCAAAGTATTTTCACATTACAAATTCAAAATGAGGTTCTTTTCAATTTGGTTCCTTTGCAGACAGTTGTAGGTTTACAGCTGCTTTGATATTACATACCTCTGCCCTGCACACACAAACTCCCTTCTGTTATAACAAGCACTTCTCTTTGAATGTAAGTTCTCATAATGCCACCAGGCCCTTTGAACTTGTTTCATGGTACCAACTTTATTAGTAATGTAAACATTGCTTGGTGTCTCCTAGCTAGGTGCAAGATTTCATTCCCACTCTTGAATGCTCTATTCAACAAAATGCAAATGTGCATCTACCTCTGTTTACATCTCAAAACTACTATACATCAAATCACCCAGACTAGCTGGCTTTAATCCAATTAAGACACACACAGACTAAACCTTGATTTTAAAACAATTTCCAATAACATTATATACATTAATAGCTTCATGACATCCCTCTTCCTATCGAAAAATGAACCGTCATAATTCTAAAAGGTAGCTTCATTTTTAATAACCCATCTCACACTATCTCCTATATTTATTACACTATTACATTATCAGAAGCATGCATTAACATATTTACACATACAAGTCCTTGGTATCAACAGAAATCACTCCAGTTCAGTGTCCAGGGTTTTAAAAATGTCCACTTTTCCTTTAAGCTTCAAACTCTTGATAACGCATCTATGAACAGATTTTCTCTTCCAGCACTATGTATAATTCGTAGACTAAATGGTTGTGATAATAGACTCCATCTGAAAAGCCTTGCACTTTTGTCTTGACATTTGTCCAAAAACTTCAAAGGATTATGGTCTATATAAACAATTGTTTCTGATGAATTGTTTGCAACATAAATTTCAAATTGCTGCAATGGCAACACCAAACCCATAGTCTCTTTTTCAATTGTTGAATATCTTCTCTGTTGTACATTCAGCTTCCATGAAAAATACCCTATTGGTTTTTCAATTCCAGTGTCATCTTCTTGTAACAGTACAGCCCCAATGCCTATATCGCTTGCGTCAACTGCCAATTTAAATTGCTTGGCATAATTGGGTACTGCCAACACTGGTGTTGTAGTTAATACAGTTTCCAAACTATCAAATGACTTCTGACACTCCAGTGTCCATTGAAACTTGGTGTTCCTTTTTAATAGCTCAGTCAGTGGAGCAACCACACGGCTAAAATTTGGTACAAATTTCCAGTAAAACCTACTCAGGCCCAGAAATCTCAAAACTTCTTGTTTTGTTGTAGGCACTGGGAAATCCATGATAGCCTTGACTTTTGCATCTCCCAGAGCCACCTTACCATGTCCAATGGTATGGCCTAGATACGTAACTTGCGCTTTTGCAAATTCACTTTTAGCCAAGTTCTCCACCAAATTACCTTCTTGTAATCGAGTAGATAATTCTTCCAGATGCTGTGAATGCTCCTCCCGCATCTGACTGAAAACGATTAGATCAACAATATAAACAGCACAATTAATTAGACCTGCAATTACTTTGTTTGTCAGTCTTTGAAATATCGCAAATGCATTCTTCATAACAAATGGCATGACTTTAAATTGATATAGTCCACTTGACATTACAAAAGCTGATATCTCCTTTGCTCTGTCCAACAACAGTACCTGCCAATATCCGTTTAGCAAGTCAATCTTTGTGATAAATTTTGATTGTCCCACTTTCTCAATGCAATCTTCCATCTATGGTATAGAATATGAAGCCGTTTTTGTCACCACACTCATCTTTCGATAGTCCCCACACACTCTGTGTTCCACCCAGTTTCGGTACCAGTACAATGGGCAAACTCCAGTTACTGCAACTAGATTCAATGAAATAATTTTGAAGCATGATATCAATTTCTTTTTGTACTTGCGATAACTTTGCCAGATTTAATCTATAAGGATGTTGCCTTATTGAAGATAAAATTTGTACCGAGACATCATGTATGGCTAAATGTGTCTTTCTCAACTTATTTCCGCAAATTGGTTTGTGTGACTGCAATAGCTTTTCCAAATCACTTTGACACTTGTTTGGAAGGTAACTCAATATTTCATTTAAATTTTCAAGCACCTCCTCATTATCCAATTTGATTATAGGAAAATCAATTTCAGAGACCTGCACTTCCACCTCTTTCTCATCATCCACCATCACTAATAACTCTTTTTGTTCCATTTCCTTGTTAAAGTACTTTTTAAAGCATATTTACATGACACACCCTCTGCTTCTTTCTTTTATCTGGAGTATTTATTAATTTACTTCACTCAATTTCTTTTCAATCCTGTAAGGCCCATTAAATCTTGCAGTTAATGAATCATCTCATACTGGTAACAAAACTAGTACTTTCTCTTCAGAAACAAAACTTGAGTTTCACCATTTACTGTGATGTCTTTAAATGTTCCCTGGCCATCTCACATGCTCTGTTCAGTCTTTCCCTGAAATTTGGTATGTAATCCAGGAGAATAGTTTCTGAATTTTGACCCACCAATTTCTCATGAATCAATTTCAGTGGTCCCCTTACCTCATGACCACTAACTAGTTCAAAAGGGCTAAAACCAGTCGATGCACTAGGAGAGTCTCTAATAGCAAATAACAAAAATTGAATTCCTGTACCCAAATCCTATGGATAATCCTGATAGTATGCTCTCATCATAGTTTTTAAAGTTTGATGCCATCTTTCCAAAGCTCCTTGTGACTTCGGATGATGAGCTGTTGATTTAAACTGTTTTATCCTTAAACTGTTCAATCCTCAAACTGTTCATTACTTCCTTAAACAGCTGGGACATGAAATTTGACCACTGATCTGTTTGTATTTCCTTAGATAAACCATATCTTGTAAAAAAAATTAATTAACTCCTCCACAACCTTCTTAGTTGTAATATTTCTTAAAGGTGTTACTCAAGGAAACCTGGTAGACACACTCATTATTATCAGTAAACACTGATTTCCACTTTGTCTTAGGCGGGAGTCCTACACAATCAATCATGATCCTGATAAAAAGGTTTTTCAAATGCTGGTATTGGGATTAATGGTACCAACTTAATCATTGTTTGTGGTTTTCCTGTTATTTGACATGTATGACAGGTTCCACAGAATTTGACTACATTCCGAGCAATCCTGGTCAAAAGGAAACCTATCTTTTCCTGTGTTCAGGAATTTCATGAGCAATGCTCAGAATTTCATTTCTATACCCTAATGGGATAATAATCTGGCGCATCCCCTTCAGCTTTAATTTGCTGAGACATGATCTGAACTCCACTTTCTCATTAAAATATCTTCCCGAATGTAATAACATACTAGGATACATTTTGCTTCTATTTCTGAATAAGCTTTCTGATATAACTGTTTTAATTGCAAATCAGTTTTCTGTGACTCCACTAACCTCCTTGAGTTAAACACTTCAGCTGAACTGTCCTGTATTCTTTCCTCCTGAACAATGTTATCAAACACTGTGCCAGCTAATTAGATTTCAACACCTTTTTCGTGCTTTTGAACTGCCTGCCTATTTTGTTTTTCTTAATCTTCCCTATGAGCCTTTGATCTTGTTACAACACAATCAGGAAACAAACCAGAATGTTCCTTCTGTCACATCTCTGTTGAAAACACTTCTACAGGCTGCTCAAATACCATAGTCATCACCCACATTTGCAATCCAGCTTTTTAATTACCCAAAATAAATTGAATCCTTGCAATGGGTAATTTTTCCACCGCTCCAACTATAACTTCACCTGTCCTCCATTTGCTTTTTAAATTGCTCCATTTAAATTTACTTTCCATAATGGAATAGGTTTAGCATCTCCATGAACCCCATTTATTATTACCTGCTCCTACAATACTCCCTTTGAACAGCAAATATCACTATCCCACAACATTAAGGATTGATTAGCCCTGTGTCTCTTAAAATGTTAACATCTTTGCCTACTCACCTGTACACATGGAAAGACTTTCCCTTCACACAAAATCTTTAAACACTTCTGCAACCTGCTCCTCAGAATTCTGTTGAGTAAACCGTGAACACATTCCCACTTCACCTCTCACTGATTCTCCCCGTTTCACCTATACACAAACCATTGGTTTCTCCTGTCTGAACCTCAGTACCCACAGTACATTTACTTCCAGAGCATTTCTGTACCCCAACAATTCCAACAGATTTTTCCAACACACTTTATTACAATGAAAACATCTCAATTTTCGAATGTCATTTCTACCTTCAACATCTTCCTTTTTATTCTGAGAAAAAACTTCCTGGGAATCTCCAACTACTCCTATTCCCTAATTACCTACTTTCCTTTCACCTTCCCACTTTTTATCCTTTTCCAATTTGAAAGGGTGATGAAAAAAAGGTTTAGTTCTATGAAGTAACTCATAAACATCAGCTATCTCTGCTGCTTGTCTTACAAAATCAACCTTCAGTTCCTCCACATGAGTTCTCACTACCAAAGGGATTGAATCTTTAAATTCTTCCAAAATAATTACTTCCCTAAGAGCTGCATAGGTTGTCTCTATTTTACGCCTGTAACCACCGGTCAAAATTACTTTGTTTTACTCTTTCAAACTCAATATAATTTGCCCAGGCTGTTTTCTCATATTCCTAAATTTCTGCCTGTATGATTCAGGAACCAACTCATATGCACTCAAAATAGTCTTTTTCACCACATCATAATTCACCAACATTTCTTCTGATAGCAAAACATATACCTCATGCACCTACCCAGCAACTTGGACTGTAATAATAATGTCCAGTTTTCCTGTGGACATTTCATCTGTTTAGCTAGCTCCTCAAATAAAATAAAGAGTGCTTCAATAATTTTTTCCTCAAACTTTGGTAGAGCTTGTACAAATTTAAACATCTCCCCACTACGTTCTACTCTGGAGATAAGTCCTTCATCAACTATTGGCATCTCTTTTTTAACTGCCAACATTTTCAGTTGGAATTCTCTTGTCTCGCTTTTTCTCTTTCCCCCTTCCCTATCTTCACAATTTCTAATTCCCTTTCCTGTTTTCTTTCCCTCTCCTGTTTTTCTACCTGTTCCCTTTTAAAAGCCATTTCTCTGTCCTTTGCTTCTAATTCAAGCTTTATCAGTTCCTTTGCTTGTTCAAATTCAATCGTCTTCATTTGTAACTGAAGTCACACTACCTCCAACTGTGATCCACTAGTGTCAGGTTTCACTTCCAATTGTGGATGTTGGGCTATACTTTTAAGTGTGTCTGATTTCTTAGCACCCTCAGGTAACCTCAATTTTAACTTATCTGCCAACTCTGTTAATTTACTTTTGGTTATTCTTTCCGACCCAGTAAGAGTTATATATTCCACTCCCAGACAATTCTTAGCAATTGCCAAAGCCATCTTGCAGTCTCACCATTTCTAAAAAGCTTCACCAACTCCTGAATTCAAAGTGTTCCTCATATTCATAACCTTAAGATTCACCAATTCCAAACCAATCAAGGAATTATGAATGTTATCCCAGATGAGCCCCCAATTATTATGACACAGTAGTTTGTAAAGGCTGTCATTTAAAATCCCAGACATTAAACAACAGGCATATATTTTCAATTGGTATTTTTGAGATGCAGTTCTAAATTCAGAAATAAGACCACCAGTTCTCAAGAGGTTTTTATATCAAATCAAATGAGATCTTTATTAACTCACAACAAATTAAACATATACACATGTTACAAATTACTACTATCATAACATTTAATAAATTCCCAAATTAATCTCCACTAAGGCAGCAATAACCAATAGACTTAACCAGACACCAGGCAAAGCATTTTTCACCTCACGAATTTAAAATGAGGTTCCTTTCAATTTGGTTCCTTTGCAGACAGTTGTAGGCTTACAGCTGCTTTGACATTAGATGCCTCTGCTTTGCACGCACAAAAACTCCCCTTTGTTATACCCAGCACTTCTCTTCGAATGTAAATTCTCATTGTATCACCAGGCCCTTTGAACTCCTTTCATGGTACCAATTTTATTAGTGATATAAACATTTCTTGGTGTCTCCTAGCTAGGTGCAAGATTTCACTCCCACTCTTGAATGCTCTATTCAACAAAATGCAAATACACCTCTACTTCTATTTACATCTCAAAACTACTATACGTCAAATCACCCAGACTAGCTGATTTTAATCCAATTAAGACACACATAGACTAAACCTCTATTTAAACAATAATTTCCAATAACATTATATACATTAATAGCTTCATGACACACTCTGAAATCAAGTGACAGGTCCCATCAGCCAGATGCTATGGATCTCTCCTCAAAACCCACCAGACACTTGTCACACCGTGAACCAACCAGTCTCACTGAATGCTGCCCTTCATACATCGACATATCAGTAAAAGCCAGCCCGCCAAAACTCCCTATGCTGGATCATCTGAGCACATCAGCATGATTGGATGCCAATGCATTTCACAACAGCAAACATAAGGTTTGCACTTCACTCGGGACTTCAAGGTTTGTTTGCCTACTTTGCTTTGGGCAGCACTCACAGTGATCAGCGGCAGACTTCGTGGACAGCACCACGTCACTTTTAGAGGGCTCATGGGAAACTCTACCTACCAGACCAGCGCTACCTGCCAGAATTCCCACTCTCCAAGACCACACCTTGGTATATTCTCCCAAACTGAAGTTTTCTCTCAGGTGCCTTCCACAAGGGTTCACCTACAGGGTTTAAAACTCTCCTTCTGATGTTCCCTTTCCCTGGACATGCATTCAAGCTGTCTTCCACGCACACTGTTTCTCTGACTCAGCCGTCAACAGTACACTGCTGCTTCACATGCCCACAGCAAAGAGTTATAGACTTCCAGTTGTCTCTTTGGAACTTCTTGCCTCTTGCAAGCCGTTCTCGCTTTAAACCTGCTTTCTGCAGCTTTTGTCTCTTTAAATCTGAAGCATGGATTCTATCTTTCTGCCCTTCCCTCTTAACTTCACTTAAGAGGACCTTTTCCCAGGTTCCTTCCTTTGACTGGAAGATCGCCTTTGGACTTTTCCCTCTTCCACTCCCCTGGATTTTTGGGGGTTTTCTTTAGCTTGGGACTGGCTATCTGTCCCCTTTGCTCTAGTCTCTCCTGGCAGCAATTTTCAGAACCAACTACACTCAAACAGCTTCCAAAACAAACTGCTGTTTCTCTTCTTCTATGTGTGTGTCTATAGGAGGGACCTGCCTCCCTGGCCCCCTGTTGCTAGGCATCAGTCCAATCCTTCTACCCTTGTATGTTTACCTTTACTTTATAGGAGTCATAAAACTCCTCATTAAAAATGCAGGCATCCTTTTAAAATGAAACTAAAACTCCATTTGACCTTTCTTAACACAGAGACACAGAAGTACAAATCAAACTTAAACTTTAAAGCTAAAAATCTTTCCTAACACCTACAAATACCAATATAACTTAAACTATCACTGTTTCCTAACAATTCTATAAAAACATTTTCTGGTAAAAGCTTGAATTCTAGACTCTGATGCATGTAGGAAATGAATGCTGTCTGTGTAGCATCAAAAGGCCTGTTTATAGAGTGCACCAGGGCACGTTTTCATCCGCAGGCTGGGTTCACAGATTCGGGAGGTTTCCCACTCAGGGAACCCAACCTTTAAAAATAGCCGCCCACAGGTGGGATTTTCAGTTTGGTTGGGGGGGTGGGGGGGGGCGGAGTACGGAGTGGGCTGAAATAGGAGTCGGGCCAGGCAATCCCGGAAAGAGTGTGGAGGCTGTTGGGTGCAGAGGTGGGCAGGGCACAATGCCTGCCTCTGTGCTCTGGCATTGTGTTCAAATAAATAAGAATTGATAATACAAGAAAGAACCTGCCTCACACCTCACCACAGCACCTCCCCCCAACACACAGACCCCTATGGCCTATCTATGCCAATGTAGGCCATCAACCATGGCCCTTCATACCCCCAAGGCAACCCAGCCAACTTTAATGCCCTCTACCCACATCCCATAGCCCCCATATCCCCATGCCAACTTAGTGCCAACTCATGTCAACCCATGACCCCTAACTCACCACCCTCTTCCCTTACCCCCTCCATGTCCCATGTCAACTCAGCTCTTATTCTTTGACACTTCCTGGACAGCCTTGACACTTACTGGACAGCTCTTTAACAGATTAGCTAATCTCAGTAATGGTGATCGTACCAACCATCACTGATTGTCCTAAAAGCCCATCCAGTTTACTTATGTCTTTTAGGGAAGGAAATCTGCCATCCTTATCCAGTCTGGCCTACATGTGACTCCAGACCCACAGCGATGTGGATTGGCCAACCAACGGAAAGCAGAAAGTCGGGTTAAATGGATCTTTTTCTGGATGGCAAACTGTAACTAGTGGGGTGCCACAGTGTTTGGTCCTTGGGCCCCAACTATTTACAATCTATATTAATGAATTAGATTCAGGGATAGAAGGTACTACAGCTAAATTTGCAGATGACACCAAAATTGGTGGGAAAGTAAGTTGCAATGAAGAAATAAATTTACAAATGGATATAGACAGGTTAGGTGAATGGGCCAAAATTTGGTAGATGGAGTTTAACGTGGATAAGTGTGAGGTTATCCATTTTGGTCGGAAGAATAAAAAGGCAACTTATTATTTAAATGGAGAGAAACTTCAGAATGCTTCAGTGCAGAGGGATCTGGGTGTCCTCGTGCATGAATCACTGAAAGCTAGTATGCAGGTACAGCAGGTAATAAGGAAGGCAAATGGAATTTTGGCATTTATTGCTAAAGGAATAGAGTATAAAATTAGGGAAGTGTTGTTGCAACTGTACAAGGCATTGGTGAGACCACACCTTGAATACTGTGTACCGTTTTGGTCCCCTTACTTGAGGAAGGATGTAGTTGCACTGGAGGCGGTTCAGAGGAGATTCACTAGATTGATTCCAGAGATGCGGAGTTTGTCTTATGAGGAGAGATTGAGCAGTTTAGGCCCATTTTCGCTAGAGTTTAGAAGGATGAGAGGAGATCTAATTGAGATATATAAGGTGCTAAAGGGGATAGACAAAGTAGATGTGGAGCGGATGTTTCCCCTTGTGGGGCATTCTAGAATGAGAGGCCATAGTTTTAGGCTAAGGGGTGGTAGATTTAAATCAGAGATGAGGAGGAATTACTTTTCTCAAAGGGTCATGAATCTGTAGAATTCACTACCTCAGAATGCAGTGGATGCTGGGACACTGAATAAATTTAAGGAGGAGATAGACAGATTTTTAATTAGTGATGGGTTGAAAGGTTATGGGGAGAGGGCAGAAAATTGGAGTTGAGGCCGAAATGAGATCAGCCATGATCATAATGAATGGTGGAGCAGGCTCGAGGGGCTGAATCGCCTACTCCTGCTCCTAGTTCTTATGTTCTTATGTAGGTGACTCTTAACTGCCCTTTGAAATGGTCTAGCAAGCCATTCATTGTAAGGGCAATTAGGGATGGGAAATAAATGCTGGCCTTAGCAGTGATGCCCAGAATCCATGAAAGAATAAAGATATCAAATTAGTCCCACTCTCCTGTTCGTTCCCCATACCACTCAAATTTTTCCTTTTCAAATATCCAAATTCCAATTTTAGCTTTATGATGTCTCATCAAATCGTAACAGAAATCACTGAGAGAAAAAGGACCACAATATACATCTCCTGATAAATTTTTGAACAAATGGCATATTCAAATAAGAGCAAAAAAAAATTGGAAATACTCAGCAGGTCAGGCAGCATCCATGGAGAGAGAAATAGAGTTAACAGGCTGGTTTGACCAGCCATCTGGGGACAGCCTGGCATGTAGTGGGGTGTGGGGTAGGGATGGGGGGAGGGGTGGTTGTGGGGGAGGGGTCTTAAAAATGGCTATCATCTTCCCACCGCCATCCCATCTTGCCAGGCAGATGGCCCTCTTGCCCAGAGCCCAAAGGCTGCGAGGGTTTTTTTTGGGGGGGTGGGGGGGGGCTCCTTTTATGGCACTGTTTGGCCCACAGAGTGGCCCACCACCCCACCCCCACAACCCCAGACCCTATCTACCTGATTGTGAGTGTGCATTTCCATTGCTCCACCCTCCCCTTCCTCCAGGTACAACCCCAGCAGTGGCCACTGCTCATGGTGGCACTGCTGAGCTGCAGCCCTCTGGTTGACAGCTGTTGGAACCAGGCAGCTGTCCTTAATAGGGACAGCCACCATTAATTGGCTGCCACTGACTAGATGTGGCCCCAGGTCCCACTGACCACTGGAACAGGGTCCCCAACAGCCCAACAACCCCACCCCCCCCACCCCCCTCCACCCCCTACCCCCTTTCAGGCCTTTTGACAAGGCTCCCACTGCCAGCACTAAATTCCAACTAACATTTCAGATGATTGACCTTTCGATTTGAAAACCTATGTTTATAGCCATAGCAAATCCAGAGCTGAAGGGTTACTGCAGTCTGACTGCATGGCTATGCTAAGCAACTGAAAGCAATTTGCAGGCAATATCCAGAGGGTTAATTGGAGAGCAGGGCACAGAGTTACTCGAAAGAGTCAAGTGAATAACATGCTGTAACTATTTGGACCGGAATCTGAAACCACAGGAAGCTGCCTCTCCTACCATTAGGTCTTGCTGACGTGATGATCTCTGCCCTGTGGATTGAAGACACATGGCACCATTTTTGTAGCAACACTGCGTCAGGAAGCTGAAAGAGGCCAAGCTGTGGCATTTGCTTTGTGCTCGGGCTCATCAATAACCATTCGGAAATGTCTGTCACCAGTCAACATTGCTTTCTAAAATCCCGATCAAATTAATTCATAGGTTCTATAAAAAATCATGTTTACTGATCATAAGCGAGATATTTAACCCATTAAATGCACTTGCTTTACTGGTGATGTGGGGTCAGGGAGCATGAGTGTAACCTACTGACCCCTAAGTCCTTTAAGTCTTGGCAACATTGGAGGAAGTGGCCTGAGGGAGTCACTCAGCTGAAGTCTCAAAGGCAGTGGAATTATTATCAAAGACATGCTGTTTATCTCTACAGGGACTGCACCATTTGAATGGTTTATGTTCACTCATTTCCCTCAACTCAGTTACAAGTCCACCTTCTTTCAGCATCATTCTGCCCTTTCAGGTTATTACCCCCTCCAACCTGGGAGGCAGCAGCCTGTGATTTTCTCAGTGCAAAATTAAAACTATTCTTCCAAATCAAAACTGTAGGGAGGGAATCATTCCATGATTTTCAGCAACATACTGCTGCAATCATAGCAATGCAATGGCAAATATAACACTCCAGGGCAGTTACAATCAGAAGCTTTATCTCAATTGGAAAAAGGGTAGAGGACACTGCATTGTGTCTCCACACTAGTTAGAAACAAAGATAAACATATTTACTATATGAAGCTTAGTAGGATCTATATATCCCACACACTCTTGATTTCAAGATTGATCAGGGTTTCACTAAGTGTTCATGTTTCATCAGATTTTTTTTCTTTATTCTTTTATGAGAAGTGAGCATCACTGGCAAGGCCAGCATTTGTAGCCCATCCCTAATTGCCCCTAAGTGACTGAGTAGTTAAGAATCAACCACATTGCTGTGGGTCTGGAGTCACATGTAGGCCAGACCAGGTAAGGACGGCAGATTTCCTTCTCTAGTGAACCAGATGGATTTTTACAACAATTGACCATGGTTATCACTGAGACTAGCTTCTGTTTAAAAATTCCAGATTATTAACTGAAATTAAATTCCACCAGCTGCTATGGGGGGATTTGAACCTGTTTCCCCAGAGCATTAGCCTGAGCATCTGGATTGCTAGTCCTGTGACATTACCCCTACACCACCATCCTCCCATTTGTTTTGGAGAGCATTGTAAGAACAAGAGCACAATGTATACCTTCTGATATATTCTTAAAACAAATGTCAAATTCAAACCCTGTATTGTTGGTTATGGCGAGGCCAGCAGGTGAAGAGTTAATGCTCTCTGACTGAATGGTTGCACTGCGGTAATTGGAAGCCACTTTCGGGCAACATCCTATGGTTTGACAACTAAATCACACTGGCCTCAATGACTTGGACATTGCTTGGTTTTCCCCCCCCCCACCTCCACCCCCCCTTTAAGACAAGTTCCTATGTTATCCCTTATTGAACTCCTCACATTCTGGATTCATCGATTTTACAGAAAGAGGCCATTCAGCCCAAGGGGTCCATGCTGGTGTTTATGAGCAACACGAGCCTCTTCCTATCATTTTTTATCACATTCCATCAGTATATCCTCTATTCCTTTCATCTTCATGTTTTTATCTAACCTCTCATTAAATACATCTATGCTATTGCTCCAATGAGTCAGTAAGGGGCATGCAAGGAGACAGGTGATTACGCCAGAGTGAGATAGAGATCAAGTGAGTAGCAAATTAGGCTCATGTGGGAAGTCGGTGTGTGGGAGAAAGAGGAGTCGTATATATTAGGAATTATTCTAAGTTGGGAAGAGGAGCAGCTGAGCAGAAATGGACCTGGGTGTAAAACTCACCTTCAGAGCTGAGTTTGAAGAAAAAAAAAAAATCAAACAATGACATCACAGGAAAGCCATAAGTCCATTGGTTGGTAAGAAACTGCTGATGGGAGTGTCTTTAAATAGCTGTAAATTAGAAAAGCGTATTATTTTTAAAGAAGTGGTTGCTTGGATTTGAGAAAGAAACACTAGGAATAAGGGGAAATCAAGTACAGTAATAAGTAAACCAAAGTGAAATAAAATTAATGTAAGGGAAGTAAAGTTAAGACATATTGGGGAAGCTCGGTCATGTGGTATGCACGTCCTGTAATATGTGGGAAGTCGTGGACACCACTGGTGACCTAGGCAACCACATGTGCAGGATGTGCTGCCAGCCGGGTTTCGGAGCTCAAGCGGTGGCTGGAGTCACTGTGGCTCATCCGCGAGGCTGAGAGCTGCATGGTTAGCACATTCAGAGAGGTGAGCACACCACAGGTTAGGAGCATGGAGGGAGAAAAAGAATGGGTATCCACCAGGAAGTCCAAGAGAACCAGGCAGATAGTGCAGGGCCCTGGGGTCCCACTTATTAATTGGTTTTCCATTTTGGACACTGATGCGAGCATTGATTCCTCAGAGGAGTGCAGTCGGAGCCAAGTTTGTGGCACTACAAGTGGCTGGGCTATACAGGAGTGGAGGAAGAGGAAAGGAAAAGCAATACTGTTAAGGGATTCATTAGGGGAACAGATGGGTGTTTCTGTGGCTGTAGATGTGACTCCAGGATGGTATGTTGCCTCCCTGATGCTAGGATGAAGGATGTCACTGAGTGGTTGCAGGACATTCTTCTGGGGGAGGGTGAACAGCCAGAGGTCATGGTCCACATTGGTACTAACAACATAGGAAGGAAGGAATGTGATCCTGCAGACAGGGAGCTAGGTAGAAAATTAGCAACCAGGACCTCAAAAGTAGTAATCTCTAGATTACTCCCAGTGCCAAGTGCAAGTGAGTACAGAACTAGGAGGATGAAGCAGATGAATGCATGGCTGGCAAGATGGTGTAGGAGGGAAGGCTTTAGATTCCTGGGACACTGGGATCAGCTCTGGGGAAGACAGCAACTGCACAAGCCAGATGGGTCACACCTGAACAGAGCTGGGATGAAGTTCCTTACAGGGCATTTTGCTAGTGCTGGTGGGGAGGCTTTAAACTAACTCAGCAGGGGTGTGGGAACCAAGAGAAAATATTAGAGAAGAATACTAGGGTGTACAAAATAGTGGGAGAGACAGGTGAATAGAGTTATGGGTAATAAGTTAATAGGCTAAGTTGGAGTAAGGGAGAAAGTAATGAAGTCTAAATCAAGGTTATACTGCATGTATGTGAATGCATGGAGTATAGTAAATAAGATTGGGAGTTACAGGCACAGATTGCCATGCAGTAATATGATGTTGTGACAACAACAGAGACCTGGCTCAAGGAAGGGCAGGACTGGGTGCTAAATATTCTTGGGTACAAGGTGTTCAGCAAAGCTAGGAGGGAAGGAAAGGAGGAGGGGTAGTGGTATTGTTTAAGGAAAGCATTTCAATGCTGGATAAAGAGGATGTCCCAGAGGGTTCAAAGACAGAATCAATTTGGCTAGAGCTAAGGAACAAAAAAATGTGCAATTACATTGCTCGGTGTAGTCTATAGACTGCCAAATAGTGAGAAGGATTTAGAGGATCAAATCTGCAGGGAAATTAGAGAGGTGCAAACATTACCGAGTAGTTATAATGGGGGACTTTACCCGAATATAGACTGGGATAGTGGCAGTATAAAGGGTGGAGAGGGGAAGGAGTTCATAGAGTGTGTTCAAGAGAATTTTCTACAGCAGTATGTGTCCAGTCCAACAAGAAAGGATGCACTGCTAGACCTGGTTCTTGGAAATGAGGTGGGCCAAGTAGATCAAGTGTCAATGGGGGAACATTTAGGAGACAGTGATCATTGTATCATAAGGTTTAGGATGAAGGTAGAAAAGGACAATGTGCAATCCAGGGTAATAATAATTAACTAGGGGAGCGCTAACTTCAATGGGGCAAGAATGGAGCTGGGCCAGATAGACTGGAACCAAAGGTTGGCAGGAAAAACTGTTGCTAAACAATGGGCTACCTTCAAAAAAAAGAAATGGTTTGGGCACAGTCAAGGTATATTCCCTCAGAAGGGAAAGATAGGGCAAACAAATCCAGAGCTCCCTGGATGAAAAAGGAGATAGAAATTAAGATGGAGGTAAAGTATGCTTTTGACAGGTGTCAAGTAGAAAATACAACTGAGAACCAAGCTGAATACAGAAGGTTCAGAGGAGAGGTGAAGATCAAATAAGAGGAGCAAAGAGGGAATATGAGAAAAGACTGGCAGCCAACATAAAGGGGAATCCCAAAGTCTTCTATAGACATATAAATAGTAAAAAGGTGGTAAAACGAGGAGTAAGGCCGATTAGGGACCAAAAAAGGGATTTATACATGGAGGCAGGGGGCATGGCTGAGGTGTTAAATGAATGCTTTGCATCTGTCTTTACCAAGGAAGCAGATGCTATCCAGGCCATGGTGACAGAGGAGGAAACTCTGTCACTTGAAGGGTTCAAAATTGATAAGGAGGAGTTATTGGATAAACTGTTGGTACTTAAAGTTGACAAGACACCGAGGCCGGGTGAGATGCATTAAAGGAAATTGACAGAAGTGAAAGTGGAAATTCAGGGGCACTAGCCATAATCTTTCAGTCTTCCCTAGGCCCGGGGTGTAAGAGGACTGGAGGATTACAAACATAACACCCTTGTTCAAAAAAGGTTGTAAGGTTAAGCTCAGCAATTTCAGACCAATCAGTTCAACTTCACTGGTGGGAAAGCTTCTAGAAACAATTATTTGGGATAGAATTAATAGTTACATGGAAAAGTGTTGGTTAATTGGAAGAGGCAGTATGGATTTCTAAAGGGAAAATCGTGTTTAACTAACTGGCTGGAGTTTTTTTGAAGAGGTGACGGAGAGGGTTGATGAGGGTAGTGATGCTAATGTGGTGTACATGGACGTCCAAAAGGCATTCGATACAGTGCCGCACAACAGACTTGTGAGAAAAGCTATAGCTCATAGAATAAAAGAGACAGTAGCAACGTAGCTGAGATTAGGAAACAGCAAGTAATGGTTAGTGGACATTTTTCGGGCTGGAAGAAGGTTTGTAGTGCAGTTACCCAGGGTCAGAATTGGGACCCTTGCTTTTCCTGATATACATTAATGATTTAGATCTTGGTGTGCAGGGGACAATTTCAAAGTTTGCGGATGATACGAAACTTGAAAGTGTTGTAAATTGCGAGGAGGACAGTGTAGAACTTCAAGAGGACATAGACAAGTTGGGACAGTGGACAGATAGGTGGCAGATGAAGTTCAATGTGAAAAAGTGTGAGGTGATTCATTTTGGTAGGAAGAACATGGAGAGACAATATAAAATAAGAGGTGCTACTCTGAAGGGGGTGCAGCAGCAGAGGGACCTGGGTGTATATGTGCATAAGTATTTAAAGGTTGCAGAGGTGGAGAGAGCAATTAATAAAGCGTACACTATCCTGGGCTTTATTAATAGGAGCATAGAATACAAGAGCAGGGAGGTTATGCTGAACTTGCATAGGACACTAGTTAGACCTTAGCTGGAGTATTGTGTACAATTCTGGGTGCCACACTTTAGGAAGGATGTGAACACATTGGAGAGAGTGCAGAAGAGGTTTACAGGAATGGTTCCAGGGATGAGAAACTTCAGTTACAAAGATAGATTGGAGAAGTTGAGACTGTTCTCCTTGGAGAGGAGAAGGCTAAGAGGAGATTTGATACAGGTGTTCAAAATCATGAGGGGGCTGGACAGAACAGATAGAGAGAAACTGTTCCAGCTTGTAAAAGGATCGAGAATGAGAGGCACAGATTTAAAATAATTTGTAAAAGAAGCAAATGTGATATGAGAAAAAGCATTTTCACACAGTGAATGGTTTGGGTCTGGAATGCACTGACTGGAAGTGTGGTGGAGGCATTCAAGAGGGCACTGCTTTTATTTAAATAATAATCTAACATGCAGGGTTACAGGGAAAGGGAAATAGATTGGCATTAAGTCATAATGCTCATTTGGTGAGCCGGTGCAGACACAATGGACTGAATGGCCTCTTTCTGTGCCGTAACAATTCTGTGATTTGTCTAATTTTTTTCGATTAATTCACTATGAATACAAAAGGAAAATACTGCAGACGCTGGAGATCTGAAATTAGAACAAAGTTCTGGAAAAGTTCAGATCTGGCAACATCTGTGGAGAGACAAACAAGGTTAATGTTTTGAGTCTCAAATGACACTTCTTCAGAACCCTTAAAGGAGCAGGGTGTGAGAAAGTGTCGTCAAGTTCTGAAGAAGTCATTTTCAGCCTAAAACAACAACACACTTTCTCTCTCCACCTGCTCCCAGACCTGATCAGTATTTCCAGCATTTTCTGTTTTTATTTCACTATGAAAATGGCAGCTGTCAATATCAGCAGCCAGGGTGCAAATATGTGGCCTCGCACACCCCAGAGGTGCCTGCGAGGAGGAGCCTGGCATCAGCTTCCTACTTGCCTGCAAGGGATTAAACCATCAGGGAGAAATCAGCATTTTCAGCCCTTGCATAGGTACCGCTTAAGAGGCCAGTTCAGAGCGTCACTGATGGATGCTTGAAGCTAAAGCCCAGTTTGCCTCCCTCACCAACTCCTCAGCTGTATTCAGTCTCTGACCCCAAGAGACTGATAAAAGGGAAAAGAAGAAACTTAACATGGAAACATCTCCAAAAAGTTAAATATCCAGGCCCGTTTCAACAGTGCGGTGCCCCCTGTTCTGCCAAACCAGCCGAGTGTAAACTTAGAACAGGATTTTAAAACCCTTTTTTAAATGAGTCACTGCAAGTAATTTTTGAACCAATTTCTCCAAACAGAAGTTGAACATCCTGCAGTTGGAGCTTTTGGGCCAAGATGTGGGTTCGATTAATTATGTTTTCTTATGTCACCACCCAGCATTTCTTCATCACAATCAAAACCAACCTGACTATTCCCATTGGGATTGTGCACACTTGTGTCATTCCACAGTGGCTGCTGCTGTGAAGATGTGAGCATCAGATCTGAGATTAGTGCCTGAACATGTTCACTCAGCAACACAAATGTGGAGTCTTGTCATTCTTTTCCTTGTTTCAGTGACTGTGGCTTCAGACTTTGTGCCGCATTCATTTCTAACCTGAGCTGATGGTGCAGGAAGCTTTTAAAACTGGTGGGGAACAAAGAGTTCTGCGTGCGGACCATTCTTCACCATTGGCTTCATAAAAATGCACACGCTTCCTCCACAAGTTAATCATTCTTCACTTTCTGTACTCTGCTCTCCAAGATGCTGAATCCAGGTATAGTTTCACCCCACAGCCATTCAAGTGCACATTCACTTGTGAACTGCAATGTTCAATGTAACTGGACTCTTCAGTTATGGGTATTAGTTACAGCTGATCCCAGTCCTATCCTCATCACATACACAGGGACGAGCAAAAGTGGGAATCTGGACTGATTGGTTTTCCAGTCTGAAACCCAGGTGATGTATATCATTGCATCCTCAGCACTGCCCCATCAGGATCAGGAGCGATGCTATAATATTCAGCTCGATACAAGCATCGGCAGTGATCCCAACTTCCTGATTATTTTGCAGCATTCCAGTTGATATCATTCATCCCACTTCTAAACAATATTAGTTTGCATTAGCCAATCAGACTACAACATTGACTACAATAGACTTGGAAGTTCCTCCAGAACTGAGAGGTTGACTGTCTGCTAAGGGCGTGACATTATAGAATATATCACAGTCACAACATTAAAGCCAGAAAAAAAGTTTCCTTTTAAATGTGTTGGATTAATGAGCCTGATTGTGATCCACGTTGGTCTCTGAATTTGAATTCAGCCATGCTTTATGAGGTGGAAAGCTATCCTAGTTTGAACAGTCTCAATCCAGTACCTAATGGGCGAAAGACCAAAGAGTGCAACTGCTTATAATTGAGTTGATATTAAATTGGGATCTCATTTAGAAAAAGCTCAAACCAAAGATAGAAATGGATATGTAATTCTGGTAACTAGGTGGTTCTACTTTGAGACAGATGGGAGGATGTGTTGCAGTCACTGAATGTAGTTTGGGGGTCATTTTCACTTGGAGCTGGAAGAGAACTGGAGGGGGCACATCAGCTGCTCATTACACACCCCACCTCATTCTTCTTCTAATTGGCTTCATCGTAACCATGGTGCTGGCTCCTGGAAGCATTTTCTGCCAATTCTTCCATTGGCTTGGTGAAACCACAAATGTTTTCTGAATGTAACTTAATTGTGGGTATTATTTCTCACTGGTTTGATTACATGTGATAGAGGGTTTCTTTTGGAAGGGCGAAACTTGTTCAAAACTATATCAGCTCTGGACTGTTGCTGGTTCCAGAGAACAGGAGCACCGGGAACGCCAGTGTATCCAGGGAGCAGTTGTGCCCAGCTGGTCTAATGAACAGGGGAAGAGGTCCAGCCAGTGTCGATCCCGCCAGAACCCAGCAGTATATTCTGACAGACTCTTTGTTTATCTTCATCTTAACTTGCCATAACCCTTGACCTTTCCCCATCTGTTCCATCCTCCAGACATGCAATACTCGATGGAAGACGTGTGTTAGTGACACTGATGGTACCCTTGGGTTTTCCCTTGGAGCTTTGTTTGTCAAAGCAACGTTTGCAGAGGATAGCAAGCAAATCGTAAGTAGAGACTATTGGCACTGCATGCCTGCTCTAATTGTGAATAACCTGAGAACTGTGTTGATTTAATTTAAACCTTTTTATTTTAAACAGTGGGTCACAGTGATATTGAGGAAACAGGTTTTTGGGCCTTTGCTAGCTCCGGCAGTGTAAATGCACCAAATTGCCAACAGTCCCCATCATCATTAGTTCACAATCTTGAGTGTACGTTCACACCATTCCCTCACACTCCTTCAACTCCACCCTCCCCTCAGTAGTGTCGTCCACTCTCACTAGCTGAAAACAGAAAAATTAACAAAGCAATGGCAAAACCAAGCCAAGCCTAACCATTTGTAAATATATTATTCAATCAAATCTTCTGCAAAATTTAACACTTCACAATGTTTGCCAGATGGTTTGTGGAGCTTAAAACAATCTTTAATCGGGCCAGATGAAAAGTTACCAATTGTTTTAATAGACAATCCAACATGAAAATGTACTTAACTTTTGTGCAAAACCAATTATTAAAGCAAATCCAGTGGAAAAACTTCAACTAAACTCACAGCTAGGGAAGTATCAATGCTCCATGACATTTCTTACAATGCACCCCCATGCCTGGAGGTATAACAAGTACCTCAAATTCTGTTTGCAGTTATGTATTCCTTACAGGTTCAAAAGATTAGTTTTGAGCCACTGAAGCACTGTTATCAAATATTGCAATTCCTACACGATTCTCTAGGAAGGAGGGAATTCAGCTGATCTCTGAACCAGCTGGACTGTGGATCAGATTCACACTCGGAGCAGACGTCAAGTGTTACAAACACAGGCTTTTTTTTTTGCACATTGGCACCTTAGTGCATGCTGGGCATCTGTGGTGCAAAACATTCACAAAACGGAGTCCTTGTCAGAAATGAAATGGGGAATGGTCAATGTGAGATAAGCATGGCCAACAATTAATCCAGTGCCACATGCAGAAGGGTTTTCAATATGTTGAAGGTTGGCAACTTGCCCTATAGCTGAGTTTAAAAGATCCATTTGTTAGCAGCGGTAGGATCCCTGATTGTCCACGTTCATTTTATCATTCTGTATCAACGAGGATCAAGTATGACTTGATCACTTCCTGCACCATCCTGGTCCTGTGGGCAGCGAAGTTCAAGTACTATCCAGTTCTTTAGGATAAATGGAGTGGCCCGCAGGATGACTATGTAGAAGAGGAAGTTGAGGAAGGAGCCCAGCACATCCACCCACACTTTTTGCACAGATCCTCTGGGTCCATCTTCAATCCCAGCACCTCATTATAGTGTCTTTTACACCCTCAAGGTGGACCAAAACACTTAACAACCAGTTGGGTACTTTTGAAGTGTAGTCACTGTTGTTATGTAGGACACTTGGGGCCAATTTGTGCACAGCAAGGTCCCAAAACAGCATATGATAATGACCAGATAATCTGTTTATATTGATGTTAGTTGAGGGGTAAATCTTACTCAGGACATCAAGGAGAATTCCCTACTCTTCTTTAAAGAGAGTCATGGGATATTATACGTTCACCTGAGAGGGCATACTGGGCCTCAGTTTGACATCTCATCCAGAAGACAAAACCTCTGACAGCATTAGCTTAGATTTTTTGTTCCAGTCCCTGTAGTGGGACTTGAACCCAAAACCTTCAGACTCAGAAGTGAGAGTGCTACCAGCTGAGCCACAGCTGACATTGTAATAGGCTTCTCTTGCCAGATGACTTGGGTCACACAGAGGCAGCAGACTGAATTGAAATTCCCTCTTCCAGCTCATGTAAATACCATATACATTGACCACATTGCACTGCCTCATTCAGTGACCATTCTTTATGAACATAGACTGTGAGTGTTGGCAGACTATATAACCACAGGAGCATTACAACTAGCTCCAGTCTAATGTTGAGCTGATGCTTCTGCATTAGTCAATATGTTGCACTCCCCCCTTTTATCCTCCCTGTCCCTGGAGCCCTGAGTACAGTTGGATTAATTATTTCAAAAATATTCAAAGGACTGAACAGAAATAACTGGATTAAACAACTCCATGTGAAAAGCTCACTCCCACACAGGCACTATGGGCGTCCTCCTGACTACAATTTTTTTATGACCCAAATGGCTGTGATTAGTTAACTTGGCACAAAGAAAGGATTGAACCAAGGCTTTAACAATCAGTATGGTTCTGTCCCACCTTGTGCACTTTCTGACTGAGCCATTGGGGGTACTATGGATGGCTAGGTTTTAGAATGGAGCCTGAGGGAGAGGCTCCCAGTCATACCACTCACCTTTGTGTATCCTTAATCAGTCTGACCATTGGGCTACTACAAAAATATACCTTTCCTGTGTGCGGTTTTGACCCTTTTCCTGAGTTCTAGGCAGAATGAGATGTGTACTATAGGTCTTAGGCCTCATTGTCCTCTGTATCTCCAGCTTCAAAAACTTACTCCAGAGAGGGTCACTCAATGTGGTATGAGGCAAGGCTACTTGTGTTTGTGCAGCTGACTAAATAGAACGTTCTGGAGTGGTTATCCTTTGTCCAGGTTTTGGAGCAGCAGAGAGGAGGTTTGAGGATTACAAGCTATGTTATTCTGGTAACAAAACTCCACATGTTAAATTGTATCTCAAATTATCACTTCATCCCTTAAACAGATAGTCTCAAGTATAACCATCACTTGACTTAATCCTCTAATATTTCTGACTCGTGTAAAAGTAGACCCTTCTCACTATTCCTAGACACTTTACACTAAAAACAGATCCAGAGAAACAGCATTTGCAGCAAGGACACAGTGTTTGAGCTGACTTGACAGGGTTAGAGACTGATGGATTGTTTCCCCGACTCAGGAAGCTAGAACACAGGCACGGTCTCAGGATAAGTGCTCAATCATTTGGGACTGAGATGAGGAGAAATTTCTTCACTCCAAAGGGTTGTGAATGTTTGGAATTTTCTACCCCAGAGGGTTGTAGATGCTCCATCATTGAGTATATTCAAGGCCAAGATAGACAGGGTTCTGTACTCTCAGGGCACTGGGGAGCAGGCAGAAACGTGGAGTTAAATCAGCTATGATCATATTGAATGGTGGAGCATGCTCGAGGGGCCTATTTTAATCTTATGTCATAGTTTGATCAGCGTATTATCGTTCATTCATGCACCATGCTTAAGTCAGGTATTATAAAACCTCAGTGATATCAACATTTCCCTGGGTAAACCAGCCCTCTGGAGACCGTGGATTTGGAAGGTGATTTCGTAGAAGCTTTGGCCAATTGCTGTACGTTCTGTGAGTAGCACATGCTGTTGCCATTGTGTGTCAGCAGTGGAGGGAGCAAACGTTGAAGTTGGTGGATGGGGTGCCAATCAAGCGGGCTGCTTTGTCCTGGACAGTGTCGAGCTTCTTGACTGTTTTTGGAGCCGCATTCATCCAGGTAAGTGGGGAGTATTCCATCACACTCCTGACTTGTGCTGTAGGTGGTGGACAGGCTTTGGGGAGTCAGGAGGTGAGCCACTTGTTGCAGAATACATACCCTACGATAGGGGTACCAGGAATACATACCCTAATAGGGGTACCAGGAGCCCAACCAACTGTAGCTAAAACTAGAGCCTAGAAAAAGAGGGGATTTTGAAAATAAAATAAAATGAAATGTTTTGAATACATTCCATTTGGATATAGACCAGTCCTCCTCAGCCCTCAGTGCGAATGGGTCCTTCAAATCCAAAGCCTTGGTTATAAGGCAACATGATTAAAGTATTATCCTGCACTTAGAGTTCCATTTAACCCTTGGGCAGAGCTGAGCAGTTCATTAAATCTTGGTGTTGTTTGCAGGCTGAGGAGATGATTTCAGAAATTAAAACTGCATTTGAGGAGAGTCTGAAGCAAACCAAGTGGATGGATGAAGAGACCAAAAAAGCTGCAAAGGAAAAGGTAACATGAGTCACAGAATGGCCGTGTAGAATAATGCGATCGATCCCAGGTCAGGATGGAGAAAGGCTGCATGTAACAGGAGTGATTATCGTAGCCCTGGTCAGGTTAACTAAAGCAAAACACTGAGGGTGCTGGAAATCTGAAATGAGATCAGAAAAATACTGCAAATACTCAGCAGGTCCAGAGAGCATCTGTGGAGAGACAGAATTGACGTTTCACACTGATCACCCTTCATCCAGTCTCCACACACACAATCCATGCCAACAGCAGTGATTGGTTAGAGTTTGGTGGACAGGTGATCTCTTATTGTTCAACTGCACTCAGAATCTGCTTCTGGGATCTTTAATATGAAACTGTACAACATGAGACATTGAAGCAGATGGTTTGTTGCTAGGAGTGTCTGCAATGGTACAGTTATCTTGGATGATTTTATTGTTGCCCCCCTCTCTGGGCCCCAGACCTAGGATGTTGAGAGCAGTTGAGGGCGAACATTGATATAAATTAGCAAGTGAACCGGAGGCTTAGCTGCTCCATATGGTTCATACATCTTTCTCTTTGAACTATGGATTTGGTGGGGGTGGGGGTGGGGAAAGCCCTCTTCACTTACTCTGAAAGCTATCTGTCCATCTCATTGACACTGCCCTCACCCATTTTGATTTTTATACTGCAGATCTCCCCGTCCACACCTCATGTCAGTATGGCAAGTTGGACCCTGATCGATCAGTGCTATGGAGGCTATGCAGTGTAGCAGAGGATGCTTCAGGCAGTTCTCCCTCCCAGGTCACTTGGTGTTTCGGTCAGGTCTGACATTGGTTTAGACTTGCGTTGATGCTGGTGTCATCGGCTGTTTTGAACTGTTGATTCCGGACGACAGTAATCGGGCAGCCAGTGCCTCTCCCCTGTGTGAGCACTCTGGACTCACTGAAGCCACTGCCCAGAAAGACCCAAGACCAGAACGCACGAGTCTTCCCAAACACTGGGTGAAACCAATGTTGCAGCTTTCCTGTGGGGTTTTTCACAAGCTGTGTATGATCTCTGCTTCAGGAAAGAGCCTACAAGTTCTCAATGGCAGCAGTATAGAAATAGCTCAGTGATGCAGCAGTAGATGTGTTGAACAACTTTGCTTGCATATTTACTTCTTTCAAACTCATTTGTGGGATGTAGGAATCACTGGCAAGGGTGGCATTTATTGCCCATTCCTAGTTACTCTGAGAAGGTGGTGGTGGCTTACAGGGGTAATTAAGAGTCAAGCATGTTGATGTGGGACTGGAGTTGTATGTAGACTAAACTGGGTAAGGTGGGTGGTGGAGGGTGGGGGGGGTTCAGGACTTCCCTGAAGGACATGGATGAACCAGTTGAGTTTCTTTACAACTATCCAACAGCTCACCAGCTTTTTATATCCAGGTTTCTTTGCATGGGATCCAAATTCTAAAACTCCCTTTGGTGTAATTTGTACTTCCCTTCTCTGGGTTATTGGTCAGGTTAAATAATCACCACACTAACAAGCACAGTACGATGTGACAAGGACCATATGGACTGCAGTGGTTGAAGAAGGCAGCTCACCACCGCCTTCTCAAGGGCAATTAGGGATGGGCAATAAATGCTGGCCCAGCCAGCGATGCCCACATCCCTTGAATGAATGAATAAATAAAGGAAAAGCAGATAAAATCTCATCTGGGTGCATTTGTTTCAGTACTGAAACGTTACCTAACAGGCCTCAGCTGGACTGGTAAGGTTATCTGAAGGTCACAACTAGTGGAAAATGTTTACGCCTTCACCATGTGTAGGGAGGAGTTGTTCATTTGGCAAAAGTTCAAAGTAAGGAGGTTGCTGCTTCCTCTCTTGTTGCAATAACATCTGTCAAAGATCGTAAAACATTCTTATAATTCAAAAAGAACCCTCAGCTTTTTTGCTATGACCAAGTATTGGTCATGTCAGGATGGCACTGAATCTAAAGGTGCAGATTTATTCAGGAGAAACTGAATTTTGAGTCTGTAGAAAGTACAGTGCTGAAGGTTTGCACCTTTCCTGGTGGATGTTGAAGATGGGGTAGATTTCCATCTTTGTTACTTTGCCTTGGAGTATTATAATTTGCTGCTCTTTTACTGAGTAAAGGAGGAATCTGGAGCCAGTCTTTCCTTATCATAGGTTTATTCACAAAACTCAGAGCACACAGGTACAAACTCCCTTTTCTTCTCCCTCCCGCTGAACAGGTGGAAACCAGCTCCTATATATACTTAAGAATAATGCCCTAACCTTTCCCCAGTTAGTAACAGCTGCTCTCACTTACAACTAGAGCATGCCCTTCATTGTGACGGGATTGCAACATTAACATGGAGCACTGTACTGGGTACTAGTGATGCAGTGGTTATGTTGTTGGACCAGCAAACCAGAGGCCAGCAATTCAATACCCACCATGGCAAATTGTATTCAATTTAATATGAAAGAGAAGCTGATACCAGTAAAAGTGACCATGAAGGTGATGGGTTTTCGTAAAGTATCAAATGATTCATTAATGTCCCCAAAGGAAGGAAGCCTGCTGTCCTGGCCCAGTCTGATTGGCGTGACTCTAGTCAATGTGAAGCGGCCTGGCAGGCAATTCGGTTGCATCAAAACAATTCCAGTAGGTTGAAAAGGCACACCCATCACCACTTCTCAGGGAAACCAGGAACCAGCAATAAATGCTGAGCTTATCAGTGATGCCCGCATCCTGAGAATGAATTTTTAGTAAAGCAGACTAAGGACCATCTGGTGGGAGAGTCTCACAACCCATACAAAACTTGGCCTGATTTGGCCTCTCTTCAGGGTGGTTTAGATTGATTTATTCTGTTTGAAGTCTCTTTTCATTGACTGATCACTGGCACAGGAGACCGTGGTGCTCGACTCAGGCACACACTCTCAGGGAGCAGGAAATCGATGGGTTACTGGGAGGAGATGACCTGTAGTCTGATGGCCAGTGTTGTTGGGGGTGGGGGGAGGGGGGGAAATCCAAGCCTTGGGCTGCTTTAACACTGGGGGCTGTTCTAATCGACATCCCTGAGTTACACACTGCTGCACCCAACTTCTTAACCCAGCAAGACAATTGTGGGCCCCTGAAAAAATGGGACAAAATAAATGGCCCTGGGCATAAGAGAAGTGGATATATTGGTGCAAAACTAACTCATGGGCCCAGTCTCTCAGAATATTTGTGCTGGGACTTCTGACACCTCCCACAGAATCCAAAACTGCCCAAGTGGATTTGTACACAACTGATTTGATTGAATATTCGCAATCCTGCCCATGACCAAACAATATTGTAACTATGGAAACCACTTAAAATAAAAGTTCATTTCCCCTGAGATGCTGAACAGTGGGCCCATTAACTGATTTGAATAGCCTGAAGTATAATTAAAATTGCTATTAATGTTATTAAGGTTCAGAATCAATGTTGCATGATAATCATTGCCACTTTAGATCAATTATATGACTTATAATAAACCCTTGTAGAGAATTACACTACTTTATTCCTAATTGACCTGTAAATATTGCTCAATGAACCTTACCCGAGACACTATAATTGAGGTAAAATGATGGCTAAACAGCTAAATGTTGTCTGTTAACTCTCTTCCACAGTGGTGATTGGCAGTCAGTATTGTCACTGCTGATTGGGCAGTACACTCATTGTTTACTAAGTTCGATGTTGTCCCAGTGGAAATCACTGACCAGACATGGGTGTTGCTATGACAACACCGTTTTAGCCGCATGCACTAATTTTAGTGGGATATGGGTTACCCACAACTCAGATGCTTCACACGTGTATGTTTACTTCACAAATGTATCAGGTTGCACACTAGTCAAAGCAGGAAGGCATTCGCAATTATCAAAAACACTCTCCTTTGTTCCTAACCATTTCACTGACAGACAAAGGTGCAAGTATGAATATCGAGGTCACATACCCGATGACAAAGTTGTTCTTTTTTAATCTTACCAAAAGTTTCACTATTGAATTCTCTATTGGCCAGATGTGGATGTTGTGTTATCTTATTGGTTTCATGCAAGTATAGCAGTTGAAGTGGGCTCGTTTAAACCGAGCTGTGTTGAGTCGAAGCTCTGACTGCAGTGTCGATGTTGTGAGGTGACCAGCTCATTTCTTCACCTTGTGGGTGATCTGGGGATTATGCTCAGTGTCAGTTTCCTCTCGAGACTCCCAAGGAATGTTATTGTCCAAAAATCACACGAGCTTGTCAAAAGTTTCTCTTTCTGCTATTTATTGCGATTTTCAAATAATTTAAAATAACCCCAAGTAGGGCATATTAAAACTTCTGACAACCTGTTGGTGAAGGAGGAAATCAGAAGTCAATCTTCACAAAGGTTTAGATTTATTCACAAAGTAAAACATTACAAATGTATGCGAACGTACGGATTAAGAGCAGGAGTAGGCCACTCGGCCCCTCAAGGCTGCTCCACCATTCAATAAGATCATGGTTGATCTGATTGTAATCTCAACTGCATATTCCTGCCTACCCCTGATAAACTTTCTCCCCCTTGCTTATCAAGAATCTATCTAGCTCGGCCTTAAAAATATTCAAAGGCTCTGCTTCCACTGCCTTTTGAGGAAGAGAGTTCCAAAGACTCTCAACCCTCTGAGAGAAAAAATTTTTCCTCATCTGTCTTAAATGAGTAACCCCTTATTTTTAAACAGTGACCCCCTAGTTCTAGATTCTCCCACAAGAGGAAACATCCTTTCCACATTGACCCTGTCAAGACCTCTCAGGATCTTATCTGTTTCAATCAAGTTGCCTCTTACTCTTCTAAACTCCAGTAGATACAAGCCTAACCTGTCCAACGTTTCCTCATAAGACAACCCACCCATTCCAGGTTTTAGGATAGTAAGACTTCTCTGAATTGCCTCCAATGCATTTACATCCTTTGTTCAATAAGGAGATCAATACTGTACACACTACTCCAGATGTGGTCACACTAATGTCCTGTAACTGAAACATAACCTCCTTACTTTTGTATTCAATTCCCCTCGCAATAAATGATAACATTCTATTAGCTTTCCTAATTACTTGCTGTACCTGCATACTAGCCTTTTGTGATTCATGCACAAGGACACCTAGATCCCTCTGCACCTTAGAGCTCTGCAATCTATCACCATTTAGATAATGTTTCTTTTTTATTTTTCCTGCCAAAATGGACAATTTCATGCTTTCCCACATTATACTCCACTTGCCAGGCCTTGGCCTGCTCACTTAACCTACCTGTGTCCCCTTATTGCCTCCTTGTGTTCCCTTCACATCTTACTTTCCTACCTATCTTTGTGTCATCAGCAAATTTAGCAACCATACCCTTGGTCCCTTCACCCAAGTCATTGATATAAATTGTAAATAATTGAGATCCCAGAACTGATCTTTGTGGCACATTACTCGTCACATCCTGCCAACCAGAAAAAGACCCATTTATGCCTACCCTCTGTTTCCTGTTAGCCAGCCAATCTTCAATCCAAGCCAAATGTTACCCCCTACACCATGAGCTTTTATTTTCTGCAATAACCTTTGATGTAGCACCTTAGCAAATACTTTCTGAAAATCTAAATACAGTACATCCGCCAGTTCCCCTTTATCCACAGCATATGTTACTTCTTCAAATAACTCCGATAAATTGGTTAAACATGATTTCCCTTTTACAAAACCATGTTGATTCTGTTTGATTACTCTGAATTTTTCCAAGTGCCCGCTATAATGCCTTTAATAATAGCATCTAATATTTTCCCTATGACAGATGTTAAGCTAACTGGCCTGCAGTTTACTGCTTTCTGTTGCCCTCCCTTTTTGAATAATGGAGTAACATTTGCTATTTTCCAACTAATGGAACCTTCCCAGAATCTGGGGAGTTTTGGAAAATTAAAACCAATGCTTCAAATATCTCACCAGCCATTTATTTTAAGATCCTATGATGAAGTCCATCAGGACCTGGGACTTGTCAGCCTGCAGCTCCAATAATTTGCTCAATACCACTCTGCTGGTGATAGTAATTTTCCCGAGTTCCTCTCTCCCTTCCATTTCCTGATTTATATCTATTTCTGGGATGTTACTTCTGTCCTCAGTTGTGAAGAGCGATGCAAAATCCTGTTAGTTCATCTGCCATCTCCTTGTTTTCCATTATTAAGTCTCCAGACTCACTTTCTATATTACCAATGTTCACTTTGTTAACCCTTTTTTTAAAAATATCTATAGAAATTCTTACTATCTGTCTTCATATTTCTAGCTAGCTTTCTCTTGTGCTCTACTTTTTCTTTCCTTATCGATCTTTTGGTCATTCTGTTGTTTTTATATCCTGCCCAATCTTCTGACTTGCCACCCATCCTTGCACAATTATATACTTTTTCTTTAAGTTCGATATTATCTTTAACTATTTTTAGTTGACCACAGATGGTGGGTCCTCCCCTTGGAACTTTTCTTTCTCATTCAAATGTATCTATTCTGTGATTCAGTTCACTTTAGCTTTCTCTGCTTTCATGCCCTCATAAATGTCCTTGTTTAAATTTAAAATACTAACCTTAGACCCACTCTTCTATCCCTCAAACTGAATGTAAAATTCAGACATATTATGATCACTGCTACCTACTGGGCGCATCATAGCTCCTAACTCTATAACCTACAACCAGTGGTCATTAAGTCTCACTCAAGTGATCACCTAATGAATGCCCTCCACCTGTACATCTGTCACCTTAAACTATAGAATAAACAGTTGAGGACCTCCATTTGCATCTGAACCACTGATTCACACATTCAACTCAGTGCAAACAAACTCCTTCAATAACAGAGAGAGGATTTGCACACAGGTGTGATACGTGTTCAATAGGTGATACTGCAGTCATCAATTTTTAGACTTACATTTTCAACACTTGCCCTTGCTTAACTTTGTGATTTTGTTTTATGTTGGACAGGCTGATTCAATCTATGACATGATTGGCTATCCAAAGTTCATCATGGATCCTAAAGAGTTGGATAAACTCTTCAATGATGTAAGCAGATACTTCATGGTTTATTGTTTGTGTCTCAGTGTCCTGGTGAAAGTGAATGTATCATTATGCAGTGACTACATAATACAATTAGCTCCATTTACAGCTAATGTCGCTAACTGTGATTAAATGTATTACTGGAGGTTTCATCATATAGCTTGCCCCTATACTCCAGCCATTAGTTGGCCAACACATCCATACTTGTGACACACTGCCATCCATACCAATTGGAAAGCAAGAAAACTCATTACCCAACTGGATGATGGTTGACTGTCATCCAAACAGCCTTTTTCCCCCTATTTTCAATATGTTTATATCTGGTAAAGAGAAATGTTCAAAGAAAATGACTAGAAAAGATTGCTTTTTTTTAATGTCCCAATGATTTTTCCCCAGGAATGCACAGAATAGCATACTGGAGATTGGCCAATCTTGGAGGGTTGGCAATCCTACTTACAGCAGATACTGTTCCTCCTGATAATCCCCAAATCATCCACTCACATTAACACATCTAGATGCTGAAATTTTCCTGGGCTCACCCCAAACCCGACTATCTCGCCAGGCCTGGGCCTGCTGGCCTCTCCTCTTATAGGTGGTGTTGCAGTAGGCCAGGACTTGATAGCCCCATTCCCCCCTTCCCCAATCCCACTGTGACTCTAAATTATCTTCCAGGATCGGGGTAGGTGTCATTAAGTCTACAGAGTAGTCTCCTGGTTAGTCTGTTGTTGCCAAGAATGAGCAACTGAATACAAGACAGGAAAGTTTGAATGGTGCTACAGCTGGGTCACTGAGGAGGAAGAAGAGGCTGCTTAGTGGGGGTAGAGGAACCCCAAAGATCAAGCAGGGTCTCTATTTTGGACCTTGGACTGGGTCAATGTCTGAATGAGTGGATTGTTGAGGCCTAAGGGGAAATGGAGGTGACAAATCCAGACCCATCTAAAAGAGACCTATTGGGCTTTCTGCCCCTGCCCCTGTCTCGGGGACTGATTTTGTTTCTCTCCTGGGGGTCAGCAGCAAAGAAACAGAGTAGCGTTCTGGGCCCAGTCTCCCTACAGATATTAATGAAGCAGCTAGCAGCCAACCCAGCTACAACAGGATAATTGTCACCCGACTTTACCCCGCACTGCCCCATCCAATTTTGGACCAGGATGGCATTCAATCCAACTCTCGACTTTCCTGGCACTCTGGGCTCCGACTCTCAACTCTTCAGGTCTCAACTCTCTAGGCTCCAACTCTCTGTAGTTCATCCATCTAGGGTGACAATAGAAACCTCAGCTTTAAAGGGAGCTCCAGCTTTGAGACCCATTGGACTCAGATTGTGTTATTCTGTGATACTGAAATGATGTCAGATGCTGTCAATTACATGTCATTTTCACTTTTGTAGCCCTTTAACCAAAATCAACCCCTGCACCCCCTTCCCTCTCCTCAATGAGTACTCAACATGTACACCACACACGATGGTAAGAATTTGGGATTAAACGACATTACAAATCTTGAACATCTGTTTCTACGTAAATTGTATGCAGCAAATGCACAGCAGAATGGATCAAAAGCACTGAGTTAGCTGGCAAAGACGCAAATAAGGAGGGAAGTTTGGGGAGTATTAACATTGCAAAGTACTTCCATATAATTAAATGACCCAAGAAATAGGAGTGTGCCATTCAGCCCCGAGAGCCTCCTCTGCCATTCAGTAAGATCTTGGCTGGATTTCTATAACAACTCCACATTCCCTTTATGCCCAAAAATCTGTCTTGAATATCCTGAATAACTGAACATACACAGCCCTCTGGGATGTTCGAACTCACTGCTCATTCACTGAGTAAGGGAGAAATCTGGAGCCTGTATTTCCTTAAAATAGGTTTATTCATAAAATTCAAAGAACATAGGCACAGACTCCCTTTTCCCCTTCTCCACAGGTGGAAACCGATTCTTTTATATACTTGAGAATAATGCCTCAATCTTTCCCCAGTTACTAACAGCTACTCTCACTTACAGCTAGAGCATGCACTTCATTGTGACAGGATTGCAAAATTAATATGGGATAGAGAATTGTAAAAGTTAGCAACCCTCTAAGTGGAGAAATTTCTCCTAATCTCAGTTTTGTCCTATTCTGCTCCCTAGCTCTAGACTCTCGAGCCAGGGCGGGAAAGCCACTCCGCATCTACCCTGTCAATCCCTCTGGGAATTTTATACATTTCATTGAGATCATCTCTCATTTTTTTCTAAACTCCAGAAGATATAGACCCATTCTACTTGATTGTCCCTCATAAGACAATCCTCTTATCGCAGGAATCAGTTTTGTGAACCTTCAGTAATCCCAGTTGAGAAAAATTGACAACTTTGATTCATCAATTCCACTGTCACTCCCACAGCGACCTGCTGTAGTGTGTCTCTTGGGCCACCCAAGGCACCGGTCATGGTGTCACCACATATGCAACTGTCGTGGCTTCCCTCACTAATGCAGCAGTCAGTGCTGCATTGGTCTGATGCTGATGGGGTAGCAGCAGAGCCAGGAGAAACTTGGTGCCAACTGGGCCCATCCTTGGCCGGAACACTGCCCAAATGACTGACTTTACAGCCTTTGCTGGACCTATCTCTGTCTCTGCTCCGATTCTGACTCCATTTATAACCCTGTATCGACAGCCAGAAAAGAGCAGAGAATCCCCAACATAATGGTTGCAAGGTGTTCATCGATTGCCAAGGCAAGCTAAAGAATTGCTTTATTATTCAATCTATAGAGAAATGACATCAAAGTTTAGCTCAATAACATCTTAGCTACACACTATTTAATACCTTTCTTTCAACTTGGTGTGAATATATTTTACCCCCTTTAAAAGCATAACATATAGAAGTTAATCCAAGGAGGACAAAGAATTGAGAAGGTAAGGGGAGATTTAAGAGAGGTGCTCAAAATCCTGAGGGATTTGGATGAAGTAAAGGAGGAGAAATTGTTAGCACTGGTAGGAATGTTGGTGACCAGAGGACACAGATTTAAGGTAATTTGCAAAAAATAAAAAGGAACTCACAACATTTCCTTACACATCTTGTTGTTACAATCTGGAATGCACTGCCTGAAGCAGATTTAATAGTGACCTTCAAAAGGGAATTGGATAAATACTTACAAAGGATATGTTTACAGGAGATGGAGAAAGTGGGGATTGTGGGACAAACAATTTGGCTGAGAGATTCTATAATTTTATTCCTGTGGAAAATGTAGTCAAAAAATCTCATTGTGACAACATTGAAGAATACACAACCATTGAAATAGAAGTATGGATAATTTCTATAAACTCCTGCCTGAGTGTTCTCATATATCACAACTGGGCAGGTGGTCTGTATGAACCCTCAAGGCTGTTATTTGATGAGAATATGGCCGAACTTATAAATCAATTTCACTCTCCCACTCCACCCCCATATCTGTTGATTTCCTAAATGCCCAAAAATCTATCAACCTCTGTCTTGAATATACGCAACAACTGAGCATCCACAGCTCTCTGGGGTACAGAATTCCAAAGATTCCCAAAGCTCAGAATGAGAGTTTCTCCTTATCTCGCTGCTAAGTGGCCTGACCCCTTATCCTGAGACTGCGACCCTGTGTTCTAGGCTCCCCAGCCAGAACAAACATTCTCCCGGCATCTACCCTGTCTAACCATTGGCATGTTTATGTGATCATTAACCATACCATGCAGGTCAAAGTAACATCAGATTGTCTGCAAAAAGACCATGTAGTTAATGTTTAAAGGATAGCACTGGCTGAGTGTATTGGTGTAATTGAGATCTGCATAACGGGATGACGAGGATTTTGCAGCAACCACACTCGAGCTGCACACTGACCTTGTTTTCACACTGACGAGTGCTGTGTGAATTGGGCAGCTTTGCAAAATAAGGGCTGGGTGGAATTTGGACTGGCGCCATTGCCTGTGTTTAGCTATCTACTCGTGATATTCATCGGAGAGGGCTGGGCCAGTTTACTTACAATAAGGGTCTGTTAGACAGAGCTGCTTCCTCTTTCTCTGTGTTTCACTAGATATGAAATTACAGAGCCAGAGGCAGAATGACACAGGTCTAAAACCACAACCACACAGCTGGTTCCTGGTTTCGATTGTGTCCTCTGAGAGGCCCAGGGTACAGGTGACATGTTGTAAATAAATTCAGTTTACCAGGTCACTGTGTCTCTTGTGCAACAAGCCCAGTTTCAGGTTTATATTTTTGGCCACCCCTTGAGTCTTTACACAACCATGCCCCCCCTGCCTGCACCCAAAACTCTCATTAGGAGGTAATGGCTGAACAGCCGGCAGAACACAGTTTGCGATCTCTTTCCCGTAGGAAAGGGCCAACCTTCCTGACTCTTGACCTCCCACCCATTTCCCCATACACAAAGGCCAAATAATGGGGAAGGGCCTTGTTTCACTGGGTCTCCGCTCCTTTCACTTTGCCCTGGCATCTCTGAGGGTTACCAAGGGAGGGGAGCTGGACTGGAGGGAAAAGGGCAGAATTGGGGTGGGGTGGGGGTTGAGGTGAGGGGACGGAGTGAAGGTGTAGCTGGCTGGGATGGCACTGGGCTATCACCACCTCTACCTCATTTACTGGCACCCATGAAACCTGGCGCAATGGCCAACACCTAAATCCACATCACCAGAACCCCGAAGGGCAGGCCAAAGGCATTTCATAGAATAATAGAATGATGCAGCACAGAAGGAGGCCATTCAGCCCATCAATGCTGGTGCCAGCTCTTTGACAGTCCCACTCTTTCACTCTGCTCTTTCCCTGCAAAATTTTCCTTTTCAAGTACTTACCCAATTCCCTTTGGAAAGTTATTATTGAATCTTCTTCTTCCACTGTCCTTTCAGATCATCATAAATCTGTGAAAAGGTACTTCTCATTTCCCCTTTTTTCCCTCATTACTTTAAATCAGTGTCCTCTGGTTACTGATTCTTGGAAACTGAAAACAGTTTTACTTTACCAAAACCCTTCATGATGTTGAGCACCTCCGGCTGGAATTTAAAAATTGTGGGCGAGACCCAATTCCAGAATTCCCAACCCCATTCCCGGTCTGTCTGATTCTTTGGGAGTGCCTCTAAAGGGTGCGGTCTGATGCGGGTAAAAGCCTGCATCCAGCACTCCCGACCTGGCTGGCTCCATTGCGGAGAAAGGCATGTCCTAATCCTCGGCAGCTTTCATGGTCAGGCCAGGTTTTTAAGGAGTCATGGTTCACAGCCCCTCAGAGGAGTCATGAACCCTAGTCTGCTTGAGGGGTCCTTTTTACAGGTTGAGTTCAATAAGGTCCTCCCTTTGTCAAGGTATGGCCCCTCATGCCCCGATGCCAGGACTTGCCCTTCCACCCACTCCTCATGTCCCCTATGCTAGGCTATGACACTCCACCCACACTATCCTCAACATGGCCCCTCATGCCCTATGCCAAGCTATGGTGCTTCCATGCCCTTTGACCCACTGTACACTGTATAGAACCAATGAATCCTGTAGTGACAGTTGGATGTTTAAAAGAAACCTTTTTTTAAAAAGTAATTTATTCATTACTTTCCACTATGTTTTAAAAAAAATTCATTACAGGGCAATAAAAGTGTCAATCATCCAGACCCTTTAAAGTATCAATAATAGAAACTGCAAGCACTTGAAACTTCTTTGCCTTGAGTAAATAAATATTGTGAAATTGACAGTAGAGATCGGAGAGCCAGGGCTGTCAATCAAGCAACCCATTCGCACTACCTGCCTTGGTGATGAAAATCCAGGCCCTTATCAAATTCCTTCTTAATCTCTACTTTCAAGGAAAACAACCTCAGTTTCTCCAGCCTTTCAACATAACTCAAGCCCCTCATTCCCAGTATCATTATAGTAAATCTCCTTTGCGCCTCTCCAAAGGCATGACAATCCTCTTTATTGTGAGGCCAGATCTGAACACACTACTTCAGCTGAGGCCTAATGGTGTTTTACAGTAGCTTGCCAGAACTTCCTTACTTTTCTACTCCATTCCTTTGTTTATAAAGACAAGAAGCACCCCCCCCACCCCCACAATGTGTTTTTTCAGACTTTTCAGTTGCCTTTACAGATTTGTGTACATACAACCCCAGGTCTCTGTGTTGCTTCACCCCCATTAAAATTGGACCACTTCAGGTTTATTGCATCTCCTCATTCTCCCTAGCAAAATGCATCATTTTGCATTTCACTGCATTAATTAGTCAGCCATGTGTCTGCCCATTTCACCAGTCTATGCCCTCTTGAAGTCTGCTGCTATACTTATTGTTAATTACACTGTGTGCCATCTGCAAACATTGAAACAATGTCCTGGAATCCAAAGTCTAAGTGATTCATATGTATAATTTAGTTAAAAGCATTCCCTTCACTTTAGAAGTTGAGATACAATCTAATTGCAGTGTTCAAAATGAAAAAGGATTCAATAGGATACTTCCGCTGGTGGGGTAAGTGCAGAACAAGGGGTCATAACCTTAAAATTACAGCTAGGTCAATTAGGAGTGAAATCAGGGAGCACTTGTTCACACAATGGGCATTGCAAATCTGGAACACTCATCCCCAAAAGGGTGTGGATGCTGGAGGTCACTTGAAGCTTTCAAGATTGAGATCAATAGATTCTGTTGAAAAAGAGTATAAAAGGAAAAAATGGAGTGGAGGTAAAACTCGACTACGAGCTGATTGAAGGACAGATAGTGGGGATTAGTACAGCCCCTCACTGCTCTGTGAGGTAACCTAGTGTGTTTCTCTAACTAGGATGAACAAGAATTGAGGTTTCTCATAATGAAAGGTTGACATTGTTGGTTATTAGGGAGGAATTGAGTGACCATTGTTTGCGTTCACACAGTATGAAGTGGTTCCTGATCTCTACTTCCAAAATGTGCTGCAGTTCTACAACTTCTCTGCACGTGTGACAGCAGATCAGTTACGGAAACCCCCCAACAAGGATCAGTGAGTATTCCTTGTAGAATTACCAGTTGATAGTTATGGTAATGAGGTAGTGATGTGTACTATGATGTTACAGGGACATCAGCAGTCATGTGCAAGAGGCTGAGAAGAGAATATGGAATAGCCTGTACAACAAAGACATACTTACCTAGGAGTTTAGAATGTACTACAGTGTAAGTAAAGGGATCTTTGATGAAACCTTCTGGAGTTAGACTTAAGTCATTCATAGGTAGTGGGAAACCTTCCCAATACAAAGCAAGCCACAAGCTATCGGGAGAGAGAAATCCAAATCCTATTCAAAGTGGAAACCAAACCACAAACCATTTCTCACCACTGCAGCCTTAGAATCCTTTATTCTCCACCTGGTATCTTGACCTCCTCTCCTGTTGGCATTGGCCTGGGTTGGGGTTTTGGTTCCAATGGAGCCAACTGCCCTCAAAGCGGTCAGTCACTGATAGCTGGTGCACTGCTGAGTGTATGAGCATGACTGCCCAGCCCGACCATGTGCTTACGAGTTGTCTACATTGTTCAGCAGGAGTAACTGGTTTAGTGATCTGCTTCAGGATGGCTGCTCCTCATCCACAATAAGATGATCGTTGGGGGCTTGCAGGGCAATAAGTGGATTCAGGAAAGCTCTCTGAGTTAAACCCCAACTTCCAGGCACTGGACGACCCTCATGCAGCTGAGGGGAGGTCGGAACATGCCCTGGGCTTGATCCCAAGTGACAGGACTCCCAGTGCTTGCTATCTGTTCTGTAACATCTGTAGGAAGGACTCTCAGTTTGAAGAATCAAGAAAATTAGCAGGGAACCATTGTCAGTGGATAACACTCCATCACCTTAGAACCTGAGATTGTTAGTTCAAGCCCCATTTCACAGACTTGAACACAAAATCTAGGCTGACAACAGCAGTGCAGTATCAAGGGAAGGGCTGCACTGTCAGAGATGCTGTCTTTCAATTAAACTGAGGCCCTGTCTTCCCTCTCTGGTAAATGTATAAGATCCCATATTATTAGTTCAATGAAGAACAAGGGGGTTATCTCCTAATGACCTGATCAATACTTATCCCTCATTCGGCATCATGAAAAATACATTGTCTGGTCATTATCGCACTGCTGTTTGTGGGGATTTGCTGCACACAAATTGGTTGCCACATTTCCCACATTACAACAGTGACGACACATCAGGGCTGTAAAGCACTTTGGGACATCCTGAGGTTGTGAAAGCCGCTATTTAAATTCAGCTACCTTGCTGTGGGCCACATCCATTCTGGACTGGAGAAATCTGTATTGTGGGTCTGGACAGGCTGATACTCAGGTCCTGAGCCCTGCACAATTCTGAAGGCAGGCTGAGTTCTGCAGAGTGACTCCTTGTCCAACCCAGGCTTATAGAACCTGCTGACTATTGGGATCTACCCTGTGTTAGCTGCCCCCTCTAGTGGCTGAATAAAATAAATGCCGACAGCAGTTGTGACCTGTAAGTGTACTGAACAGCTTCAGTTGTCACCTCTTCCACTTCTCTCTTTCCCCCTCTGACTTTGACTCTAACCATTCACTCTCAATAAAGGCTCACATCCAAAAAGGGCCTTTTCCAGTTCTGCAGTTCTGGTGTTGCTTTTGTATCCGGTTTTCTATGATATTTATTGTGGCAATTCCTCCCAACAGGTGGAGCATGACCCCTCCAGCTGTTAATGCGTACTACTCCCCTACAAAGAATGAGATTGTGTTCCCTGCTGGCATTCTTCAGGCTCCGTTCTATGCCAGGGATTACCCAAAGTAAGTCTGAGGCGAATCTGGTTGGTTATGGTGAGTAGTTCGCTCACCCATATACACACGCACCCACTCACTGAGTTACACAGGGAGATGTTAGAGCAGGTGACCAGAAGCTCGGCCAAAGGAACAGCCTAAAGGAGAAGAGAGGGGCGAGAAGCCGAGAGAGGGAATTCCAGAGCTTGGGGTCAAGGCAGCTGAAGGCACGGCATGACCAATTAAAATCAGAGATTCTTAGGAGGCCAGAATGACGTGAGCGCAGATATCTTGGGGATGGCATTTTAGGGGAGATTACAGAGCCAGGGAGGGGCAAGGCCATCGAGGGATTTGCAAAAAAGGGTGAGAATTTTTAAAATCTGAAATAAGAGCAGCTTGTAGCTGTTTGAAGGAAATGTTTGAAGATTTGGGCCCATCCTTTGAGGTGGCCAAGTAGAAGTTGTCAGTTTTGAAGGGGGCACCTACTCACACGGACCAAAGTGTTGGAAAGTGAAGACCTATCATTTCAAATTCAGGAGTAAATAGGAAATTGGAGCGGGTTTAAACCCAACAGAGGATAATAGAAATAATAATGAGTTACCAGCACAGTTACTGAGGCAAATAGTGTAGACCATTCAAGAGATGCATGTTAATCAGATCCACACTGGTTGGTGAAGATAAAACTAAGACACAGCTGGTTTCTTTGCTAGAGAGAGTTTATTGACTTAGCTCACAGCCAACACTACTCCACCCACCCCCCCAGTGTCCAAGCTATCCCCATTTATAACTCTTTCGAGTACAAACAGTTTCCATCTGTTCCTATTCAGATGAGGTTACATTGTTTCATAGTTTGCCATTGTGAGATTTGAACTCTTGATACTCTTTTGAGTAAACCTGTTTCCATCTGTTTCAGATGAAGTTACATTGTTTCATAGTTTGCCATTGTGAGATTTGAACTCTTGATCTTGGGGTTACAAACCCAGTACCATAACCACTTGGCTATTTAGGCCAAGCCAATGAATTCTTGATACTCTTTTGAGTAAACCTGTTTCCATCTGTTTCAGATGAAGTTACATTGTTTCATAGTTTGCCATTGTGAGATTTGAACTCTTGATCTGGGGGTTACAAACCCAGTACCATAACCACTTGGCTATTTAGGCCAAGTCTATCCCCATTTATAGATGTACTCATCACCTGTTTAACAATGTAATTGCCATTAAACTTTAACAATGTAATTAGTAAGTCATTGACAACACATTCTGGATAACAGAGATCGAGGGGTTATGGTGGAAACTGAGTCAAAAATCTGTTAAATATTGGGGGGGGGGAGAAACATACTGGGTAAATTGACCTTTCCCCATTCCCAAAACCCCGTATTCCCCTAAATGGGGAGCAACATTACTGGCAAGATGAGTGTGGCCATGATAGTAATGGTGTGCAGTCTGTCCATTTCCTCTCCCCAGCACGGTTGCTTTTGAAATATAACACGGCCATAGTGAGTGGATAACCACGGAGTTGTGCTCAAACAATGCTTCATCAAGGCTGTGATTGTAGCTTTATCATTGGGGCCTTGTATGGCTGTGTTTTTTCACTGCATTTAGATTCAAACCATCGAACCATAAAAATGTGACGGTGCAGAAAGAGTCCATCCAGCCCATCATGTCTGCACCAGCCATAAATGAGAAAAAAGAAGCTAGCCACTCATTTTTAATCACACTTTCCAGTACCTGGTCTGCAGCCTTGCAGGTTACAGCACTTCAGGTGCAGATCCAGGTACCTTTTAAATGAGTTGAGCATTTCAGCCTCAACCACCAATTTAGGCAGTGAATTCCTATGCCCACCACCCACCCTCTGGGTGAAAAGATTTTTCCTCATGTGTTACAATGTGGCAGGTCATGTGTGCCAGGGGGTGGACCAAGTCCACAATGGAAACTTGGCCACGCTATAACAATGGTTTTGCAATTAAGAAAAGATTTGTGTACTAAATTGAGAAGTAATGAGTCCACTAACAACTTTTAAAAATTTTTTAATTAAATTGAAACATTTATTAATAAAAGAAAATAATTAAAACACATACATAAGGTTGCAGTTACTTGATGTTATAACAAATCCCAAAATTCCTAATTAACCTGACTCCCAACTACACATGCCCTTTAAGGCAACAGTCCAAATAGATTTTAAATTTAAATAGGCAATACAGCAAGGTTGCTACAGCACCCACTCGACAGTGAAATTCCAAAGCCTTTTTAACATAACTTTAGTTTCTGGAACAGCTCCTCTTCTTCAGAATGCCTAGAGGTTTATCCCCAGGTCTGTTTCACATGATGTGTCTTTTAGGTCTTACATGGCCACATACTACATAGCCTTCCGCTCTTTTTATGTTTCTCTATCTTTAATGTGTAAGACCCCATTATTCTACATGTCTTTGAAAATTATTTTTCCCATAATATAAAAACCTTTCATGCCATCATTATGGTCAGCACTTCTGGGGAAAATAAACATATTGCTTTGCCTCTCTTACCTTGTTAGTTGTAACCATTACACCATTTGAAAATCAAACAACCCCAACACTTATCTAAAAATGCAAATTTCATTCGCACCCTCTCTGTGGAACCCTCATCCTTGCTTATCCATCTTCATTTCAAACATCTGTTTTACACCTACTTCTTTTGATAATTTCAATCCTGTAATATAAGCATTTCTAGTCTAATTAAATCAGTCACACAGAACTATCCACACTCACATCCATAAGTCTACAATAATGTTATGAAAAATATGACAGTTTTATGGCACATCCCCTCTAATCCTTCTACCAATCACTTTAAATCTATGCCCCTTGGTAATTGACCCCTCAGCTAGGGGAAACAGGTCATTTCCTAAGACTAAATCTAGAATTGCGCCCCACACATTGGGCTTGTTATATGCTGGCTAAATATAGTTCTCTTAAATGCAATTCAAAAATTTTGTGCCCCCTGGACTATTCATAACCGATTGATATTAGGGTAGTTGAAGTCTCCAACTATTACTGCCCTATTGTGCACTCAGAAATTTGCCTACATATTTGCTCTTCTAACTCCCTTCCACAATTTGGGGGTCGATAGTACACTCCTCGCAGTGTGGCTGCCCCTTTTTTATTTCTGAGCTCAACCCATATGGCCTCATTTGGTCCTTCATTTAGTATATCACCCCTCCTCACAGCTGTAATTGATTATTTAACCAAAAATGCTACACAGTCACCTTTTTTAAACCCCCTTTCTGAAAACTCTTTACCCAGGGATATTGAGCTGCCATTTTTTTCCCCTCCTTAAGCCAAATTTCCGTTATAGCAATAATACCATGCTGCCTTGTATCTCTCTGTGCCCTCAGCTATTTGGCTCTATTTGCTATACTCTTCATATTTACATAACACCTTTTAACACTGCCAAATTCCTGTGCTGTACACTTTTTAACCTGTGCTGCTTCTGTCGTTCAGAGTCATTCACCAGTTTTCCATTTCCAGTTCCTTAATGGGTGATTAGCTGCAGAGCGATGTTCCCTCTAAGCTGCAAGAGTGTGCAGCCAGGCAACAGGCCAGGGGGTACCACGCAGGCCACGCTCCATGATAGGCACAGCAGATGCACAGCCATGCAAAAAAGATTTAAAAGACTACACACTGAAAAAGCAGGCCACACGCAACAAACAATATCTTAACATTGGCACAGAGGGATTCGGAGTGGCTGGGAAGCCAGGCTGAGAACTGAGTTTCAATATTGATGAGCACAAAGTGCTGGGAAAGCAAATAAACACTGGAATTAAAGACTAAATGGGACATGATTTAGTAGTGTCTGGTGAACTGAGCGCTTATAGCTATCATCGGAATAGGGTAGAGCTCTTTTCTCTTTTTTAAAAAAAAAAGAGGGCTGAGGGTGACCTGAGAGAGATTATTAAAATCGTGAAGGATTCTGATTAGTTATCTGTAGCGATGCTTCCATTTGTAACGAAGACCAGGGATATAATCGTAAATCCAGTTAGGAACTCCCTTATCCACAAGGTGGTGGGAATGTGAAACTTGTTACTGCATGGAGTGGCCAAGGTGAAAAGTGTTGATAATTTAAGGGGAAGCTAGATAAGTACATAAGGGAAGGAGGTCATGTTGATAGGAGGCTCAGGTAGAGCATAATCACCTTGGGCCGAATGGCCTGTTTCAATGCATTCTAATTTAATATAAGTTGTATTGGTCTGCAGGACACAGGGCGAGGATTTGAGGGTATTGCTGAGCCATGTGCATGTCTGTAATAAAAAGAAAATAGGATTTTGGGTTATATGGTATGCAGAATAAAGTCACATGGTGCAATACTGAGCCTGTACAGGGCAATGGTGCATCCCCCCTGACATAGTGTGTACAGGAAGGACTGTATGGGCCTGGCTTGAGGGCAAAATCACTCAGCTGAGGCTGATATTAACTGTTTCCTGGGCTGAACCCCTCTGAATGATTGATTGTTACAGAGATAGTTAACAAGCGTGCAACTTTTAGAGCTTCAAACGACTGATAAACGATTTTTCACAAAGCTTTGTGATAAATGACAGATGAGTGAAGAAGGCAAACTAAATGAAAATGCTGACTAAAAGCAGAGAGATTGTAGACAGGCTGTGCGGTAAATGGATTGGTCAAACCTGGGACTCCATCCATTTAATGTAAGAATGTAGAGTGGGACTGTGTTGTAATCAGCACATTTATTCCAGGGCTTGCTGTAAATGTGGATCATTTATGTGAAATTAATTAAATCAAAGTCACAGGAAACAAAGCAACTGGCAGCAAGAGCTCTGCTTCTAAATGCTCGCTGGGATTCTAAAGTAAATCCCAGAGAGAACAGAAGTGCATAGGTTTGGAAGTTAAATAACAGATTTCTCTCTGGAAATCAACTGGAGCTTTTATTAGTTCTCCCTCCCAAGCCAGGAAGGTGTCCCGGGACGTAGCTGTACACAGAGACCTCGTGCAAATACACGTAGGATATCAGCCAAAACTCACTGAAAACATGGTCAGGACTCCGAGGCTGCAGTATATTACTGAAGAAAGCTATACAAATTGGTGCAGGCACAGGCTATTTTGACAACACTAACGCATTACAGGTATTTTAAGACTTTGAAAATTGAAGATGCCCAGAACTTCCAAGATCCAGGGTGTTATATTTGGTGGGTACCCCAAAGATGTGCTGGGGAACACCCACCCGGATGTTCCCAGGTAAGGATTGCACGGCAATCACCTAGGAAGTGCAATTTTCCGATGGGCAATTGCCCTGCACTGGGAAACATGTGAAAATTACAATTTAACTCACAAACTTCGGATGATTCCCACTGTGTTACATCAATAGTTACCCAAATAAAGTCAGAAGAATTAAAACCACTTCTAGCTTTTGGGTAACCATTGTACAGACCCACACTGACTGCTCCTCTCCACCCCCACAGGACTCCTGCAAACCCCTCTCCCCAAAGGGACTCACATCCCCTACTGGCCTTCCCCAAACCCCTGACTACCTCCCACCAGCCTAGCCTGGTCTGCCTTACCCCACCCCACCTGTGGACTGCCTAACACATCCCCCATCCCCGACTGGCTGACAACATCCCATCCCCCATCCACCTCCCATCTTCCCCTGACTGGCTGAACCTCTCAGCCCCCACACCTCTGCCTACTGGCTGACCACCACCCACCTACCCCCCACCCACCCCAAATTCCAACCACTTTCCTGACAAACCTACTTTCTCCCTGGGTTAAAAGTGGCTGGACATTTAAACTCACTTGATTGACAGCACTGACTGTAAAGGAGTGGGTGAGGCCTCCTTGTCTCCGATTCAGCGGCACTCGACTGGCAGCCTCAAGAGCGCTTTGCACTGTAGAGATCTTGCCCCACCTGTTTCAGAAAGTCGTGCAAGCCAGGGTCGAAACATTTTAAGGTAACGAAGTAGGAACTGAGTGGCAGCCCGACTCTGATTACCAGAAGCTCAGGCAGGTCCATACATTGTTTTTTTGCAAATTGCTCTTTTATGTTTCAATCTCGTTCCAATCAGTTACCATCTTCGTTTGATGAAATGTTTCAGTTGAATTCTGCCATTTACCTACCAGAAATCTCTGAAATGGACATCTGGTTAATCCAAAACCTGCCTTAGCTCATAAATCAATCAAAAACACTGGTCCAGCTGTGTGGAATTCAATACCCCTGGACTTATGACCCTGTTTGACAAAATCTTTGTTCCAGTCTAAAGTGAAAAAAATTTCTCTTTGATAGATATTCTTCATGATAATATAGTAGCAAATATCTGATCCTCCTCCTCCTCCTCCTCCTTCAAGTACCACACCTTAAGAGGGCATTGGCAACCATGGGCACCCATTAGATTGGCCCATGATAATGTTTGGCAAAGTGCTGCCATGGTTTGCCATTGCCTTTTGCAGTATGGCTGACCAGGAGACTCTCCCGCTCTTACCTCCTCCCAGCAGGTATATTGGAAGGATTTACAGGCTGTTAGTCAACCTGTTTGGCCACATTATGAACACACCCTCTGTGGCCATCAAGTTCTGAAGCGGGACTTGAACCCAGAGCTTCTGGCTCAGAGGTAGGGACACCACCCACTGCACCACAAGACCCAATTGACCATTTGGTCTCTTGTATCTTTCACTTTTTTAATGCTCTAAGGTAATCTCAAGTACTACCCTTAATATTAAAGTACTCTTAATCTCAAGTATTAGTACTTTCTCATTGTAAATGTATAAACTTTCATATGGTAATTAACTGTCATTATTTCAGTGTGTAACTTAAGAATCCAGCTTTCTGGCTTTCTTTCCAAACGATCCATCATGACTCCCGTATCTTTCTCTCTGTCTCTGTCATTCTCCCTTTCTCTCCCTTGAGGGGAAACATCCTTCAAGGAAATGCTTACAACTCCCTCCTCCCATAGAAACAGAACAGTCCAAATGCACAGATGGATTTGAATTGTCGTAAATGCTCGGATCCTTATCTTTTGTATTGTGTGTGAATTGCGTAGAAATAAATCCAAGTGACGAACTTCTCTCTTCCCGCTGGCCCACGTGTGCTATTTGAAATCCAGATATCTTGCTTCCATTTCCAGTGTTTGCCCTGATTCATTCTCTTCCCAAGAACTCTGAACTGCAAACTTCCGTTCCCTACCCCTCCTCGACCATCCCTCCTTTTTAGAAGGTACAGGTTTTTAACAGCCTTCGTAAACGATTTGGTTTTGAATAATCCCACCCTCTTTGCCGCACTTTTCATTGAATGACACCCAGTACTATGGGCCTTGCTGTTTTATAAGTATAAAAATGTGAGCATTTACAGGTAGTCAGTGGGCAGGGGAAGGTTCTGTCAGAGACACCCGGTGGTGAATTCAGAATCTAACAAGAATGATTTCTCTCTTAATAGGGCTTTAAATTTTGGAGGAATTGGAGTGGTTATGGGCCATGAATTAACACACGCGTTTGATGATCAAGGTATGGAGGTTTTAACTCGTGTTTACTGTTGTGTTGGGATCTCTCCCAGTTGAAGTGTTTTTGGAGAGACTGAGACCAACACCTCTTAAGTACAGTGTGTCCATAATGTTCATCTGCATTGGAGATCTCTGGAGAGCCAGGTTCAAGTTGCCTCAATTCACCAGATAACAGGACCAAAGGAATTAAACAATAAAGGCTGTACACAGACTGCATGTGTATTCCCTCAAGGATAGAAGATTTCATGTGTTAGATTAAAGGGTATTTAAGATGATTGAAACGTTCGATGGAGTCGATAGAGAGAAACTATTTCTTCTGGTGGGGAAATCTAGAACAAGGGATATAACCTTCCAATTGGAGCTAGTCTGTTCCTGTGGTGATGTTAGGAAGTATTTCTACATACAAAGGATAATGGAAATCTGGAGCACGTTCCCCTCCACCCATCTCCCCTCCCCCCATAAGTTTCTGTTGTTAAGGGTTAAGGAACTAAGGCTGTTAAATGGAGTTCAGATACAAATCCAAAATTATCTAACTGAATGGCAGAAGGGGCTTGAGAGGCTGAACAACCTCCTTTTGTTGGAGAAGAAGAGTTGACGTTTTGAGTCCTCATGACCCTTCTGAAGGGTCACCTGCCAGACCTGCTGAGTTTTTCCAGGTAATTCTGTTTTAGTTTTGGATTTCCAGCATCCGCAGTTTTTTGTTTTTAACCTCCTTTTGTTCCTATTCTCCAATCTTTGTCTTTATTAGGAACCTGCCAAGATTTGGATACTCCCACAATGCTGCATCCACAAAATATACCACCCTGAGTCTGATTGCAGTGTGCCCAGTGTGACACTTTGTCCCACACAAAACTGGAAGGTCACAGGTTTAGTCTTTTGTATCTGATCCCAACCAGGGCACTGCTGACAATCCAGTGACCCCTGCTGGTCAATGTATGTGTCTGCACATTAGCTAAGAACAGGTTTGCATTAGAGGAGAAGGTTCTGGTAGACAGCCATGTGGCAACAACTATAGCAAGTCAGAGAGAAAGTAAACTGCGGGGAAAATTCATTGGTAGTTCTTCTACACTGTTATGTCTTAGCTGCTAACTTTGATCAGTGTCTGGTGAGCCTGACAGGTTCACTGTCATGGACCCCATGGTTAAATAGCTGGCCATACTCAAAGTCTAAGCTCACATTTGACAACTGCAGACATGTAAGTAACCAGAGTCCGGAACTTTACCCAAGCTCGAATAGATTCAGTTAAAATAAAGACCAAGGACACAAGAGGTGGGCCCAGCTCAGAATAGGCACATAGTAGCAGAAATAGGCCCTTCAGCCCATCTTCCTTTGTGTTAGGTACAACTCCAATTAGAAGAGAGTTTTCCCCCGGTTCCCATTGACTCCAGTTTTGCTAGGGCTCCTTGATGCCACACTCAGTCAAATGCTTCCTTGATGTCAAGGGCAGCCACTCTCACCTCACCTCGGAGGTTCTGCTCTTTTGTCCATGTTTGAACCAAGGCTGTAATGAGGTCAGGAGCTGAGTGGCCACTTTCCATCACTTTGCTGATGATTGAGAGTAGACTGATGGGGCGGTAATTGGCCGGATTGGATTTGTCTGCTTTTAATGGACTGGGCATACCTGGGCAATATTCCACTAGGTGGATACTAGTGTTGTAGCTGTACTGGAACAGCTTGGCAAGTTCTGGAGCACAAGTCTTCAGTACTATTGCTGGTATATTGCCAGGTCCCATAGCCTTTGCAGTATCCAGTGCCTTCAGCTGTTTCTTGATATCATGTGAATTGAATTGGCTGAAGACTGGCATCTGTGATGCTGGTGACCTCTAGAGGAGGCCGAGATGGATTATCCACCCAGCACTTGTGGCTGAAGATTGTTGCAAATGCTTCAGCCTTATCTCTTGTGCTGATGTGGTGGACTCCTCCATCATTGAGGATGGGGATATTTGTGGAGCCTCCTCCTCCAGTGACTTGTTTAAATGCCCAACACCATTCACAACTGAATGTGGCAGGACTGCAGAGCTTTGATCCCATCCGTTGGTTGTGGGATCACTTAGTTCTGTCTATTGAATGCTGCTTCCACTGTTTGGCACACAAGTAGTCTTCTGTTATAGCTTCACAGGTTGACACCTCATTTTTAGGTATGCCTGGTGCTGCTCCTGGTATGCCCTCCTGCACCCTTCATTTAATCAGGGTTAATCCCCTGGCTTGATAATAATGGTAGAGTGAGGGATATGCCAGGCCATGAGGTTACAGTTTATGTTTGAGTACAATTCTGCTGCTGCTGATGGCCCATAGTGCCTCAGGGATACCCAGTTTTGAGCTACTAGATCTGTTCGAAATCTATCCCATTTAGCATGGTGGTAGTGCCACACAACACAATGGAGGGTATCCTCAATGTGAAGACAGAACTTCATCCTTCTGTTTCTGTCATGAACAGATGCATATGTGACAGGTAGGTTGGTGAGGCCTTGGTCGAGTAAGTTTTTCCTTCTTGTTGGTGCCCACCTGCTGCAGACCCAGTCTAGCAGCTATGCCCTTTAGCCCCCTCCCCATTGTACATTCTGTGCCCTTGCCACCATCAGTGCTTCCTCCAATTGGTGTTCAACATAGATGAGCACTGATTCATCAGCTGAGTGGGGGGGATAGGTGGTGGTACGTGGTAATCAGCAGGAGGTTTCCTTGCCCATGTTTGACCTGATGCCATGAGACTTCATGGAGTCAAGAATCAATGTTCAGAACTCCCAGGGCAGCTCCCTCCTAACTATGTACTCCTGTGCAGCCACCTCTGCTGGTGGGACAGGACATACCCAGGGATGGTGATGGTGTTGGGACATTGCCTTCTCATCTCACTTCAGAGAGTTGTCTTGTTGGACTTAAACACACAAAATGCTCTGTATTCTGGCCTACAGCTCAATTGTGTTTTTTTAACCTCTGAGCATTTGGCTGTTTGATGGGATTCTTGGTATTGGTATTTGTTTTTTAAAGCCCAGCTCCCATATCATCTTTTCTATAAAGCTGGACTACTCACTCGATCCCTAGGAGCTGCATCCACCAACTTAAAATTGGGAGGGGCCCCTATTGAGTTTAATAGGATTGAATAAGTGGGAAATAGTAATGAATAAATTGTTGCTGGAATGTCAAATTATCTTTCTTTTTTTTTGCAAAAATATACTTTATTCATAAATCTTCAAAAACATTTCGAACCATTACAAAAATACAATCAGGTTCAACTTTTACAACATGAATCACAAGGTGTATCAGTACAAACAATGAATATTACAATCAAATTATCTTTCATTGTCCTCAGGGACCTGGCTCAGACACCCTGTCTGGATCCTAACCATACATGCCAGCTGGTTATCTACTCAATTTTACCCCTTTAAAGCAAACCTTAATTAAACTCGTGTCTGGACCCTTTCCATGGAAAAGTGGTTAAAAAAAAATCCAGAAACATGACAAACCATTAAAACAAAACAAAGTTTATTTGTATTTCTGTGAAACAATATTTGAACTCTTTTCTTTTGATTAAAATCCTATTTGAGCCTTTAGAAATTTCAGAAAAATAATGGAGAAAGGACTTGGAAATTTAGTTTGGGTGATGTGATTGGTTCACCTTTTTTAATTGATAGGTTCTTCTGACCGATCATTCTGAGTTTTTGTAAGCATCATTTAATTTTTCATGGTTAGCTTTTTAACTCCTTTCCTTGTTTCTGATTTGCATATTCCATATCCTTTCAATTCTGATAGGCTGCTGTTTTACTTTGAGCTAATCAATAAGGAGCAACGTGACAAGGAAAGTGTGACAGAAAATGTTTCCGCAAGTGTACATTTACACAAAACCTAGTGTATTATGGATAGAGAAGATAAGTATTTGTCACACTTTCAGTGTCACACTTTAGGGGGTGAATTTATGTCACAGGTTTTGTTTAAAATAATATTTAAAAAGGAAGATTATCACTGCCTATTTAAACTGTTGGAAAATACTTTTCACCAAGAATTGCACCTAACAAAAAGGTATTAACAGGAGCCTGACCTTGAATGGAACTCGGGGTCTGCTTAGTGCAATTAATCTGTTGTTAACCTCAAACAGGTAACCACCTTGTAGCCTTAGTTAAACACCCTTCACATTAGAATAGACATTCCAAGCCCGCCATTCCTTAAATCAAGGGGCGAGCACTTAAAGATCGAGAGATTTAGTAAAATTATGGACAGTTATTTTTCTCGGACATAAATCAGTATAGATTGAGAGCTGGTTTATAAACCTCATTAGTGGCTTACTTAATCTCAGACAGGTCAAGATTCTTTATAAAAACGATATTGCTGCATCTGAAAATGTTTTACAATACACTTTTTGAAAATCTTATCAGTTGTACCTTCTATCTCAACAGACAGAGGGTCCCGTTTACCAGCCTTTTATCTCTGATTTCTGGAGTTGGTTAATGAAGTAGGTCCCTGGGGTGTATAACCAAAAATTTCCTAAAATTGGGTAGAGTGGTTACTGGTGAGACTCATCAATCCTTCTGCATATGGTACACCTATTCAGGGGCTGTGCATGCACACTCGATCAGTCGTACCCATGCATACACCTAAACTCCAAAGAGGCAACTCTAGAAGAAACCGGAAATGGGGCCTGACAAAGCACTTTGCTTTGTCCAGCATGAGGCTGAGGAACTAAACTCCGCTAACAGCACAGAGCATGGAAGAAGTGTAGGCCATCTGCTTTTTAAGAGCTCAACCCCACTCTCTGCATTTACCCATTAAACATTGGGGAAACTGGGGTTGAACTGAAGTTGGGGAGGGGATGTGTCTTGGAACCCATCCTTCACAGCAGTAACCATGGCAACAGGATAAGTTTGAATCCATCCAAAGTAGTGGCCAATTTTGAGAGTGCCTTGATCTTTATAATTGTTGTGACACAGCCAATGATAAATGCTGAGCTGCTAAAATCCCAGAGAACTTAAAACAACTGTCACAATTAATTTTCAATTTGTATAAATTTTGAGATGTATACCTTGAATTCAGTAGTAATAACACCACCAAGTCTTATAGGTTTTTTTATAAAACTAGATTAAACACTTATTAATAAGGGAAATGATTTTAAATACATACATAGATCTACAAATTACTATTAGAATAACTTCCAAGTCCCCTGATCAATCTAACTCCCAGTTACATTTTTGTTAAGGCAACAGTAAGGCACACAGATTTTAAAAGACCCAGGCAAAGAAACATGATATGCTAAACAAATGGAATTCAAAGAGAGTTTTCTTAACTTCAGTCCTTTGAAGACAGCAGCTTGAGGCATAGATGCTGAAGGCTTTTCACACATTTGTAAGATTCTAAAAATGCTTTCCCTTCCAAACATATCTTCCTCTTTGAATGCAAATACCCATTGTTTCACTATGTCTTTGGACTTTATCTCCCTGATAATAAAACCCTCTCCTAGCCCTAAGTTTTACCAGTAATCTTTGGGAAAAACAAACACAGTTTCTAAACTTGGCTAGGTAACACATTTCACCCCTCCTTTGAAAACAATCTAGTCTGGTTTATTTCAAAATGCCAATGTTCCCTTGACACCTATGTTTCTGAACTTCCCCAAGTTTATCTAATTAACATTTCAAATCTAACCTCTCTTCTTAGATCAAAGCACCCAGACTAGCCCCTAATTCAATTAAATCTCACACACACACACATATAGACACATAGATACATCCCAATATTATTCTATTTTACAATAAATTCCAATAATATTATGAAAATTATTATATCTTCTTGACAATAATCCAGTGTTTCAAGGTCTAATTTACCTACAAGACGTTTGCAACATTCACACCAAAGCTTCTCTTGAAATCTCACTGAAAACTTGGGAGTTTAAGTGGGGCTGAATTTGACTAAGAAATTGTATGATCCAAAGATTTGGCATGGCTGTTAGTAGAAAGTGATTGTATAACATTTCTGTCCCTGTAAAATATATCTGGCAATTCACAACTGGGGAAGGTCTGCTAGTTTAAAGTAAACAGGTTAACAGCCAGTTAAATATGTGCAGAGAAGAATTTGACAGTAGGTTAAATGTTCAAGTGCAGATCACAGTTATCGTTGACCTGGTGCTTAAAGATGGAAACATATCTTTGAGATTATTCCCACCCCCATCCCACACGCGCCCCCCCCCCCCCCCCCCCCCCCCCCCCCCCCACCCCACCCCACCTCCTCAACCTGGTCTGTTTGATCATCAAATTTGGCAGCCATCTCTTTTAGCCAAAGATGACAAGTGAGCTCATTCACCCTGTACTCTAGTGTATGAGGTGCTGCAGAGTTATGGGGTTGACTTAATTCAGTTAGTGCAAAAGATACAGATTGAGCTTAAAATACACTTGCAGCAATCTCTAATTGATGTGAACCAGATATAGTTCATCAACATTTACTGAGTAACCATCTGTTACGATCAGGTGAGGGGTCAAATGGTTCCACTTTTTGCTCTCTCCTTGTTTGGCTGCAACAAGTTTTTATTTGCTTTGATAGGTTGGTCAAATTAGAGTCCACATATTAAAAGGAATTCACAAATCTGTAGTTTGGTGACATGGCTGACTTCAGGCTGAACCTGATGGTTTTGCTGCTTTCACTTGGTGGTCGTCTGCTTTCACCATTGAGGTGGTTTAAAACTGTAGATGGGTGATCTATTTGTTCTTCTGGAGACACAGCTATGGAGTCGAGTTTGTTCTTTAAAAATCTCTGTCTGCTGCGCATTGAGAGAGAGTCAAGTAATAGCAGACTGGGCCAAAAGCTTGCAAGTTTGGTAGAGAGAGAGGGAGGGGAAGGATCCAAGGATCTCCCTCAGCTACTCAGCTGCTTGTCATCCATTCTGCTGAGAGAACATGCTTAAAGCACACAGGGTTGGTTTTGTCATGTGACTGCCCTCTCCAACTGAGCAGTAATTCAAACATGATCATGTATTCCAGTTGTAACTTGATTAGGTCAGGTCAGGAAATCACTATTCTCAGCCAGAGTCCCATTGTTCAAGTGGTTAGGTTTGATGATTTGTCTCCACCCAGTTGAGTATCTGGATATAGTGCCAGTGGAATAGGAAATATAGTTCATTCACATTCCTCTGAGATCATTGTGTTTGGGTCTTTGCAGACATGCTGTCTCCATTTCAACAGGGTTAGAATGTGGAATGTACAGTATTGCAAATTAGGTAGCCAACTTGGCTGTGGGTTCAAGTAACTGCAGCCTTTGTTTTAAAAAAAATGTTTCTTAAAAATTCAATTCATGTTTCCAGCTGTTGGATTAAAAATCATTATTTGCCATAAAACACACCTTCATGACGCCATCACATAAAATTACAGTCTCCACGCTGGAAAACAAAATATGCTGCTTTTCTGAATTCCCCGCTCTTGGTTTGGGTGGATAGATTTTCTGGTCATTAGTTTTAAGCATCCTGCGTTTTAAGCGTCCCATGGGCTACTTGTATTCAACACTTGATAAACCAGCTCAGTCTTGTGCGGATACAGGATTCGTGTCCAATTCGACCCTGGCTCTGCATCACCATGACAATTTAATCTGGAATCTTCAATCTAAGAAATATGCATAGATTATGCTGAACTCTGATTGTTAGAATTCTGCCTCTCCACTGAAATCTACAAGAATTAAGCCAACAAACCAAATAACAATCTCTCTCTCATTGGGGTGGCATTTAGAGGTTGCTTTCAGTTCCCATCTATGTGGGCAGAAATTTGCACTGAGCGGGCAGGCGCGTGCCCACCCAGTCGAGCGTAAGATGACGCGTGATGACATCAGGCAAGTGTCGTGATGTCATTGCACACTCACAATATTTCGGCCAGCAGGTGCACACGGGAGTCGACAGCGCACTCACCAACAATTAACAGGCCTACTAAGGCCATTAAAGTTCTAATTGAATGAAATCTTTTGTTGTCCATCCAACCTTACGGTTGGCAGGCAGGCGAAAAGACCAAGCAGCCATTGGATTTTTTAGGGAACCTCGTCAATGGGTGGGATGAGTTTTCCAACAGCAATTAAAAATAAAATAAAAATTTTTTAAATTCATTCATGACATGTCCTTGCCCATGTGACATAGTCACATGAGGGACACGTCTTTAACATTGCTAACTTTCTTATTCTTAATGTTATAAGTCTTCAGCTCCCTGAGGCACAGAGCTGGCTCGGGGGCTTTCACTGCACACACTTGCACGTGTGAACGAACTTCCATGCTCGGTCTCCTCACGCCCCCACCCCGGCAGCACTGAGCACGTTTTACCGTTAATTGGCTGGCCATCCAGCGTGAAACCAATGTCAGGGCCCGATCGCAGACGGCAGTCAGCTTCATGACCGCTCCCAGATCTGCCCGCCGTGCCTGCCCACCAAGATAAAAAATCCTGGCCCATTAGGTTCCAAGGGCGGGATTTTCCACACCCACCCACCGCCAGGATTGTCAGGTCCCACTGCAAGTCAGCGGACTTCTGGCTGGAACGTTGCCTCGCCCGCGGCGGGTCCCACCTGCAACCAGGCCGGAAAATCCTGGTCCAAGTTTCAGAACCTTGCATGGCTTTGCCCCTCCCTTTCTCTGTAACCTCCTCCAACCCGGTTATCCTGTGATATACCTGCACTCCGTCAATCCCGATTCCTTGAGCCTCTCCGATTTTAATTGATCTACCATCATTGGCCACGCCTTTAGCTGCTGAGTCCAAAGCTCTGGAATTCCCTCGCTACAACTCTCCACCTCTCTAACACCCTTTCCTCCTTTTAGCCACTCCTCAAAGCCTGCAACTTTGACCAAGCTTTTGATCATCTGTCCTACGAAGTCCTGATGAGATTTAGTTCAAACTTTGTTTTCTAATGCTCCAGTAAAACACCTTTGGAGATTGTACTGCATTAAAGATGCTATATAAATACAAATTGGTGTTGTAGTTCCTGCATGGCCAAGACTATAAATGACACTGAAAGATTGACTGTTTTGTATTTCCCAGGTACTGGTTCTCATCAGTGAAATTGTCTCTGACAATCCATAATTTTTTTTATTGTTAATAATCTCTTTACAGAATAGCCCTGAAGGTTTGCAGTTATCCTACTTAAATAATTTTCCAGACTTAGAAAATTTTTGGCCACCGGGACCATTTTTGGTCATTCCGGTTCAACCTTCCGGAAGGCAGCCAATGACGAATCTGCCTCTGGGGTCAGCATCCAATGAGGGACAGCGGGCAGCTTGAGGAGGCAGCAGGTCACCCCAGTTAAGTGTGGTTAGCAGCCTTCCCTGTGTCCGCAGTGAGAGTACGGCCAAGGGGGACGCAGCAGGAATGGGAGGAACATAATGGAGGTATCATCAGTTTGATGGGATTGGCTGCCTGTGCATCACCCCCAGCACTGGCAGAGACATCAGCTCTCAAGAGCTCCTCACACAATGGCAAGCCTCTGCCAGCAGCCTTGCCATTTATTTTGTTATTAAAAGTTAGAAAGATTTGAATTTTCATGCCACTCTGACCACCTGTTGTGCAGACACCTCCTCTGAGTTGCTGAGGTGTTGGCACAGCATGGGGCCTCATGCGATGCTGCAAACGTTGCACTGCCCAGTGGAAGATTGCAGTTAATTGCCTAATTATCCACCTTAATTGGCTTCCTGCTGAGTAGGTTGCTGACCTCAGACTCAGCCCGCTCCAGGAAAAGCAGCAAGAGGTGGGAGCAAACCAGCCAATGCATTTTTCTTTAACAAAAACAAAAATACCTGGAAAAACTCAGCAGGTCTGACAGCATCTGCGGAGAGGAATACAGTTAACGTTTCGAGTCCGAATGACTCTTCATCAGAACTAAGGAAAAATAGAAAAGATGTGAAATATAAGCTGGTTTAAAAGGGGGTGGGGAAGGTAGAGTTGGATAGAGGGTCAGTGATAGGTGGAGATTGCCAAAAGATGTCATAGACAAAAAGACAAAGAGTTGTTGACGGTGGTGATATTAGCTAAGAAATGTGCTAATGGGGACATTAAGGGTGGAAAGCAGGATGAGCAAGGGACAGATAGTCCTGGTGGGGTGGGGGGAATCGAAATAGGCTAAAAGGTAGACAAAGTTTCTTGTTGAGGCGTTGGATGAGATGAAGAATAAAATGAAACTGGGGACAAGGATAGCTTAGAAATAGAGTGCGTCATAACTTCTGAAGGGAGAGGTCGAGTATGTTCATATGGCAGTGCATGGCACTGAGTGTAGATCTCAGGATGCAACGAGTACAGCAGCCCAAGGACCATTGTATGTCACAGAGATTCCTGTAATCCTGGGTGGGTTTGAAACATGAAACATGCTTTTATCTTAGTGTTTAATTTGACTGCCACCTCTCTTCAGGGAATGTCTACCTTGAAGAAGTATTGCTCTTCTTTCCAACATGATTTCCACCCATCTCTTTTGCCTTGTTCCTCTCCTCGGATGCTGTCAGACCTGCTGAGTTTTTCCAGGTATTTTTGTTTTTGTTCTAGATTTCCAGCATCCGCAGTATTTTGCATTTTTCTTTAATTTTGCTCACCCTTCCTCCGCCTCACCTCCAAACCTGCCTCCAAAGGCCTGATAAAATTCCTCCTCTTGTCTCATGTTACATGGCACTATCCCTTTGGATTAAAGATTGCATCAGATGGACATCATAAATAATACAAGTTAAATAAGATATGAATCACAAAACGCCTGGGGCTGGATTTTATGGCAATGCCAGGCGAGTTTTCGGTGCTAAAATATGTCGGGCAAGCCCTCCATCTTCCCGCCAACCCCATAATCCAGCTGGAGAGTGGGTAGGGGGCCCATCTGCCTTTAGGCCTATTCAGGCCCTTGAAGCAGCCAATTATTGACTGCTTAAGAATCTCTTTCCACCTCCACTGGCATAATATGCTGGGCAGCGGAATTTGGTGAATATGCAGGCCATAAAATGGAAAGTGCACCAAAGCCTAAGCATGCCAAAATGGCGAAAAGCACACCCACTGCCATTTTAAAGTGTCTCCGGTGTGGCAGGGACAAACTGCACAAACACAGAATGTCCAGCAGGGGACGCAAATTACCACACTGTTGGAAAAACAGGGCACTTCAAAATTGTTTGTCACTCAAATGCTGACCTGTAAAAAGAGGGAGAAAATTTTAAAGTAGAGTGATGTACAAGAAGTGGAAGGACCACAAGAACAGGAATTAACCTTCCTAGGGGAGGTAATTTTTTTTTTTATTCATTCACGGGATGTGGGCTTCATTGGCTGGGCCAGCATTTATTGCCCATCCCTAACTGCCCTTGAGAATGTGTGTGGTGAGCTGCCACCTTGAACCACTGCAGTCCCTGAGGTGTAGGTACATCCACAGTGCTGTTAGGGAAGGGTTGGATTACTAGTCCAGCGACAATACCACTATGCCATCGCCTCCCCTGACAGTGAAAACAAATATTGGAGTGTTAAATTCAAAGTGGATGGACCCACAGAGTTTAAATTAGACACAGGAGCAGGGGTTTCTATTTTAGATGAAATCAAATGGCTCAAACAGACTACATTGTAACCTTCATCTATTAAATTACGAGATCCTGAGGGGACTGCATTAAAAGTGAAAGGCCAACTCATGGCAAAGCTGAAATATAAAGATGGAGAAATCCTCGAATCTCTGTCATTCTATATCAAGAATGCTCTCAACTAAGCGGAGGGGTGTGCCTAAAACTGAAATTAACCTGTAAGGTAGGCGAAGTTGCTGCATTCCGTGTACCACATCACCCTACAAGCTGGTGCTAAAGCAATTTGCCTCTTTACACCAAGGAACTTCCCTCACCTACTCTTAGACAAAGTCAAGGTCAAAATAGAAATGATGCAGCAGCAAAGGGTTGTGTCACCAGTCACCACGCTGACAAAATGGTGTTCAAGTACTGTTACTGTTCCAAAGCCAAGCGGGAATATGAAAATCTACATGGATTTAAGGCAACTAAATGAAGAAGTGGTACTTGAGAATCATCCGATGGCCTCAGTGGATGAGACACTTGCGAAACTAGCCGTCAGCGCTTTATTTACCAAATTTTTGGATTTTTAGTAGTTGCCCCGGACAAAGAATCCAGGTTGCTGACCACATTTATAACACCTTTTGGTCATTATTGTTTCAATAGATTGCCATTTGGAATAGTGTCCACTGCAGTAATTTCCCAGAGAACAATGTCTCATACTTTAGAAGGCATGGAAGGAGTAATGTGCTATATGGACGAAATACTCATACATGGATCCATGAGAGAAAAGCATGATCACAGGGTCAGAACAGGTCTGAGAGCTGTACACAGTGCAGGCCTAATGCTGAATGAAAAATGAGAGTTTGTCAAACCCATGATTAGGTTTCTTGGTCACATAGTACAAGCCACTGGATTCACAGTTGGTCCCCAAAAAAGCAAAAGATATGAGAATTTCTGCGACCCAGGAACAGAACTGAGCTTCCAAGATTCCTAGGGAGGATGAGCTAAGTAGGCAAGTTCCTGCCGAATTTAGCAGACATCAACAAGTCCTTGAGACAGCTATTGAGACAGGGCTGTGGACCAGCAAAGTGCTTTTGAAAGGATTAAACAAATTTTAATCTCTGCTGAAATCTTGGTACAGTACGACCCAGACTTAACCATTGTATCAGTGGATGCATCATCTATAGAATTGGGGGCAGTGATAACAGTAGGTGGCAAGCATAGACCAGTCTACTTTGCCTCTAGGTCACTGGCAGAAACAGAACAATAATGTGCCACGATAGAAAAGGAAGCTTTGGCAGCTACATGGGCATGTGAAAAATTTTCCGTCTATGTTCTGGGATTGCGTTTCAAGATTGAAACACACCATAAACCACTAGTCACTCTTCTGCACATGAAAGGAATTCCAAAGATGCCGTTCAGAATGCAGTGGTTCAGATTAAGATTGATGAGATACGACTCCATCACAGAGTATATGCAAGAAAAATGTCAAACAACAGTGAACCCACTGTTATGAATGCCATCAGAAGCAACTGAACATGAGGATTTACACTTTATCGAGGGGGTTGAAGCATTTGTGTCCTTAATCACTTGGCACTTTCCAGCTACTGCAAGGAAGTAAAGCATGCCCAGAAATGAGATGAAGAATACCTTCAGATCCAAGAATATTGTCTGGAGAGATGGCCAGGCTATATCCCCAGTAATCTGATACTACTCCAATCTTTTGATCAGCGCAAGCACCTCACTGCCATTGATGACTTACTAGTCTTCAATGAGAGAATAGCCATTGACTTGATATTCTTCAAAGGCTTCACCAAGATCATCTAGGAATTAGAAAGTGTTGTGCAAGGGTGCAGCAATCAGTGTGGTGTCCAAACATTACTCGCTCTATAGAAGGAATGATTTCTAACTGTGTTACTTGTAAACAGCCAGGGACACACACAACCACAGTTACCTTCCACCTTTCCATCAAGGCCAGGGGAGCACCTGGGAATGGACTTACTTGAATTTGAGGGGAAACCTTCCTTATTGTTATTGATTATTATTCATGGTGGATTGAAGTAAACCAATAGCAGAATATCACAACAGAAGCAGTCATTCAATCCCTCAAGAGAATTTATTCAAGGCATGGCATTCCGGACATGAAGTGTCAGACAATGAGCTACAACCTGCAAATGACCAATTCCAAACAAATATGGCTTCATTCATGTGACTATCCTCAAGCAAGTGGAGTGTCTAAGTGAGGGGTATGAATCATTGAGGATTTAGTAAAGAAAAACAAAGACCTTAAACCAGCTCTTCTGAGATATGGATCCTCACCACCACAGAATGGTTTCTCACCATCAGAGTTACTAATGGGTAGGAAGTTGAGAACACAGCTTACTTCTGACAAAAACTCAAACCCAACATCACCACGAACAACCATGAGAGGGTAAAACAGTGTGAGGAAGAACAGAGAAACAACCAGGCCAGAACTTTAATCATAGGCATAGAGCACATGAGGTAGTAGTGCTGAAGCCCAGGGAGAGAGTATGGGTCCAAGATCAACAGAAGAATGGGCCAACCATTGAAAAACCTCCCCAACCAAGATCATACATGGTTAAGACAGGCCACTATATCATAAGGAGAAACCTCAACATTTTGATATCTTTGGAAAGAAGGCCAATAGAAATTTGGACTTACTACTCAGATCTGAAGAAACAGAAAATCTTACTACAAGCTCTACAGCCACCCAGGAGAAGATCACTCACACTGACAGAAGGGAGAGTATGGAATATCCTTGACTTCAAAAAGAGATCAGGGAGATTGGTCAAGTGTCAGGAAGATATAATAATTCTCAATGTTATTTGGATTTACCGTAAAATAGTGGTATATGTGGCTATATGTGTGTGCGTGAGAGGCTTAATTTGACTAAAAGCAACTGGTCTGAAGGATTTGATGTGGTAGAAGATGAGTTAGGTTTGAAATGTTAAGTAGGAAAACATGTGTCAAGGGAACATTTGCATTTTGAAATAAGCCAGACTAGATTGTTTTCAAACGTGTCACCTAGCCAGGTGAAGTTCAGAAACAGTGAGTAGAATTTTCTCATTGGCATGCGGGAGCGGCCCCCCATGCCAACACATAAAATGATGCGTGATGACATCGGGCGTGCGGCCCGATGTCACCACGCGTCATTCCAATCTTTCATTCGGCAGACGCACACCGAAGGCAGCTGCGCACCCACCAACCTGTCAAAGGCCTGTTTAGGCCATTGATAAACTAAATAAACTAATTCTAAATGCTGCCCATCCAACCTTAGGAGATGAGGTTTCATGAAGGTTTTATTAATTAAATAAAAAATTTTATGACAATTCATAAACATGTTCCACCTCATATGACACTGTCATATGTTGGGACATATCAGATTAATTTTATTTTTTTCCAACTTTAAAACTGAACTTAATCTCCCTGAGGCAGCTCTATGCCTCACCGAGATTTCTGCGTTCTTTCACGCACATGCGCGGAAGAGCGCAGGCCCCAACTCTCCCTCCTTCCCCCACTCACACAGGTAGCGCCAAACGCTACCGGGCATGAGTCATGCTGGGCAGGCCTTAATTGGCCTGCCCACGTAAAATGGCAGTGCGTAGCCAATCACGGGCAGTGATCGGCTCCACACCCACCCACATCCGCTTGACAGGCAGAAGATTCTGCCCAGTGTGTTTATTTTTCCCAAATAGTACTGGTTAAGTTTAGTACTATGAGAGATTTTTATTATCAGAAAGGTAAAGTCCAAAGATATAGTGAAACAATAGGAATTTGCATTCAAAGGAGAAAATATGTATAAAGGAGTGAAGCTATGTGTAAGGGTAGGCATTTTAAGATCTAACAAGTGTGAAAAGCTTTCAACATCTATGCCTCAAACTACTGTCTTCAAAGAACCGAAGTTAAGGAAACTCACTTTGAATTCGACTGGGTGTTTTGTGTCACTTTGCCTGGGTCTTTTAAAATCTATGTGCCTTACTGTTCCCATAAACAAAAGTGTAACTGGGAGTCAGATTAAGTAGGGAATTTGGAAGTTATTAAAGTAGTAATTTGTAGACATATGTATGTGCTTAAAATTATTTCTCTTATTAATAAATGTTTAACCTTGTTTTGTGAAAACCTATAAAACTTGGTAGTCTCATTATTGCTGAATTCAAGGCATGCATCTTGATATTTATACAAATCGCAAAACAATTTGTGGCAGTTGTTTCAAGTTTCCCTTTGGGATAAGAACAACTCAGCATTTACCATTGGTTGTGCCATAACACAAGGTACCTCAGAGACTAACCCTGTGAAGTCTGAGACTTCAGCAGAGATGTAGACAGATGTAAATATGAAGGGGATAGAGAGATGTAGATAAAGGGTTAATATCAAAAGCAAATATGATGCTGATGTAATAATGTCAGATAACATGATTGAAAAGCGAGAGAGATCTGGGAGAGGAGAAGCTCCAACCTCATGGAGAGGTCCAAATGTGTAAATACTTGCTGTAAATAAAAGTTCTGGTTTCAAAAAACTATAGGCAGAATTTTACAGTCTGTATTTTATGGCCCTACCCCTGCCGCGAAAGAGCTATAAAATTCCGCCCTGTGGACTCAATACTCTGGGAGACCAGATAATCCCCAAACTGTCTAAACTCATACCACACAGCAATATAGCTGGCATTTTGTTATCACTGCAAAGCAGCCTTTTATTGACCAACTTTTCTTCTGGGGGTGGGAGAGGGCGAGGGGGTGGGTATGTGTGTGCGAGGATTACCTCCTTCCGTAAAATTCAGCCCCTGGTGAAATTAAACCCAAATATAACATCAAGCAAATAGACTGACAAAACTCAGTAATGGGTTAGTTTTCTGCTGAAGTAATGGAGGCGGACTTCCTTTGCCATCACCATTACTTGTGCAGCAGGTCAGTAGAGTAAATCCCATTTTAAATTTTGTGGGAATACACTCCTGAAATCTTTGGGGTTTTGGAAAACAACCATCTTATTACCGGAAAAATTAGTTTAGTAGTTTTGCCCTTTACTATTCTTTCAGTATCAGTATAACATAACAAAATGTCCTCCTTAACTAGAGAGCTAAAGATCTAACTGTTTAAACAACATAAATCATCTGAATTGTAGTGCAGTCTCAGTTTTAAACCATTGCATCTTTTGGGATCTAGTTCATGTGCAATAATAGTTAATAAATACAAGAAGCACTATTAGTAATGTATATATGAATGTAGAATGCAAATAGATTTGCACAATACATCGCAGAAAACTGTGTTTGTGTCATAAGGTGCACCTGTTGCAGACATTCAGAAAGGATCAACGATTGGCTCGTTCTTTTTGAAGGGATGTTAAGCTAAGATATCTGCCATTTCAGATGGATGTGAAAGATCCCATGGCACTATTTCAAAGAAGGGCAGAGGAGTTCTCCTGGTGTCTTGGAGAAAATTTATCCCTCAACCAATATCACTGAAACAGATTACCTGGTGAATTATTTCATTGCTGTTTGTGGGATCTTGCTGTGCATGCCCTGCATTATAACTAACTATGCTTCATTGGGTGTAAAGCACTTAGGTCGCCTCAAAGCGTGTGAAAGATGCTATATAAATGCAAGACTTTTTTTCTTTCCCCCTTGCTTTCTCTTGATCCCACGAGAAACCAAAGCAGTTTAATTGAAACGGCCATTAGCGTTGCTTTGGTAAACAAGCCATTGTTGGACTCTAATTAAATGCAACCTATAAACATTGCAAGCCAGGAACACCAACCAATTCGTGTGGAGGTAATTTCTCTCCAATACACTCAGCTTAGTAAAGAGCTAAGGTATCAAGCCAGGCACTGAAACACTGGAGAAGGTTCTATCATCCCTCATACATCAGGAAACCAGTGGAAGCTCAACTCAAAATCTGACAGGATTTTAAGTTTCAGGACTCTTAGATCAGAAAAGTTAGCATGCCCACCTCCACACCGCACCCCCCCCCCCCCCACCCAACCCTCCCCACCCCCCAACTGATGTACAGCGATTGGCCAGGAGACACTTTTCCAATATGCTGCCCTCCCATATCCTATGGCACTGCAGTGGCCAATTCCACTCTGGTCTCAGCATATTGTCTAACCCCATTGTTTATGGACCCACCCCCCCACCCCGGCACCCCACCCCCCTCCCGCCATAATTCCTTTATTCTTGATAGAGTTCCAACACAACAGCTGACCGCTAAGTATTACAAATGCAACATATTTGACAAAAAAAAATTCAAAAAGGAACTTATCCTTTAAGGATTACACAGCACTGTATTGGGCCATTCAGCCCATCTTGCCATCTACTTGAAAGAGTTATGCAATTAGTCCCATTCCCATGCTCTTTCCCCCACGGCACTGCATTTTGTATTTTTGCCATCAGGTAAATATCCAGTTTTCTTTTGAAAGTTGCTGTTGACTCTTCCAGCGCCCTTTCAGGCAGCACATTCCAGATCATATCGCACTGTCATTTGAAAAATATATTCTCCATTCGCCTCTGGTTCTTTTTCCAATTATCTGAAACCATTAACCTCCGGTTACTGAGCCTTCTGGCCTTTCTGATAGATTAAATAAGGAGAAACTCTGAGTCTGGCATCACTGCTGACACTGGTGGTTCTCTTTACTAATTGCAGCTGCTCAAAAGTAGTACTTGGTGCTGAAGCAATTCTTCCTTCATTTGCTTGTGTGACAGGGAGGGAGTATGACAAAGATGGCAACCTACGATCTTGGTGGAAGAACTCGTCGGTCGAGGCCTTCAAACATCAGACTGAGTGCATGATCGAACAGTACAATAACTTCACCATCAACAACGAGCAAGTGAATGGCAAGCAAACGCTGGGTGAAAATATTGCTGACAACGGAGGTCTGAAAGCAGCTTACCATGTAAGTACCTGTATGCTCATTGAGGAACCTGGCCAACAACAGTATCTGTTACAGGCTTCAGATTATAGACTCCTGGGGCTCGATTTTCCCTGGGGGTTTCTGAATCCCGACCAGCGACTGAAACGTGTGTCAGAAGCCGGCACAGTATGGGAAACAATCACTCAGTGTGATTTTCCCCAGAACAGCCAATTAATGGCCAAAGGGTGGACTCACCATCGAACTAAGGACGGTGGGCATGCTCCTGAAGCTGGAGGGCCAGTCAGAGGCCTTCCAGCATGGATGGAGCAGTAAGCTGCAGTGGAAGGTGAGTATGAGAGCGCTTCAACATAGAGGTGACCTCTCTACAACTTTTACAAATTTAAATTAAAATATGGCTTTTTGAAGCAGGCCACCACTGTGGCTGGGGGAGGGGTAGCCCTCTATACCGAGTCAGCAGCTGCTGCTACAGCACCCAGGCAGGCAGCAAGGGCCTCCAGGCAGCTAAACTGGCCCCCACCGGGAAGTTGTCCTCCTTTAATTGGCTTTAAGTGACCCCTAACGAGCTGGATCAGCTAAATGCTGCTTGCTGGCAGGTAGTCCTGCCACCCATCCCATCCAGCCTCCAGGAAAATGATCCAGGATGGAGTCAGAGCCGGGAACCAGCAAGCAGGCCAATGGAGGCTAAAAATCAAGGCTCTTGCTTCTCTTGTTACCAAAAGTGGAATTTGTTGGGCATTGCAGATAAAGGGAGACTCTCGTCTAGTCTTCTGACCTTTAGTCCATGGATTTGGATTTGGTAATTGAATGCATGAATTAGAGAGTTATTGTATAAATAAAGAAACAATGGCAGAGACGAGATGGGAGAAAATCAATGAGTCATTTGCACATGATATTATCGCGGAATTGCCTCCAAACTCTTCTCATGCACCCCCACTGCCCCCCACCCCCACTACCAAAAATAAATCTGAAGATGATGACATTGGTGTCTCAACATGATTTCAGCAGTGACTCGTAATGATCCCACTGGAGAAACCTGGCTGAAAACAGGAGTGGGCCCAGAGAGCCCATGGAGAGCAATGCTTTGTGGGTCATGAGGGGCAGGAGTGCTCCTGCAGGCGCCGGATCGATCCCTCAGGCCTCCCCTGTCCCTACACTGCCATCTTTTTTCTAATGCTCCCCCCGTTCCCCACCCCCACAAAAACACTTGCCATTTAATGACCATCCCTTTGGGTCCTTGGTAAAGGCCATATTGCAGGCTGATATCCACTCCTGTCCTCCAGCTTTAACCTCATTCCCACCTGCTTGGGGCTCACTTCCTTTGTGACTTCCAGGTGCGTCACCTGTTATGGGAACCACTCGCCCCTCTCCCCGAACCACCCTTGCATCAACCCCACCCTGAGCTAAAGCCTCTCCCAGTGTGCTGCAGCATAAACCATCCCAACAACCGGCTCAATGCCTGCAAAACCAAACTTACAGAGCAGTGTGGAGCATTGCTGAAACTGAGGCTTCCCTGGAGAGCTCCCCCAAGTGCGTAATGAGCTGGTCAGCCTTGGTCCCCGAGTCAGAAGGTTGTGGCTTTGACATTAAGCACATAACTAGACTGGTGCTCCGGTGAAGCACTGAGGAAGTGCTGCACTGTCTGAGGTGCAATCGTTCAGATGAGACATTAAACCCCCCACAGATGGACCAAAAAGATTCCACAGGACTGAGGATGCAGAGGGTGCTATGTAAATGTAAATTTGTTCTTTATTACTGACTCTCAGTAAATGATTAAAGCTAGTTAACTAGATGATGCCAAAGGACTGATTAAATGAATCTGTAATGGAAGGTCGATACTCTGGTTAAATAAAAATCTGCTTTTTAGGCTTACGAGAACTGGGTGAAAAAGAATGGTGAAGAGATGTTTCTGCCAACCCTGGGTCTTACCAATCGACAGCTCTTCTTCCTTGGATTTGCTCAGGTAAGGAACATTACATATAACTGCATTCAAGTCTCGAATTGTTGGGACACTTGGCCTGGATTTCCGACCTGGGCTCAAATCCCAGCCTGGACTGACAATTCCTCTTAGAGTTCTGCAGTTTTGAATGATTATACATTTGCCCGGACTTTGTTCCTACAGTGTTAAGGCTTCAGGAATGGAACCTGCTTTATTACAGTTTGTACATCGCACAGACCACTTGAATGGTTTTTCCATTGGGGTCGTATTGACCAAGGTTCCTATGGGCCTGGAAATCTGCCGAAAAGGGGGTGAAGCAGCTGGGAAGGAAAATTTCCATTTTATTTAAGGGAAGGGCTGGGCATGGGAGGATAGAGAAGGAAAAGGAAGCATACTTGCCAGTTCTGAAATGCAAAGTAAGACTTTGAATCATACGGCTGGATTTTACACTCCCCAGCTGCGGGGGAAGGTGGGGGGATGGGGGAAGAGAAATTCATCAGGTAGCCTGCTTCCTCCTACCTGCCCACCACCCCGCCCCCCCCACCAAATATTTTACATGGGGGAGTGGGGTGTGAGGCAATCCACCTGCCCTTGGGCCTTTTGAGGCCCTTAGAGGCCAATTAATGGTCACTTAAGGGCCTCATTCCACCACCTGCAGTATTTTAATTGCAGGTAGTTCAGCTTTAGCTGTAGGTGCTGATGTTGGGCAACCTCTGTTCAGGTCCCCCTGAACTCATCAGACCCCACCCTCCCTCCCCTCCTTTAACCCCCTTCCTGGCCTCCTGAACCAGCTCCACCTTCCTCACTCCCTCACTGAGACCCCCTGACCCTGGAGTTCCAGCAATGGCCACTCTTCCCAGCTGGCACTATTGGGACTACAGAACTGCCAGTGATCTGATTGGCCAGCAGCTCTCTGAGGTGGGGCTTCCTCTCAAGATAAAGGTGGAAGTCTCGCCTTAAAGCAATTAACACGGTTCCCACTGTTAAATTGCTGCAGGGCAGTCATTGGGATTGTGGGAAGGCTGCCCACTGACTTTTTTAGCCTGAGGGCTGGGGACCAACCCCCTTCACACCCCTCTTTCCCCCAACCCGCCACAAAAAATCAAGTCAATAGAAACTTACAAAAAGTGGCCATTCAGCCCGTTGTGCCTTTTTGGAAGAACTATCCAGTTAGACCCACCCCCCCTTCCTTTCCTCATAGCACTGATGTTGTTCCCTGTAATAAGCAGAGATTTAATTCCACCTTGACATTTATTGCTAAATCTGTTTCCATAGTGACTTGAATTTATGTAGCACCTTTCATGACCACAGGGTGTACTAAAGTGCTACACAACCAATGACATACTGTGTTGTAATGTAGGGAATGTGATACTTCTGCCCCCTCAGGTTTGGTGCTCTGTGCGGACCCCAGAAAGCGCCCATGAGGGGCTCATCACAGACCCCCACAGCCCCTCGATGTTCAGAGTGATTGGAACTGTGGCCAATTCTGTCGAATTTGCTGAGCATTTCAAGTGTCCCGTGGGAAGCCCGATGAATCCTTTGAGGAAGTGTGAGGTGTGGTGATTTACAAATCAAATTGCCGAATTCCTGGAACAGCAAAATGGGATTAATTTGAATGGTGAACACCACCTCAACTAAACAGGACATTATTCCACCTAGCAACAAAGGGAGATTTATTTTATTGAAAAGCCTGTGGACTGCACGGTGTGTGAATCTTTTATTCGGTTTCCCAATCTGTGGATGCCACTGGAATCTGTGGGAAAGAGCAAGCAACCAAAAATGCAAGTGACATTTGATGTCATTGTTGTAAGACAGAAGGACAATCATCACCAACAGGAAGAATTGCTTCTTTGCTGCAGAACATTTTACACTTTAATAACTGTTTATATTTAGTAAATTGAATATTTAAAACCTTCAAAGAATGGGACTCGGCGATTCCCTCGGAGGGTCTGGTCTTCTGCCAAAGTTGGAAAATTTCCAAGGGAATTCCCAATGTAGGTTTTTAGTTATTGGCTGTAGTTTGTAGCCATGTTCAGTCTAAGCACACCGAAATATTATTTTATCCGAGGGTGGGGATCACAAATATTATCTGCACAAGGCCCCATTTGCTTCATCCAATTCTCAATGTTTTCTCCCCATTGGATTGTCCATGTCATTCTCCTCTGCCCTTTGTCCCCTTCAACTGGCAGAGGGATTCAGGTGAAAACAGACGATTAACCCACCTCTTAATTAACCTGGATAAATTAATTGATGAAATGACTTAACTGCCCCCCACCCCCCCGCCACAACCCCCTCAGACCCACACATCGATAGCAAGTGAAAACCTGAATCTGCACCAGTCTTTCACCTTGGGCTGAGGGGGATTGGGAGAGTGAGGAGATTCTGGAGATAAATTGTTTCTTGGTCTTACTTAAGTCCTTGTTTTTGGATTAGTTCCATCAAAATGTGGCAGATTCTTTTAAAAGCTGTTTGTACTCATCCCTGGCCTCCAAAGCTAGCTCCCTTTGCCCAGTGTCTTGGTACTTAAGTTTACGAGCTCAGCTTCACAGCTTCAGCATCTTACTGCTGTGATGCTATTGAGCTAACTTGTGAATGTTGTGGTACATGTAATCAAAGCATTCCACCACCAGGCCTGGGCGTCTGTCTGAGTTCACTGGAGTATCAGGAAGAGGCTGGCCCATGGTTGGGGCAGATGGATACTGTCAACTTTCTAAAATCTATCACAGAATGAAACATGGTGACTGACTGCTCTATAGGCATATTTATTTGACTGTTATGCATGCCAGGATGATCCCAGACACCACCAGCCTGGGTCTAGGCTGAGTTACATGAACATAACCAAGGTGAAAACTAGGAATATGTGGGTGGCAGGGAAGGGTGGGGTGGGGGGTGGGGGGGGGGTGGGTGGAGGGAACAGTGGGGTAACAAATAGTCCAAGTCCAGGTTACTCCTGATTACTGTGCAGTGATCGCTGCTACGAAGTGTCTGTGCGTGAGTGCGTGTGCCTGTGCGCAAGTGCATGCATCTATACAGATTTGAACTGAGGACAGGATAGGACTTGTCTAAGGTGCCCACATCCATAACACCAGGACATGGCAAATTAGCCCACTGACAGTCACAAATAAGTTCATGTGTGGAGAATTGCTGCTTGGGTTAGGAGCCACCAGGCTGCCAGCAATCCTGGACATTGAACAATGACTGGATAGGATTGGGAGCCATGATGTCACTGATCTGCTGTTATCCATGTTGCCTTTGAAAAGCATGCATTAAATGGTCAGTTCATCAAAGTGTGAGTTTACTGTTTACACAACTGTGCATGGCAAGAAGGATGAAATATTTCCCACCTAGCCCATAACCGAAGAGAAAAGGCATGATGCCTGCTGGTAGTAGTGAGCTACTTCGTCACTGGCACTACCACAGATGTGAAACATTTAAGTTTTGCTTTAAGTCACTGCAATTTGAAAGTTCAAATCAATTCATTTTAAATTCAACTTAATCTTTTGTCCTAAAAGTGGTTTTAAGGCTGAAACCTCATATTTTGCTGGACAATAATATGCTGAGTAACCACTAAAAAAAATTAGGTTCACCCCCCCCAATCCTCCTCCAGTCTAAAAGTTGCCACAACCCCCAAACATGTAGAGTTCTACTCGTTTCCATCAGCATTTTCAAAAGAGAATCTGTTTTCTATCACTGCCCTGTGCAGTATCTGTACAATAACATTGCACCACTTACTATTTACTTCATCCTCCAAGTATTAAGGCTCCAGTGACCTTGCTTCCTGTGCCTTATTCTCAGCAAATCATCTTGGGGAGGTAAACACATGATATGGAAGAGATTTATAGGTAATGTGAAAATGTAATATTGCCAAAGGATATATGTGAATTTAACTAAATCCCAATGGCCTTCACCAGAGTTGTAACAGGCGTGTGTGTGTGTGTGTGTGTGTGTGTGTGTATGTGTGTGTATATGTATGTATATGGTTGGTATGTGGGCTGGATATTACTTTTTATACTTAGTTCACTTAATCCTGATCCATCCTGCAGTTTTGTATCATTTCACTGCTTCTGCAAATGGTAACTTCACCTGCAAATATGGAAGGAAGGAAATCCTCTGATTGTACTGTCATCGGGATCACTTCTCGCGTCCATTCTTTGCAACTTCGCAAATGGTTCTGTGAGGCTGCAGATCTTCCATCATTAGATCAGGATGACCAAGAGATTGGACACGCAATCCTGGAACTCCTCCCTAACAGCACTGTGGGTGCACCCACTCCTCATGGACTGCAGTGGTTCAAGACGGCAGCTCACCACCTTCTCAAGGGCAATTAGGGAGGGGCAATAAATGCTGGCCCAGCCAGCGATATCCACATCCCATGAAATGATTTTCAAAATGCAACATCACAGCAGATAAATGCACTTCTGCTTTTTTGTTTTTGTTTGTTTACTTTGTGAAGCTTATAGAAAATAATGAAGCATTCCTCATTATACTGAACTAAAAGTAATGCTGTGTTGTCACTAGGGTTTCTTTTGCTGGATTGGTGGGCACATATGAGCTGTTCACACTGTGAGGGCAGTTCTGCACTTTGACATCCCTGGTAATCCTGGGCACCAGTGGGGAAATCGCCTAACCCAGTCTGTGATCCTCTGGCCGTTAAAACATCTGTCCCTCTGAACTGTGAAGAATAATCAGCATTGCAATTTCAAATTCTGTCCTTCTGTCTCGAGGTAGGCCGGGATTTTCCGGTCCCACCAAGGGCGGGCATTGTCACGGGGAAGGGTTGGGGTGGGGGGGGGGGGTGGGGGGGGGGGGGGGGGGGGGGGGTGGGTGGGGGTGGTGTGGGATGGGAAAATTTGGAAGAGTGGCCAAAAGTCAATTGACCTTTGACTGCTCTCCAAGTTTTCCTGACCCTGCCCACGACGATGCCCAACGCTGGTGGGACCAGAAAATCACACCCATAATCTGCAGTGCCCAACTCGAGGGTAAAGTACGGGTCATCAAAGCTATTTCTCTAATGGTTACTGATCTTTGCAACTCTATCAAAAAAATGAAAGTCTCTTTCAGATTGTACACATTAAACAATACAATATGGCTTTAAGTGCTCTGTGCAATTTTTTTTAAACTTTACAAAATTAAGTCTATCCCCATCACTTGTAATGTGTCCAACAATGGGAAATGTTATTACAAGGCTTACTGAGTGTATTGACAGCAGTATAATAGAAAAACCGCATGCAAACCAAACACACTGATGTTTTGTTAATATGATTCTTCATGATTCTCTTCATGCTTAAGAAGTAGCTGTTGCTGCCCATTGTTAAGTACAAGTATGGATGTCGGGTTAGCAGACGATTGGGCTCGACTGTCTGATGACATAGCAAGAACGGGCACCTGAGTGAAGGACTGAGCCGGGGGCAATGGGGTGAGTGGTTTGCTGGAGATGCTTGGAGCTGTACCCCAGCATGAAGTCAGGAGGAGAGAAAGGAGAAAACAAACAGAAGGGAAAAGCATTTATCTTTTTCCAACTGTAGGTAGAAGTCATTTACATAGCACTTAGAGCAGAGAACTGGGCCATTCAGCCCCATTGGTCCATGCTGGTGTTTATACTCCATACAAGCCTCCTTCACCTTCAACTTCACCTAACCCTATCAGCATTTTCTTCTATCCTTTCAACCTCATGTGTCAATCTAGCTTACCCTTAAATGCATTACTCAACCACTCCTAGTGGCAGCAAGTTAAATGCTCTAAGCATTCTCCAGGTAGTTAATTGAAACTTGTCTGCATTTCTGTTGTGTAAGCTAATGCTCATGCTCTATCCATGTGTAATTTGCAGTCAGCACATGGTACTTGATGCTGGAAAGCCCGAATAGAACTGATTGAGGGGAAAATGCCCTAATTCCAACACAGCAGCCTTTATTTCTTCCATGAAATATTATAAACGAAAGGGTTTTGTCTCCAATTCTGGGCACGGCACTTTAGAAAGGATGTCAAAGCCTTGGAGAGAGTGCAGAGGAGATTTCCTAGAATTGGAGCAGGGAAGAGCACCTGAAGAAGCTGGGATTGGTCTCCAGTTAGAGAATGTTAAGTGGAAATTTAATAGAGGTTTTCAAAATTGAGCTATTTTGAGAAAGCAAATTGGGAAAAGCATACCACCGACACCTGGTCAGTAACCAGAGGATAGATTTAAGGTAATTGGCAAAGGACCCAAAGGGGAGAATCTTTTACACTGCAAGTTATTCTGGAATGCACTGCTGCCTGAAAAGACGGTGGGAGCAGATTCAGCATTACCTCTCAAACGGGAATTGGATAAAAACTTGAGGGAAAAAAGATTTGCAGGGGAAAGAGTGGAGGTGAGTGGGACTGAATTGGATAGCTCCTTCAAAGAGCCAGCACAGGCATGATGGACCAAACAGCCTAATTCTGTGCAATATGATTCTATGACATGCCCAATGGGTTATCTTACTGAAATTTTGGCACTTGCATTTTGGGTGGTTTAGTTAAAGAAATAGTAGGAAATTATAAACTAATTCAGGGCTCTCTAATCTGATGCCTGGAAAACACACCGGGTAAACTTTTAACTCAGTGGGCAGGCGCGTGCCTGAACCGACTGAGTGTAAAATGATGCACGATGACACCGGGCATGCGTCCCAACGTCATTGCGCACTCGCATGATAATTCAGTCGGCGGGCATGTACCAGCGTTGGCAGCACGCCCGCCAACAACTAAAAGGCCTATTAAGGCCATTGAATGTTCATTAAAATTAATTTTTCACCGCATGCCCAACCTAATGGTTGGCGGGCAGATGAAAAGACCAAGTGGCCTTTGCACTTTTTTGGAAACCTCATCCATCGGTGGGGTGAGGTTTCCAAAAGCAAATAAAAATCAAGTAAAAACTTTTTTTTTGTTAATAACATGTCCCTGCTCATGTGACATGTTTCATTATGTTTTTATTTTTTCAACTACATTTTTTCATATATCTTCAGCTCTCTGCCTCAGGGCGGTTATGTAGCGCGCACTCACGCGCATGCACGAATATCACGTTAGTCCCGCTCGCACTCCTCCCTCCCCACCCTGCACAGGCAGATCATGGACGGCAGTTGACTTCCTGACCGCCCCCGCTTGCCCCCATCGAGCCCCTACGCCAAGGCCAAAATTCTGCCCACTGATTACAGTGAAGCTGGTTGAAAACGTTTTCTTTTCTCAGTGTGACAATGCCTTGTCCAATACGCAGCAGCTGATTAACGTAACTAACTACTTGAGTACTGAGTGCAGGGATATATGTGTGAGGGCTGGAAGTTAGATTACTTGGTGGGACTGTAATGAGTCACAATTTCATTACCTGTCTGCTACACCTGAGCAGGCACTGATTCAGATTCTCAATCATGGCGGATCAATGCCTCAACTCCATTTACCCACCATCTTACTTGATACTCTCCTCCGACAAAATCTATCAACCTCGAACTGAAAGCCTCAAATTGCCTCCAGCATCCACAGACATCCAGGGGCAAGAGTTCTAAATTTCGACCACCCTTTGTTGGGGGGGAAAATGTATCCTGATTTTCCTGCTAAATGGACCAGCGCTGATTTTAAAATTATGTCCCCCTTGTTTTTGATTCTCCTTCGCTACCCCGTCCCCCCACCACCCCATCAGAGAAAAGAGGGTGGGTGTGGAGAAAGTATCAAATCAGAATCATTTAAACACCACCTCTCGATCTTGCTCAATCGATGTCATTCAAAGGTTCACTGGCCTGAATTTTTCAGTCATCTTGTGGGGGCAGACCCAACACACCAGTGTGTAAAATTGCACGTTATGATGTTGGGCGTGTGTCCCGACGTCATTGCGCTGTCTCGGATGTTTCGTTCAGTGGGTGCGCGCCAGAGTTGGCTGAGTGCCCGCCAATAATTAAACGGCCTTTTAAGGCCATTAAGGAAGTAGCTAATGTAATTGTTAACACTGCCCATCCAACCTTACGGTTGGCGGGCAGGCGAAAAGGTCAAGCGGCCTTCACGTTTTTTAGAAAATCTCATCCACAAGTGGGATGAGGTTTCCAAAAGCTTTCACTAATTCAATAAAAAAAATTTCCAAAACATCAAAACATGTCCCATCTCATGTGACACAGTCACAATTTTTAATCCATTTATTTAATAATTTCAAAAGCGCTTCAATCTCCCTGAGGCAGCTCCATGCCTCTGGGAGATTGAAGCATTCTTTCACACACATTCCTAAAAGAACACTGGCCCTGACTCTCCTTCCTCCCCCTGTCTGCACATGTAGCATGCTACCACTCACGTTTTACGCTGGGCAAGCCTTAATTGGCTCACCTGTGTAAAATGGTGGCGCGGAGTCAATCGCAGGTGGGGGTTCAGCTCCACAATCACCCCTACCGAGGCCACCCACCGACTGAAAATTCCTGCCCACTGTTGTCAATGATGAAGGTAATTTTGAGGTGAGCAGGTCAGTCATTGCTGTGCTGATATGATGCATTCCAACACTCAGAATCCATGAGGTGTGGAAGAATTCATTTGAGTGATTCGAAGACACCATCAAGGGAGAAGAAGAGACTGAAGAACAGTCTTTCAGACTCGAAATGTCAGCTCTGTTTCTCTCTCCACAAATACTGTCAGACCTGCTGAGTTTCTAGCATTTTCTGTTTTTGATCGAGGGGCAAGAGTCTTGGTGTGAGCTGCTTGTACTGTCAGTCACTGTCCTCCAGCTAATTGCAATTTAGCATGGAAATTAACTGCCAGCCAATCATTGCACAGCCAGTTGTAGTTCTCAAGGCTTTGAGCAGTGTTAACAATGCTCTCAAACCATTTGGTGGAACTGGACAGGACCACAGGTCCATGTGAAGGCTGAATTCAAGAGCTTTATGTGGATTTGGCGGTGTGGTGGAATGATGGTTAACACTAGAATGGGTTAACTTGTACCATGGTGCCATGCTTGGATGGAACTGTAGCTCGCACAGTGACCTCGCTCACCTGCTGCTGGCTCAGTCCTCCTATCCTCTTCTTGATTCCCCAGTGCCAGCTGTCTCTCTCCAGCTCCTGGTCCGCCACTCTTCTTATGTCTCAGGCTCCTGGTTTCCTGCCTTTCATCATCATGCATTCAAATCAGAATTTCTCTGGGGATCCAGTGTAACTGATTGGGAAGCTAATAGGTTATTTTTAAGGGTTTTTTTTTACTAGAAAGTGATCACATCTACCACTTGGTGCATTGCATCAATGAAGGGGACATTGTATATTTTGTATATAACACTGATACCTATGTGTAGTCAACCACAGAGGTGCATGTAAAGCAAGGAAATCTGTACTTCTTTGCATTAAATAAAATTGTTTGTTTAGGAAAATCTCCTCTGTCCCAGGAGCATGTTTGCACTGGTGATTCAATATAGTCATCAGCTAAATTTCTCAAGACAGCTTGGAATATTCAAACAGCTTTCATTGCTTTACCACTTCTCTCTTGTGTCTCCAGCACTCACTGGCTGAGGTTTTCCAAGTTACATTCTCCCACATCTACCCTGTGACAAAGTGACTGCAGATCACTATACTTGGTCATGCCCTGCATTGATGCCATAATACTGCATTGAATTATCTTGGGCCACATACATTTTATTGTTTTTAGAGCTGAGGAATCTCAATTGTAGGCCGTGCTATTTAGGGAAGGATGGAGGAGAGTCCATCAGTCCAAAAATCTCAGAATTCCTGCCTCTGATTGCAATCAGTGCTGGAAATTGTGCATATGTGAACATCAGGAGAGGCCAATGGTACAATGAAGTGCCAATACTCAGTACCAAGGCTTGGATATGAAGGATGGCTCTTAGGCTTAGAGTTGCCAACCTATCAGAATTTCCCTGGCATCTCATGATGCTGAAAATTGATCTTCAGGGCACTGCTGCAAACAATGCAGGAGGGCAATGATAGGCAAGGGAATGGGGTTAGGCATTAAGAAAATTCTTTTGCTTGAATACTTTTTTTTTAAACAGTCTTAAAAAGATTGGAGATTGTGGAAAAAGCTTACCGTCAAAAACCATCTATTCACGTGAACAGTGAGCCTGTTCACTTTCTGCTTGGTGGAGGGAGGAAGGGAATGGCAAAAATGGATGTCAGGTGATCAGTGATGGGGTGGGGCAGTTGGTGGTGGGCAGTCACATGATGAAACCTCCTGGAATTTGCCCAGCCAGAGTTGGCAACCTCATATGGTTGAAGGTGCCTAGATTCAATTCCAAAGGTGCCAACACAAGTCAGGGCTCCTGAGACGAGGGGGGAGAAGTAACAAGGGACATAATAAGATCAAATGAAGAACAGGAGAAAATGGGATTAACTGCAAATCTCATTTTCCAGAGCATTGAAATTTTAATTTATGTCTAATGAAATTCCTGAAGTAATCCAACTGAAACAGCACAGAGTGCTGCATATTATGAGCTATATCACAGTTGTTAAAGATCAGTAATTAGCTAAATTAATGAGTTAGGATACACGGGCTACCCCTCCACAAGTATTTTGGCCCAGTGCCAGAAACAGAATTTAGAGAAAATGATCAGTTTTTATATAACTCTCCAACCAGCAGGAGGCTGAGTGTCAGGAGATTGGAACTTCTGTTTGACTGGTATCCTCTTGTCCCAGCACATACCATTGGCCAGACACTGGACTAGACACCAAAACCGCCCTCAGTACCCAAAGGGAGAGACAGGTTTCATAAGATTCTGATTATATTAACTAGTTGGGATTACCATGCCTTGTTTTCTTCTTCACCTAGAGAAGTGTCTTCTGTTTGCAATAAATCATTGTCTCTGATCTTCATTTTAATATTGGCTTGTTGTAAAGAGAAAATATTCACACAATTATATTTTGTTATGTATCTAGACAATATTTTCTTGTAATGTTGACGGATGTTATTTTTGGGTGAGTGCTGTCATGGCTGTTTTGTACAGAGTCTTGTTAATGAGGTGTCCTGTTGATATGATGCAATTTTGGTGGCTTCTGTTGCAAGCTTTGTTTGTACAGACAGGAATATTTTAATTATAGTTGGAACATTAGTCAATATATTTGTTGTGGTGATTTTGTGAGTCAGTGAGAATACGTAAATTATTCAGATACCTTCCGTTTTCCCCCTAATTGCTGCTTGTTCTGTTAGGATTACACCCATGTAGACACGATGGGCTGAATAGCCTCCTTCTGCACCATAACCATTCCATGATTCTGTTTATCACGTTGCAAAGGACACATGCATCCTTTCAGGAGCTGCCTGTCTTTTATCAGGATCTGATCAGGGTGCCTCCAGCAGGAGCTCTCCATCTCTCTGTGATATTGGGCCATCTTAATAGAGTCTCAACACTGGGAGCAGCACCACTTCCGTAAGGTTGGGTTTGGCAAGACCTGGCAGAGAGGAGGGTCCAGGTGCAGTGGTGACCAGGGTCAAGTTTGTATTGGATGCCTCTGTACAGACTGGCTGTCACCAATCTTACTCTTGTAGGGGTGGAATTTAGCATTGGTGTGAAACCTCAAAACTTGCATCAGGAACCTGCACCTCACAACTTAAGCCAACCCTATTCCACATTGTGTGGAGGGGATTTCCTGTGTGCGTTGCTGCTGCACATGTCTGCATCCTTGTCCTCAACTTCTACCATGGGCATTCCGTCACCAATTTGGATGTATCCCATTGCCTTTCCAAACACACCCTGGTACTCCATCGCACATTTGGTGGGATTTGTTTTTTTAAACAAAAGGAAGTTCAAAAAATGAAAAAATAAGCACTATTCTTAACATCCTATGACTTTTCTTTTGGATTGCTTGCAGTAGTATCCAGGAGATTAACCTTTAATTCCTGGGAAATCTTAGAGGTTTGCGACTCGAAACTACCCGCATCCTGAGAGGAGAGCACACGTTACAAAATGCCCATGGCCATCATCAAGGCCTCAACACCCTCAAACCTCCAGGCCCGAGGTGACCCTAGATATAGAGAAAACTTTCTGTTAAGGAATTGTTATCTCGGGTAAGGGAACATATTTTGGGAATCTGAAGATTTTCCTTTTGCTTTTGCAAGAATTTCTAAATCGCATCAGAGGTGTAAATATTGTTTCACTCTAATTCGTATTTCCCTGCTAAATAATGAATAATCTTTTTCTTTTAAAGCCATGGTTTAAGCCTGGAGGATTCTCTTTACCATTAGGAGCCCATGAAAATAAATAGAATATCTTAATTGTGTGGAGGTGACAAAGCAAGCCCCCAAATTCAGGGATAAAGTTACTATGTGTGCTTTGTCCCTACACAAGTGAAGATTCACCACAGGGACAACCTCACACAGTACTAACAGACAACATCTTTGACTTTTCATTCAGATTGTCCATGGGTGACAGGATGAGCTCAATTCCCAATCTGTCCATCTAGTTCATTCCATCGCCCAAGTTCATACTCTGGACCCAATGTGACCCTGCCCTCTTCATTGGCTCTAGGTTCTTTATTAAATAAAAATAGAAAATGCTGGAAATACTCAAGCGGGTCTGGCAGTATTTATGGAGAGAGAAACAGAATTAACGGGTGGTATTCAACGGGCGCAGTGGGGGTGGGCTCGCTCACAGGCAAGAGACTCGGGTTGCCTCTTTTTGGGAAGTCCAGTCACATTAAGTGCCTGTCAGGCACTTAACTGGATAGCAACAGGCCTTGCCTGGGATCAAGGACCCAAAGGGACATAAGTCCTGCCTGCCGAGAGCAGCCAGCCAGTCAGAGGCTGGCAGCTCTATTAAACAGCAACGCCACTGAGGCGGTGGCTATTTCCATTATGACACCCACTTGAGGCCTTGGATCATCGCTGGATCCCAGACCACAGGTAAGTGGGGGGGGAAGGGAGTGGGGTCAGTAGTGGGTAGGGTTTGGCCCTAGACTCTCCCCATTCCCAATATTAGGTCCCTGAATCAGGCACCGAGTGCCTTTGAATGAGGGACCGCACCAGAGCCCACAAGCAGCCATGCACGGGTTTGCTTGTTGTGCTCCCTGTGTGGTGAGATGAGGCCCTTAACTGGATGTTAATTGCCCACTTAAGGACCTCAATTGGCGATGGCTCAGGAAAGACACCCGCCATCAAGTTGCCTTTGGCAGGGGTGGGGGCATTAAAATCCACCCAATGTTTCATGTCAGTGACCTTTCATCAGGACATAGACCTGAAGCATTAACTCTGTTTTTCTCATCCCAGATGCTGCCAAACCTACTATCTATTTCCAGCATTTCCTGCTCTTATTTCAGTTTTTTTAGCATTAGCAGTATTTTTTTGAACAGTTTGATGGGTAGCATTTATAACACCAGGTGGCAGTCTATCCTATAAATCAATGACTTTAAACATGAATGAATGAGGATAGGAATCCCTGCTCTCCAGTAATGTGGAGCCACCATTACCCGCAGTTTGTGCAGGAGAGTTTTTAGGCGAGATCCAACCCTCTTTATGTATGTTCTGAAATCCCTCTGCAGGAAATGGGTGCAGTGGGCAGTTGCGGGTGGGGGAGTGGAGTGGAGTGGTGGGGCGGGTGGTAATCTTTGTGTTTGCACCCCCATCCTCTGTGCCTGCGTTAGACACAGAGGCAGCACTGATAAGATGACTGTACCCACCAAAATCTTGCCAGCTTTACTCCTTTGCCCTGGATGGAAAGTGTGCCTGCATAACGTTGAGCACGCTTTGCTTAAAGTGTCACTCTGAAGCTGCTCACCCTGTGGAATAGGTGCTCTCTTTTATGTTAATGACCCCTAGTAGGGGATATGTAAGGGGTTCAGTGCTAGGCCAGAATGGTGCATGGGCCTCATTCCCCTCACACTTCCAACTCCGTCATTGACCCAGATGTAGGTGACCCTTTGGGAAGGGCACTTGTGTTTCCTTTAAGCATACGTGAAAAGACATCGGGAAACCACCTCATGTATTCTTTTCACTCCATATATTGTTTGTTGAAAATGGGAGGGTCTTTTGAGCAAATGAAGAGGAAAGCACAGGACTCCAAGGTGTAGAGAAATGAACAGGGGACGTGACCTTGGGCAGATAACCACAACGATTTCTGAAGATTAACTCAAGGCTTCTTCAGGTTTGTTTTTATATCTTCTCTGCTAATTCTTCTCCCTCCCCATCCTTGCTCGTTTCTAACTGACTTTTCCACTGGTACACTTTGCTACCTCGCCCAGGTGACTAGGATTTATGGGTGAGCAAGTTTGTCAGCAAGTTTTGGGGGAGTGGGCTACACCCAATTTTGACCCCCCCAAAGGCTGCAGCAAAGACTGCTGGAAAACAATAAAGAAAGATTTTTCGGACTCATTAACCATCCCTATTATACCAGTGCAAAAGTCTGTTGTAGCATCCAGTGCAAGGCCAGCTAACTTAGTACTGACCTGGGACTATTCCACTTTTTATGGTTCATCTGTTCACTGGTTGGACTTGGGGGAACGTGTCTCAATTTATAATCCTCTTCTCTGGTTCCTTTATTCTGTATAAAGCTATATTCATCTTATTTAAGGTAGAATTGTATCACCCCTTCTGTTTTTGGAATGAGGCAGATTTTTCTTCCTATTGTTGTGCAGACCCCAACAATGTATATCCCCCACTCTACCATTACCGCCAAGCCAGGGGATCAACCTGGTTCAATGAACAGTACAGGAGGGCATACCAGGAACAGCACCAGGCAAACCTAGAAATGAGGTTTCAACCTGCAGAAGCTACAGCACAGGACTACTTGCATGCAAAACAGAGAAAGAAGCAAGTGATAGACAGAGCTAAGTGATTCCACAACCAACAGATCAGATCTAAGCTCTGCAGTCCTGCCACATCCAGTCATGAATGGTGGTGGACAGTTAAAAAACTCACTGGAGAAGGAGGCTCCACAAATATCCCCATCCTCAATGATGGGGGAACCCAGCATATCAGTGCAAAAGATAAGGCTGAAGTATTTGCTACAACCTTCAGTCAGAATCAGAATGGAAGATCCACCTCGGCCTCCTCCGGAGGTCCCCAGCATCACAGATGTCAGCTTTCAGCCAATTCGATTCATCATATCCAGAAATGGCTGAAAGCATTAGATACTGCAAAGGCTATGGGCCCTGACAATATTCTGGCAATAGTACTGAAGACTTCTGCTCCAGAAGTTGCTGTGTTCCAATACAGCTACAACACTGCCATCTACCCGGCTATGCGGAAAATTTTCCAGGTATGTCCTGTACACACAAAGCAGGACAAATCCAACCAGGCCAATGACTGCCCCATCAGTCTATTCTCCACCATTAGTAAAGTGATGGAAGGGATCAGCAACAGTGCTATCAAGTGGCGCTTGCTTCGCAATAACCTGCTCACTGATGCCCAATTTGAGTTCCACCAGGGTCACTCAGCTGCTGATCTGATTATAGCCTTGATTCAAACATGGACAAAAGAGCTGAACTACAGAGGTGAGGTGAGAGTGACTGCCCTTGACATCAAGGCAGTATTTGACTGAGTGTGGCATCAAGGAGCCCTAGAAAAACTGGAGTCAGTGGGAATCAGGGGGAAAACTCTCTGCTGGTTGGAGTCATACCTAGCACAAAGGAAGATGATTCTGGTTGTCGGAGGTCAATCATCTCAGTTCCAGGACATCACTGCAGGAGTTCCTCAGGGTAGTGTCCTTGGCCCAAGCATCTTCAGCTGCTTCATCAATGACCTTCTTTCCATCATAAGGTCAGAAGTGGGGCTGTTCACTGATGATTGCACAATGTTCAGCACCATTCATGACTCCTCAGCTACTGAAGCAGTTCATGTCCAAATGCAGCAAGACCTGGACAATATCCAGGCTTGGGCTGACAAGTGGCAAGTGCCACATAAGTGTCAGGCAATGACCATCTCCAACAAGGTAGAATCCAACCATCACCCCTTGACATTCAATGGAATTACCATCACTGAATCCCCCACGATTAACATCCTGGGGGTTACCATTGACCAGAACCTGAACTGGACTAGCCATATAAATATGGTGGCAACAAGAGGAGGTCAGAGGCTGGGAATCCTGTGGGAAGTAACTCACCTCCTGACTCCCCAAAATCTGTCCACCATCTACAAGGCACATGTCAGGAGTGTGATGGAATACTCCCCACTTGCCTGAATGAGTGCAACTCCAACAACGCTTGAGACACTTGACACAATCCAGGTCAAAGCAGCCCACTTGATTGGCACCCCGTCCATAAACATTCACTCCTTCTGCGACTGATGCACTATAGCAGCAGTGTATACCATCTACAAGATGCATTGCAGGAATTCACCAAGCCTCCTGAGACAGCACCTTCCAAACCCATGATCACTACCAACTAGAAGGACAAGGGAACAAGACACATGGGAACACCACCACCTGGAAGTTCTCCTCCCAGCCACTCACCATCCGGACTTGAAATTATATCGCTGTTTCTTCACTGTTGCTGGGTCAAAATCCTGGAACTCCCTCCCTACCAGCACTGTGAGTGTACCTACACCACGTGGGCTGCAGCAGTTCAAGAAGGCAGCTCACCACCACCTTCTCAAGGGCAACTAGGGATGGGCAATAAATGCTGGCCCAGCCAGCGAAGCCCACATTCTTTGAATGAATAAAAAGGACCCCAACAATGCAGCAAAGTGTCTACTGGTGGAGAGGCATCGCAGATATGTATGGGCTGTATTCAGCCTAGCTAATGCTTGCTGAAAAGCGACACACTGGTAGGTAGTACATACTATTGAACCTGAAGTTTGCCAATCAGAATCTTTACCCATCAGTGCTACACACACCAAAACTAGGATGCTGCATGTTTAACTAATATTAGTGAAAAAAATTACACAAGTTACCTGAGTTTTCCAGAGACTTCCTTCTGTTGGTGGGATCCTGGAACAAGGAGAACAATCTTACAACTTGAGCTAGACCATTTATGAGTAAAATCATGAAGCACCTCTTTCACACTAAGGGTAATGAAAATCTGGAACTGCCTTCTCCAAAAGGCTGTGGATGCTAAGGATGAATTGAAATTTTCAAGAATGAGGTGGACAGATTTTTGTGGCAAAGGTATCAAGGGATATGGCTCAAAGGCAGGTAAGTGGGTTCGAGGTACAGATCAGCCATGATCCAGTTGAATAACAGAGTGGACTTTGTTTTTTGTTTTTTCATGCTCTTTTCACAGTGGGCTAAAGGGACAGAATAACAAACTCCTGTTCCTATATATGATTGGTGACTAATACTTCACAGAATAATATGAGTTGATGACTTCTCCCTTGACACATTATTACTATTTACAATCGGTTATTTCTTTGGTTAAACAGAAATAATTAACTGAGAAGAGAGACAGGAGAATTAACTTCTCCATTCCTAGGGTGTTGGCAAGCTTCTTATGTTTTGGTGAGTCCATTCAATGATGGTTAGGCAATAGGTTCATAGGCACAGCCTTGCTTGTTCAAAGTAATTACTTATTTGCTAACTAAAGTCTTACAAGTCAACGAACGACATTCAGGGAAAGAAGCTGGAACAAGAATACAAGTTCTTGAGCACAATCTTCCCAGGTCTAATTTAAATTTCTGTTCCAATCAGCCTCTATGTACATTTGTGACTATAAATCAATAATTTGGATGTCCTTATAAGACATTCAACTACCTGCCCAAACTGTAATTTATAGGCATTGGATGTAATTATATTATTGACTGAGATGAATGGAGATAACACCCTTCAATTTCCCTAGCTTCCTCTGCTCATTCCCAAGGTCACCATTTTAATTAAATCCCAATGGTCTGGGGTCAAATGGCGTTCTCTCTCATGGTCCTTGCCATGATAACCATGCAGGTGTTTATCTCTACCAGGTATAGAGAGAGAAGCTTTCTGGCTCCAAAACACTGTTTTACTGTGGACTGAATCTACACATCAACTTTTATTTTTAATCCATGGAAAAGAATTTTACGTTCCTGACCCGAGTGGGCATAAAATCGCGTGAGATGATCGCGGGCGAGCATCCCGACGTCATCGCGCACTTGTGCAAAAATTTGCTCAGCAGGCACACACGGCAGTCAGAAGAGCACCCACCAACAATTAAGTGGGCAATTAAATCCATTAATATCCAAATTGTCAATGATTTTTCATGGGCCATCCAACCTTAGGGTTAGCGGATATGCCAGTTGGCCAGGCAGCCTTTATATTTTTGATGAAACATCATCCAAGGGCGGGATGAAATCTCCGTTAGGAAATAAAATAAAAAGAAGTATCTGGGGACAGCATTTTTATGAGATAGGCTTTCAGATGATTGATAGTGCTGCGTGGACATTTTTTTGCAGTAGTTTTTTTGTGCTTTTTTTTATTATTTGGAGGTCTGCAGCTCCCTGAGGCAGCTGTCTGCCTTCAAGGAGCTCAATGGAAGCATTCACTTGTGCCCGCAGTGACGTCATCGCCAGTTCTCTTCCTTCCCCCATCCCGGCAGCACTGAGCTTTTCGGCACGTGTTTCACGTTGTTAATTGACTAGCCAGTGTGAAATCACAGTCAGGGGCCTGTTTCCCAACCGCTCCCAGGCCCATCAATCACGCATGCCCAGTAAAGGAAAAATTCAGGCCCCTTCCCCATGCCAAAGTTTTCTGACTTCAAATCACTTCTCGTTTATAATAACTCCATTTGACTCTATGCAGCCAGTTTCAGCCTAACCCTACCAGTGAGGAAGCTGATATTAGGTCAATCCTGGCCTATGGTGTCCCCTAAATTATCCTTGCCCCCTTTTCTATATCTCATCTACATGCTGTCACTCGGCAACAAGATACAACAAAAACAGCAGGTTCCACATTTTCATGACAACCGCTCAGCTCTGACTCACCAATCCCTCCACTCGCTCTGATTTGTCACACTGATTGCCCAATATCCAGCACTGGATTGGGAGAAATTTTCTCCAACTCAATTTTGGCAAGGCAAAAGCCATTGGGCCCAATTGTAACTCTCTGCAAATGGATATAATTTGAATGGATTAAAATCACGCCCATCGTCTTCCGTCTCCAGCTCAAATTCCATTCCCCAGCCACCCACTCCATCCTTCTCATTGGCAACTGGCAAAGGCTGAACTGACCTGTTTCCAAATATTTGGCCCCAAGATAAAATTCCGACCACATACTCACGCCATCACGAATATCATCTATTTCCATTTCCAGAAGATCACTTGACTCCACCCCAACCTCAGCTGATCAGCTGATTGAAATCTTCCTCCCTGCCTTTGCCACCTCTAGATTGGATGATTCCATTGGACTCCTGGCTGGCCTCCCATGTTCTGTCTTCCTAAATTTGAAGTCATCCAAAAACTCTGCTGCCCTGTTTTCTAACTTGCACCAATTCCCATCCACCCATCACTCCTGTGCTTGCTGACCTACATTGGTTCCCTGTTAAGCAACACTTCAATTTTAAAGTCCTAAATCTTGTTTTCAAATCCCTCCTTGGCTTCCCACCTCCCTGTTTCTGTAGTCTCCTCCAGCCCCACAACCCTACTAAGATATCTGCTTTCATCTAATTCCAACCTCCTGAGCATCCTTGATTTTAATCACTTCACTGTTGGCAGGCATGTCTTCAAGATGTCAAGGCCATAAGCTCTGTAACTCCCTCCCTGAACCTCTCTGGCTCGCCACCTCTTTCCTCATTTGAGATGCTCCTTGAAATCTCCCTCCTTGAACAAGACTTTGATCCATTGCCCTCCTATTTCCTTATGTGGCTCGGTATCAAATTCAGTTTCATAACCGCTCCAGCGAAGCGCCTTGGGATACTTCACCAGTTGTTGGTGTTATTGTTGTTGACAATCTGGTCAATTCACTCTCCATTGAAGTCAGCGGACAGTAATATTAGGTAGGGTGGAAAACTGGGGTTCCAGCCATTCCCATAGGTTAGGTTAAAATTATGCCCAGCCTGTAAACCCAGGTCAGTTGACATCGATTATTCCAATTCAGTTCAAACAAAAGGTGGAGGGAGTCTAAATCTGAATTAACAGCTCCTATTCATTATCCAATGCAGCAAAAGACACCACTGACTCAGTTGTGATGATCCCCCACTATAATATCGAAATGTCTACTGACAATAATTACCATGGTCACATATGATGAGTGCCCACTTAACAAGGGGCCAGAATATTGCCAGCATCAATAAAATTGTACCCCAGCGAAAGTGTACTGATCATGTGACAGCACTGACGAATCACTATCCAGCGCGGGCAACTGGGAACTATAAGTCTGGTTCTGGAGGTTTCTGAGTGAGCACGTATGATCTGGTGCTCTGCCCTATGTCTCAATAAACCATCACTGTTTCATCTTACATCAGTCTCTCCACACCATTGATTGCAAGCAACAACTAAAGAGAACATAGGAAGAAGTGCAGTTAGAGTTCGGTTGACCAATGAACTCATTTACCCAAGACATAAAAGTGGTGACAATGATAAAAAACATTTCAAGACCCCTGAGTAAAAGTCCACAAGTTGGGTGAGCAAAGCATTGGAAAGAACATCTGTATTTATCTTGTAAAATAGGTAACAACCAGCAATCAGAGCAGAAAGCAGTACTTCAGTTTAAAAAAAATTTTTAAACCTGTAGAATTGCAATTGTGGGGATCCCGCCAAAACTCAAAAAGAGTGCAAAACGCAGCAGAGAAAATCTAACAGCTGCAGACAGAGTAAAAAAACAGTGACTGTTCTTAAAGCAGCAATACAGTTAAAAAGGTAAATACATGAAAAATGGCTATGGACAGAAAATTGAAAGGGACCACAGAGACAGGGCAACTCCACGGTAAGCTAATCACTTAAATTTGTCATTATCTGGAAAGCCTATTGGAAGTGCAGTCTCCTTGCAGTCATTCATGATGTCACAGGTCGGGTGTGTCGCTCCATTCAACCCCATTTCAGATGAATGGTCTCAGTATGTCGAATACCTAGCGTTCTTTTTTACCGCTAATGGCATCACAGGGGAGGTGAAGAAGTGGGTGATTCTTTTGTCCTCATGTGGGAGCAAAACATATGGGCCGATCCACTGCCTACATCACCCAGCACCCCAGACTCGAAGACTTTTAACCAGGTAATAAAAATTGTGCAGAGCCAACTGAGACCAAAGCCCTCAGTTACTTCAATTCAAGGAACAGGCTTCCAGAGGAGGCAATAGCTGACTACGTGGCCATTTTAAAGGCATTAACTGAGCATTGCAAATTCGGAACTTCCATTAGTGATATGTTGAGAGACCGGCTGATATGTCGGATTGGGGATAATACTATCCAAAGGCGTTTGCTAGCCGAACCTAGTTTAGACTACAATAAGCATTAGAATTAACTACCGCAATGGGGAGTGCTGTTAGAAATCCTGAAGTTATAAAAGATACCCAAAACGACCCTATCCGCTGGTCAAGCGGGACAATCCGGCAACAAAAGACAGAAAAACCTCAGACTCCACAGAAAAGCAGGAAACGCTCTTTAGCTCCAGACCATGGAAAAACAATGGTACTGCAGTGAAAACCCATAAAATGAATGAGAGAAATACATCCAGGCCTCCAGTGAGCAAACGTCAACCCAAACAAGTCGAGTGCTTTTTCTGCCACTGCTATGGCCACATAATGCAGCACTGCAGAGAAAGGCTAAAACAACACAATAAAGGCAGAAGGAAAAATCGTGAAATATGCCTCATGGAAGAGCCAGAAGAAATAGAATCAGACATCCATTCATTATATAACCTCAAAGTGGGTTGAACCAAGCCAATCCAAGTAGCCATAATGATCAACAGACAACCCATTAAGATGAAAGTTGACACGGGAGCACGATGTCCATCATTAGAGAGCGTACATTTAGATATCTGAGTAAAGGAACACATCCTTTGAAGTTAGATGTTTCGGACACAAAGCTGAGGACATACATAGCTGAAGAAATAAGACTGAAAGGGTCACGTCAACTCTCGGTGACATACAGAGATCAATCTGAAATGTTGCCCTTTGTTAGTGGTAGGTGGACAGAGCCCCAGCTTAATAGGCCGCAACTGGCTTGAAAAGATTAAATTGAAATGGGCCAAAATTTTTCAAATTACAACAAAAGGCTTACAGGAATTGTAGCAAAAGCATGCTTCCGTTTTCAACAATGATTTAGGAAAGATTCGAGGGCCACAGACCAGGATCCACGTGGACCCAAACGCAACCCCCAGATTTATAAGAGCCAGGCCAGTCCCTTATGCTATATGGGACAAAGTTGAAATTGAACTGGACAGACTGGAAAAATTGGGCATCCTACAACCAGTGCAATTCTCTGAGTGGGCAGCACCTGTCGTACCTGTACTGAAGCCGGACCAAAGTTTACGTTTATGTGGTGACTATAAGCTAACTGTCAATAAGGTGACCAAACTTGAAAGACACCCAATACCCAAGATTGAAGAATTGTATTGAAAGTTGGCAGGAGCTCCACATATTCAAAATTAGACATGAGCCACGCCTACCAGCAGGCTGATTGAAAAAGGACTTTAGGGGATTCGTCACCATAATACGCACCATTGTATTGTATCAATACACACGTCTACCTTTTAGGGCCTCCTCGGCATGTGTTATTTTCTAAAGAACAATGGAAAACTTGCTCCAAGGATTGCCCCATGTTATCGTTTACTTGGATGACATATTGGTCATGGGACTGACTGATGATGAACACTTGTCAAATCTGAAACAGGTGCTCAAATGCTTCGCACAAGCAGGGGTATGTTTAAAACAAGAGAAGTGTCTGTTCCAAGTACGGAGGTAGTTTACTTGGGCCACAAGGTTGATGCACAGGACCTACATCCTATGAAAGAAAAAGTCCAGGCCATTCACGAGGCACCTGCCCTAAAAAATACCACAGAGCTTAAGGCCTTCTTAGGCATAGTAAACTACTCCAGCTGATTCCTCCCAAACCTCTCGACTGTGCTGGCTCCATTGTATGGCTTACTTAAGAAGAACCAGAAATAGAGTTGGCAAGCCCCGCACCAGGATGTCTTCCTGTAAATGAAGCGATTGTTGAGATCGCAGCCTTGTTGGTCCACTTTGACCCCAAGAAGGAATTAATTTTAACATGTGATGCGTCCTCTTATGGAATGAGGGCTGTCCTTTCACGTCGGATGGCAAATGGCTCTGAACCACCCATCGGTTATACATCTCGCACACTCAGTGTTGCAGAGAGCCGATATTCCCAGATTGAAAAGGAGGGCTTATCAATTGTGTTCGGCATCTGGAAGTTTCATGAATATCTCCACAGTCGCTATTTCCATGTTATAACCAACCTCAAGCCCCTGTTGGCATTATTTGGAGAAAACAAAGCGATACCCCCATTGCATCGGCTCACATCCAGAGATGGACACTAATATTAGCCGCCTACGAATACACTTTTGTTCACCGTTCGGGAACTCATATCGTACATGCCGACACACTAAGCTGCCTTCCCCTGCCAGCTAATAACGGGGAGGCTCCAATTCCCCAGGAACTGGTCTTAGTGCTAAATTTTCTGGATTCCTCCCCTTTTCAGACCAAACAAATCTGGGAGTGGACAAGCCAGGACCCACGGGCAGCCCAAACCTTTAAATCCAGGATGAAAAAGATGGAAGGGGGTTCCATCGGCATAAGATTGTCCCGGTTCGTGTTCGCATACCGGACCACACCACACACAACGACCAGCATTGCCTCTGCTGAACTACTAATGAAGAGACATCTCCACATCCACCTGACCCTTATCTGGCCGAATTTAGAGGGGAGAGTGGAGAAAAGGTAAGTGGCGCAGAAGACCAGGCACAATGGTCATGGTCGCAAAAGAACTTGGATGGTGGGAGATGCGTTCCTCGCGAAGAACTTTGGAGATAGGCCCAATCGGCTGTTGGGCGAGGTGACTGCTGTAACTGGACCCCTCTGCTATAATGTATCAGTAAATGGCCGAAAAATTAGACGACACGCAAAAGAAAACTAGTCCCACAAGAAGAAATGTAGTCTCCATCTGCGCCTGAGTTTGTGCCGCCTGTAGAGGACAGGTCACACTATTTGGAAGCACCACTGGGGCCTGTGGGACCCGAGGGGGTCGGGGAGACAAACCTGCCAATTTCCACTGAGGAACCTAGTGGACAACTGTCCCCTGAAAAGGAGGTCTCAGAAAAACCAACTGAGGTTGTTGAATTGAGACGCTCAACACGTCCGGGAAAACCTCCTTAGAGACTTGACCTGTAAATAGTTATTGTGTAAATAGTTAATGTGTTTTAAGCTTGTTAGCTGTACTTTTAAGTAAAGGGGAAGGGATGTGGTAAAATGAGACACCCTGTCCCTTTAAGAGTGCTGATCATGTGACAGCACTGACTACTGTACAGCGGGGGCAACTGGGAACTGTAAGTCTAATTTTGGAGGTTTTCTGAGTGAGCACATATGATCTGGTGCTCCACCCTATGTCTCAATAAACCATCACTGTTTATTCTTACATCAGTCTCTTACTGATTGCAAGCAGCAACTGAAGAGAACACGGAAGACATGCAGTTAGAGTTTGGTTGACCAACAAACTCATCTACCCAAGACACAAAACTAGAGATGGGGAAATAAGCTGGACGGGGTGACGTCTCAATCCAAAGGTTTGGAGCTGATAACTTTTGAGGTGAATTATTGACTTGGGATGTATGAAAGTAGCCTGAGGTTCCACTGTGTATATCAGGTATCATTAGCATCTATTAGCATAGATGTTAAACTCTATGGAATGTCGACATTTGCTCAACTTCCTTCGCTTTCTTGAAATCAAAACCTGTCATTTATTCTGAGGCAGGCCCGAAATAATGTAAAGACAGCATCGTAAACATTTATGCTGTATAGTAGCAATGTTAAAATGCCTGGAATAGCCACACGCTTAATGTGTTAAAATAAGTGCCTTTTTTAAAATTAACTTCAGCAGAAATGGCAAATGGTTAATGCCATTTGACCATTATAGATGACTGGCTGTGATGGATGGGAGGGTGTCAGAATGGGGACTGTACCTGTAACTGGTGAATCAATGGTTTATCAGTGTATACAGAGAATATTAAGTACTGGCAAAGTAATAAATATCCTGTTCAAATTCACTCAAAAAGCAGGTGCTTCACTTTTTTCAATGGTTTTCATGATAGGTTTAATGCCAGACATGAAAACCCTCTCCCACCCTTCTCTCCACGATACCACTTTTGTAATCATGTTCAGAGCAGCCTGCAGCAGTCTCTTTAAGGAGCACTTGGTAGGCAACTCTACCTCCAGTTGCACTAGGTTAACAGTGCAAGATCTGTTTTCTACTTATCAATACTTGAAAATAGTTTAGTAAAGTCTTTCCCATTTCAGGCAGAAACTCCCACCACTACCCCCCGGAGCCCCTGCACTCCCCCCACCCCTGCCGTGAAAATCGAGTCTGTCGGACTTCAAGCAACCATAGGCATCTTTAAGAAAAAAGATCTGCCTTTGTAATGCAGAATGTTCCTTTCTGCTGCTTGGGTGATGGTATGTCTCCTTAAAGCCAATTAAGAGTCTGTAGATATCTAATTGGCATCCATTGGAAGTCCAAGGATTAATTCGTTTCAGAAACAAACATTTCGAAATAATAGCATGACCCACAAAATTAGATCCTATCAAACCTGTTTCACGCAGGCACACACGGCAATGGCACAAGGGTAGTCAATCGGGCAGTAATTTCAGAGGATGATGTTATTCGACCAGTGCCATTTGGAAGGAGCACCTAGCCCACTTGGTGCACAAGCTTAAAGAAAGGGGCAGAGAGCTGGTATAACCACATCAAGCCCCACATTCCTCCCTGCCCTCCCAGCTTTCTTTGCCTCCCAAGAATATTTGGGGCTTTTAATATATTACAGGTCGATGGAAGATGCCTACTATGCAATAATGCACTGTAATCATTCACTGATTCTGCAAGTATCCCTGTGCAAATGATTTTCCCCACTCTGTGCACAGAAGCCTGTTCATGACTGAGAGGAGTGTTCTCATACTAACATCTATCAGACTTGGGCCAAATTCCTCATTCAGCTATTTTAGCAGAGATGTTAATTAATTTATTTTAAAATGCTCATGCGATAACATCACTCAGAGAACTTCCCAGATTCTTACTCATTTTCACAACTGGTTACTGCAGCAATAACTGACTCTGTATTATAGCCATGTGTTTCACTCAAGAAAAAATGTGTGCAGTATTTTCCTGCATTGCCTCTCCAAAGGTTGCAGTGCAAAGACCAACATTGCTGATTTTTGTTATCTATATTGGTTTCAAGTCACTTTCTACTGTTTACCAACTGTGGAGAGTGGGGAAAACTCAGGTCACTGTGCGTCTTGAGATCCATTTAAACGTTTGCTCCTTTATGTTCAAATCACATAAAATTTTATTCAAAATCAATTCTTGTAAGCATTGGTAGCAAGCAAGAAAGTGAAGTCTTATTTCAATGTTATTGCTAAGCCCTGTTTTCACAGCTGTGGATGAAGTGATATAGCAGGTTTCCATGCAATGTCACTTGAAACAGAAGCTGGCACAATTCTTATGATCTCCCAGCTATTAATAAAGACCTTGTCAGCCTGATTCCAGAGAGCCAACCACAACTTCACCCAGTGCAGGTCATTATGCAGCGAAGTGATCCAAAATACTGTATTCACGCAGAATACCAATAGAGAGACTTGAGATCAAAGCAATTAATATATTTACAACACTCCTTACCAAGCATGTGTTTGTCTGTAAAGCCCCTTGGGTCAAAAGAAACATTTGGGAGGTAGTATTTGGCTGACTATGTTACTGTTTATTAATACTGAATTCTATTGGCAATTAACTGTTCAACCACTTGGCTGATGATGGACCCATGGGGCGCATGCATCAATAAAGAACCTCATCACCGACCCAACAGCAAAGGCTTCAATTTCCCTCAAAGACAGTGAACAAATGCTGAACCAATTCCCCATGGGACCTGGATAATGCAGCTTCCTCCATAAGTGGAAGATAAGGAATGACCCAAAGTGTAATTGGGGTCCTGAGTCCTAGACCATGGAATACATCATATCAACCTACACTAATAGTTGTTGTGGGAGCCACCTCATTTCTCTATTCAGCATGTCAGGAAGCTACTGACTAGATAGCCAAAATAGACATCCATTATAAGCTTTTCCCAACATACAAAAGTAGTAGGAGTTACAGTTATAGTAGTAGCATGTTATAAAGGGAAGGGGACAATGTCATACCCAGGGATACTTCTGCCTGACTCCCATAATTACCTTCAATTTAGTTAAGCAGGCTAACTTAAAATAAATGTTAATTCTATTTCAGTTAGATGAGGAAATTGCAAATACATAAGGCATAGTTTTCCAAAGCTCTCCAGTTTCAGGAACTGGGCCTTTTGATTGGAAATTTGTAATTATCACTCTGCTATTTAAGAAGAGAGGGCAAGAGAAACAAGAAGACTACAGACCTGTCGTTTAACATCAGTTATGAGGACGTTACTGGAATCTATCGTCAGGGATACAGTAGCTGAACACTTGGACAAGGATGAGCTGATCTAAGATAGCATGGACTTATCAAAGGTACATCATATCTGACTAATCTCATTGAGGTTTTTGAGCAGATTATTAGCATTGTGGATTGGGCAGTATCTAAAGTTGTTGTCTTTGTGGGATTCCAAAAGCAATTTATAAATTTCTCCACAAGATAGTTTTAGAAAAATTAAAGTGCACAGAATTGGGGTAATCTTATGATTTTGGTAGAAAGTTAGGGACAGACAGTAGAAATAAAGGGAAGGTTCTCTTGATGGATCCTGACAAGTGTTGCTCCCCAGGGGCTGAGGTTGAAATTTCCAAGATTAAGATTGGTAGATTTTTATTATATAAGTGTATTATGGGTCAAAGGTGTGTAAATAGAGTTAGGATACAGATCAGCCATGATCTAATAGAATGGCAGAACAGGTTTGATGAGCTGAATGTTTTATGTTCCTAATTCACAGGACTTGTGGTTTTGCTAAATCTCAACTCTCATTGTTGCATGCAGTTTCATTCCACCTCCAGATCCCTGGTGTAATTCAATCAGACCCAAAGAGAGAGGGAGAGAGCCTGTGTTCACAACTGTTTGCAATTTATATTTTATTTCGAGATGTGTGCCCTGAATTCAGAATTAATAAGTCCACCAAGACTTCGGAGATTTTTATAAGAAAACTAAGTTAAACATTTATTAACAAAAGAAAAGATTTTGAGCACATACATAGGTATACAAATTACTACTACAATTACTCCTAAAACCCCAAATTAATCTGCTTTCCAGTTACACCCACATTAAGGCAACGGGAAAAAAATAGATTTAAACAGATCCAGGCAAGTCAACACAATACCCTGGACAGTAGAATTCAAAGCGGCTTTGCAAAGCTTCGGCTTCTGTGGACAACAGGGTTAATGCACAAATACTGAAGGCGTTTCATGCTTCTGGTAGGTCTTACAATGTCTTCCCGAACACATAGCCTCATTCTCCTTCATACATGTTTCTCCCTTTTAATGTAAGTCCCACTGTTCCCATAAGTCTTTGGAACTTTACCTTTCTCATAAGATAAATCTTTTCATGATGCTAATATTATCAGTAACTTTTGGGAAAAATAAACACACTGCTTGGCCCAGCTTCTCTGGCTAGGTATAACATCCTACCATCTCTTTGATATTCAAACTATCCTGATTTATCTAAAAATGCAAATTCTCCTCACCTCACATTCTAAGACTTCAGCCATGTTTATGTATTTAGCATTTCAAATGGACTGCATTCTTCTGATGAGTTAAAGCCTCCAGACCAGCTGTCTCCAATTCAAATAAATCCCACACATACACACACACACACACACACACACATAGAATCTATCCAAACTCCACTATTAACCTACTATTACAATAAATCACAATAATTTTATGAGAATTATTATACTTTCATGATAATGTGTGTGTGCGTGTCTGTGCCTGTGTAACCGCCAGTGAATATCTAATTGACATGAATAAAATGTGTCAAATTGATAAGACCATTGTAAAGTTAACTTTGAGAACGTGAAATAGTTTTACATGGGGCAGAATTTTCCTGTTGGTGTGAGGGGGAGGGCCCTGCACATTGAAGCGTAAATGAAGCATGGTGACGTTGGGTGAGCGTCCCAATGTCACTACGTGCCATCGCGATATTTAGGTGGGCGGGTACCCGATGTTCTCCAATGCGGGCCCGCCATTAATTATTCATGTATTTAAGGCCCTTGAGGCAGCAATTGTCTGCAATTTTTCTGGACCCGTGAGATCTTCAGAATGTCGCACGGGCGCAATGGGCAGGCGGGTAGGAGACATTTGTATAAACCTCATCCACGGGCAGGATAAGAGGGGGCTGCGAATGTTATCTCTCAGGTATTTAAGTGTGAAAGTTACTAATACTTGCCTGTGTGAGCAGGAATGATTCAAAACTCATACCAGTTGCTTGGACAGGAGTAAAAGCCTTGGTCAGGACTCTACAGTAAAGATTATTTCTGGGGCCTACAGCTTTCAGGATGCCTTCCCTTAGCCTGGGAATGGGAGTTGTGCTCTCTACTGGAGGCACCTCCTCTAAGGAGGAAGGGAGGGCCAGAAGGAGGAGGAGGCCAGGAGCCCACATTCAGCCTCCAGAGGAGCTACCTTTGGGAGGACAGTTGCAGGCACAAAGGGCGCAGAGCCAACAGCAAGTCCAAGGTGGAAGCAGGTGAGCCCAGTGCCTCTGTCAACAGGGAGGGCTTTCACTCCATGAACATGCAGATAGTGTGTGATCACAGGATGCTGATTTTACAAGTCTGTGCAAGGTACCCAGGCAGCTCCCATTCAGACACTCCCTGGTGCCGGGACTCTTCAGTGATCCAGCCTGGCTTGATGGATGGCTGCTGGGTGACAAGGGTTCTCCCCTCAGAAGGTGGCTCCATCCTGCTGCGAGGGTTTACAGGCAGCAAAGCAGCTATCTCAATATGTCTGAGGTGCAGTGCCAAAGGAGGCGCTGTCTCTCAAGGGACACAGTCACCTCTATTTGTCCGATGATAGGCCCTGAGATCTTGGCAAACTGTGTGGGTGGGCACCCCAGGCCAATGGCTCTAAAGGTCACAGTTACCCTCAACTTCTATACCTCCAGCTTGTTCCAGGGGTCAGTGGGTGATTTTTGTGGAGTCTTTCAATCAGCTGTCCACACTTGTGTCAAGCAATTGACAGACGCTCTGTTCAGGTATGTATTGACTTTCATCCACTACCACTGGGACGAGGCCAGCCAGACAGAGCAACCAGAGGCTTCGCGATGATTGCTGGTTTCCCCCGCGTCCAGGGTGCTATAGACCGTACACATGTGGCCATCAAGGCGCCAGCAGGTGAGCCCGGTGCCTTCGTCAACAGGAAGGGCTTCCATTCCATGAATGTGCAGATAGTGTGTGATCACAGGATGCTGATTCTACAAGTCTGTGCAAGGTACCCTGGCAGCTCTCATGATGCCTACATACTCAGACACTCCCAGGTGCCGCGGCTCTTTAGTGCTCCAGCCCGGCTTGATGGATGGCTGCTGGGTGACAAGGGTCACCTTCAGATGGTGGCTCATGACCCCTCTCCACCATCCAAGAACAGAAGTTGAGCAGCGGTACAATAGAAGCCACGCCTCCACAAGGGTTGTGGTGGAGAGAACCATCAGTCTTCTCAAGATGCGCTTCCAATGCCTGGACTGCTCAAGGGGTGCACTGCAATACCTCCCAGAGCGTGTGTTGCTGATAGTGGTTGCATGCGGCGCTCTCCACAATCTAGCGCTGAAAAGGGATGACGCAGTGGACAATGAAGACATAGACGCAGTTGCTCCGAATGCACACGATGAGTCCAGCATTAGTCCAAGGATGAGCATGCACAGGAGAAGGCTGAGGGAGTAGACGCTGAGGGGGTAGACGCTGACCCGGGCATACTCCAGGGAGGCAGGGACACCCAGGAGGCTTTAATCCAAAGAACCTTCAGCTAGCCCACTACAGATGGACCTTCAGACCACGCCAGGGCTGCAGGCTCCACACTCGATATCTGAGTGCTAAATCTGCCTGGATAGTAACATTAACTAAGGACCTTGTCAATAAACACACTCATAACATCACGGGTTCCCGTCCGCTTGCAGAAGTATGGAATCACCCTGAGGCATGGCAACATGTCAAAATTTATTGAGGGAACAAATGTAACTTCATAAACAAAAACAAAAGGTGTTGGACTTCACACCAAGTCTTCAATAAACTACTATGGGCCAACATAAAAGCACCAGTCAGAAATCCCTAGTTTGCCTAATGTGCCTTAAATTTATGCTTACGTGTGCTATGTCTAGGTGCTGTCCCCTCGCTGGCACTGGCACCTGAGACAGCCTGCTCACTGTGCTGTCCTGTTGGCCTCGATGACCTTGGCAGACATCCTCTGGCCCGCGGAGCATTTGATGGCCTGGCCTGGGAGAGAGCAGCCAGTTCCACAGCTGGCATCTCCCCAGTTGTCGCAGCCTCATTGGATGCCACGGTCACTGGCAGAGGGACGGAGAAGCTGCTGCCATCATCCGGAGTGCCCTGAGAGGAGCCCGCAAAATTGACAGGCAGCTGCTGTACCGATGTGAGGTCACTTCGGACCTCCCCGCTCACTGCAAATGGAAGGGCACCGAGCTGGGATACTTGGTGCCCAAATCATCTCCCTCACAGGCAATGACCTGCTGTGGCCAATGCCGCTGTGAGGGCTTGCAGATCCGAGCGCAACCCCGGAAGGCCCTGATTGTTCTCCTGGAGGAGCCTGTCCACAAGGGTCGCCACTCTCTCCATAGAGGAAGCATAGCGCTTGGCTATGAGGCTCAATGCATCGGTGATGCTCCGTATGGACTCCTCAAGCATAGGCACCATGCCACGCATACCCTGCTGCACTTCCAGCGTTTGCTGCCTCACAGATGACTCTAGAGGCACATTATCAGTCACTGACTGAACATGTGCCTGTTCCCCAGCAGTCCTCCAACTGCCAGCACCATGGGCACTCTCTGTCTCTGTCCACACCTCAAACGAGCCCTCACCACCATGCCCCAGGACACCAGCCGAAGATCTAATTCCCACTGAGGTGCTAGTATCTGCGCTGGTGCCTGCCTGGCAGAGATGGTGTGACGCTAGTGAATGGATTTCCTCTGATCCCTCAGGGATGAGAGGTGGTTCATCTGCCTCCTCCTCCTGCCCTGCTCCAGTGATGCTGAAAGGAAGAACAAGTACATTTGATTAGTTACAGTGCAGACAATGTCAGTTTGCATACTGGTTCCCCGGATCATCATGCACTCATCCTTCCATAATCAAGGGTAAATCAATGTTTCAAACTTCAATCACTGAGCATTCAGCAGTGCCATGGCTTTTGGGGCACACATGGTGACCTGAGTGCTCACCAAGCATACTTCCCTGTGGCACCCCAGCTTCATTGCCACCATTGGACCTGGGGGCATGGCACCTCTCCAGATCCATGGCCGGCTGCTCAAATGGAGTCAAGATGGCCAACTGGGCCTGGCCTCTCCCAGTCCAGATCCGCTCTGTGGAATGTGCACAGTCTTCTCCTGAAAAGGAGAGAAGAGCATTGATTAGTCCAGCCTGTACCTGGATTTCCATCGCATCCCTGCCAAACCAATCAGAGTGGGACATTGCAGTGTTCCAATTCTTTGTTACCCTACAGCTGCCACACACTCACCCAAACAAGCCAGGGCTGACCCCCCCACTTTCCCCAAATGCTGCCTCCTTCACATGTGGCACCACAAGGTGTCACTTTGCTAAGCAAGGAGGCACAAGCATGTGGATCGCAAAGAGCAGCAGATGGATTGATGCCCCGCCAACTGGAAGCTCCCCTCCCAGCATATTAGCATCCTGACTTTGACATGCTTCCCATTTCCAGCTCTCTGTCTAGGTGCAGACCCTTGACTTTCACCCCCATTCTATACTCTGGGTGTCAGTGTCAAACATGCTGTAGATGCAGAACACACCCTAGCTCAACCCTCTGTCACACCCAGCGAGGGATACATGCCATGATGGATTCAATGCCTTTACTGTAATCAGAGCTGTGGTGGGGGGTGTGGTGCTGGGAGGAAAGGGTGATGGCTACATTAAGTGACCTCAGCCAACATGGTACTCATCCTTCCCAAGTGCAGGAGGTCGTTGAAATTTTATGGCACTCGACCCATGTGTGCCACACCACATCATGGGAGCTCACACTCTCGGCCACCTCCTCCCACACACATTTGGTCAGGTGGGGGGGCCTCCGCCTCCCATCCCTCGGAATCAGGACCTCCCGCTACGCTGCCACCTCCCCCAGGAGGACAGCCAGGCACCAATCGGAGAAAAGAGGGGCACACTGCCCTGCTGGCCTACCCTCTGGACTTGCGTGATGCACAGTAGCCCTCTGCTGTTCTCTTGTCCCGGCCATTGTTAGCAGCCATGCAAAGGCTGCCAGGCCTTCATTTAAACAGGCTGCCGGGTTGCCATTGAACCCGGTGGTCTGTGCATGCCTGCCGCCGTCTGCCCACTCCCTCTATCCATGGGAGTCGAGAACTATGGGTAAAATGGCAGCGCGGACCTGATCTGTGTTGGTGTTTGTGCTCCCTAGAGCCTCCTCCCACCTTACCTCATCCACCCTCCCAATATATCCTTCTGATGCTTCCTCCCTTATGTGCTTAGCTTTAAATGCATCAATTTGCCTCAATGACTTCATGGGCAGCAAGTTCCACATTTGAACCACTCTCTGGATAAAGATTTTTACAGGGCATTTTTATTGAAATTGCTAGTTCCAAGACAGAGTAGCTTTATACACAATAAATATCAACACGCCTTAAAGGGACACAACATCATTTGTAGACACAAGGCAAGTCTGATTTCATCACCTCTACCCAGAGCAGTAGAGCTAGTTCTTGCAGTTAATGCAGTTTATTAAACATTATGTTCTGGAAAGCCAATACTACAATCATTAATGCTGCCTTCACATTACAGAATTCCTTCAGATAGAGCTGGTACAGTAATAAGCTGGGGCATCTGTCCCCTTTACCCAGCAGAGAGAACAATGCAGCATCAGCAAAACAATAGCCCCACATGCCAGGGCCGATCCATGTAGAGGCAGCCAGTCATTGCTACCACACAAGATGGTGACGTGGAGTGTGAGCATCAGGCATTTATATCTGGTGCAGGATGAACAAATGTAGGTCACCCTTTCTGAAGCAGTTCCCCACTCCTCCAACTATAAAGGCAGGCAACCCATTTAACATTAACGCTGCCGTGATCTGGGATTTGAGTCCAAACTCAGTAAACCAGCTACTGCATTCAAAAGGAGTTCTAACTCAGCTCAGAGCTGACAATCAACCCCGGATTAAACAAAGCTGAGAGTTTTGTTGGGATGATAAACATTCTTCCAATGCTGAGAAGCATGGGTCACCTACAGGAGTCATTTTACAGAGCTAGAAAATTTTCACCTGCGGGTTTTGTGGCAAGATAAGAAGCAAGAACTGAAACCTTAAATAGTTAACGAGCCATGAGGAGCCACGATTTATGGAGCGCAGTTCAGCTGGACAAACATGCAGTTCATTGGTGCCTACCAAAGCAAGTGCCCTATTACCAGCTAAAGGAAGGAAAATACAGCTCATAAAAGACAATGCTCACAATGCTAGGCAGTATGTGATAGGTGCTTTGTTCTCACTAACACCTGCCCAATCAGTAACAGTAAGAATGAGGACATATTTATGTCTTTAAATCCATATGAACCCAGCCAGATTAGATAAAAAAGCAACTCAGAGTGATAGGAGAACGCAGCAAGATAGATAGGACAACCTGCAAAACATTTCCTGTGCACAGACTGTGGTTATGATTCCCGCAAATAGATTAGTACATTGTAACCTCTCCAGTCCAGAATGCTAGTGACCAAATCATTTCCATATTTTGGAATTTTCCGGATTTTAGAATGATATTAGAATGCCTAACTACAAGTGGTATTTAACTGAAGCATAAAACAGTGATAAAACATTATAAAGCAGTAATAACAATTGTTTTACTTATCCAAATACTGTATCTTCCATGCTTCTATTCCCAAAGTACAATGCTAAAATTATGCTGTGAGTTGCTTGGGTCTGCTCAAAACATTTATGGACAATTGGTGTTTCTGAACAAGAGATTTCCAAACTAGAAAGATTACAATGTATTAAAAGTCATTAAGTACCCATTAGAGACAGAAACCAGAATTATTCTGAAAATAATGCAGTCATTTTTAAAACAACATGATGATCTATGTAGCGTTCAATTGTTCATTGTTTGATTGTGTGTCTGGTATCTGTTCTTTGTGTGTGATTAGTTAAGCCTGGGCGTGGTGACTGAGAAAAAGAAACTAAACTGTAGGAAAGCAGCTGGAAGCATGAGAGGAGACATTTTAAAGCATTGAATAAAACTCCTGTTCAGGTATATAACCTGGAGTGTATCACCTCTGCATATCTCCAACACTTAAAACACTACCAGAAGTATTTATCGCTGACATTCATTAGGTCATAGGTCGTGTCTAAAATGAATTTTGTGGTGGGATTGAAAATTGTTCATTTCAGAGAATTTTTAGCCTAACCTGCATGTGACAAGCCTGGCAAGATTGGATACAATGCTGGTTTTATACCCCACCAACTATTGAATCTAGCCATTTATACCTTGTTCCAACTCAGGGAAACCAATGGCCAATAGAGAATAGTTACGGTCAAGCAATTACTTTTACAAGAGCAAAATATTGTGGCTGCTGGAAATCTGAAATAAAAACAGAAAATGCTGGAACTACTCAACAGGTCTGGCAACATCAAGGAAGGAGAGTCAATGTTTCAGGTCATTGGCCTTTCATCAGAACTGGAAAACGTTAGAGATGTCACAGGCTTTAAGCAAGTAGAGAGTCAATGAAAGAGGAGAGAGGAGAAAAGAGCAAAAGAGGAAGTTTGCAAGAGGGAAGAAGGCAGGATAGTGTAAATGACAAAACAGATGATGATGCAAGACAAAATGAGGTTGTAATGGAACAAGGAAAGAAACAAAAGCTAACTCTAGAGGAGACATAAATGGCAACAACAGAATTATTACCAGGAACTGCTGTTCAAAAAAATGGGAGCAGTGATTATGATCTAAAACTGTTGAATTCAATGTTGAGCTTGAAGGTTGTAAAGTGCCTAACCAAAGGATGAGGTTCTATTCTTTGCGGTTCTATTGAGCTTCATTGTAGAAAGCCAAGGACAGAGAGGTCAGATAGGAATGGAGTGGAAAATTAAATGACAAGTGACCAGAAAGTCAGAGTCACACTTGTGAACTGAACCAAAGTTTTCTGCAATCTACATTTGGTTTCCCCAGTAGAGGAGACCACATCGTGAACAACCAATACCATAAACTAACTTGAAAACTGTATGAGTAAATTGTTGTTTCACCTGATAGAAGTGTTTTGGGCCTTGGATAATGGGAGAGGGAAGGCAAAAGGGCAGTTGTTGCATCCTAAGGTGTTACAGTGGAAACGACATGCTGAAAGAGGAAGGGATGGTTTGAGGTGACATAATGGAAGTGTTGAAGGATGATCCACTGAATGTGGAAGCTGGTGGGGTGGTAGATGACAACAAAGGGAAGGGATGAGAATAGAATTGGAGGAAATGGGGTGGACATGGTCAAGGGCCCTGTGAACCACAATGGAAAGAATCCTCAGTTGAGGAAAAAGGAAGATATATCAGAAGTATGGTATGGAAAGTTGTATTGTCAGAACAGATGCAACAGGGAAGCTGCAGGAATGGAATAGAGTCCTTACAGGAAGTGTAGTGGGAAGAAGCGTAATCAAGATAGCTGCGGATGTCAGTAAGATTATAGTAAATATTAGTTGACAGCCTTTCACCAGAAATGGAGAGTGTGAAGTTGAGGAAGGGAAGGGAATAGTCAGAGATCGGCAATGTGAAGGTGAGGGAGGCATGGAAATTGGAAGAAAAGTTGATGAAATTTTCCAGGTCAAGGTGAAAGCAGGAAACAGCACTGATAGATTTATCAATGTACTGGGAAAGGAGGTAAGAGAGGGGACCCAAGAAAGATTAGAATAAAGAATGTTTCACATATCCTAAAAAGGCAGGTATTGCTAGGAATCGTATGAGTTCCCATAGTAACACCTTTTATTTGGAGGAAGTGAGGGGAATCAAAGAGAAGTTGTTCAACGTGAGAACAAGTACAGTCAGGTGAAGGGTGACTGATTACACCGCTGCTCAAGGAAGAAACAGAGAGCCCTGAGGCCATCCTGGTGGAGGATGGAGGTGTAGATGAATTGGGCATCTATGGTGTAAGGGGTTAAAACCAGGAAACTGGAAACTTAAAACAATATAACTTTTGTTGTTTCTGCATGCTAATTCCAATGGTAAGCTAAACCATCAGGCAAAACCTCTTTTCCATAATTGTTTTAAGCACTTAATTAACTGATATTAGCTAATGAACTTCACACAAATATTAACAGCATAAAATTCCATAAAATGGCATAATTACATAAGAGGACCAAAGACTGAGATAGGAAATGTCACAGAATTTGTGATGATGAGGTGAGTGTTGAGTCAACCATGTGTCAACCTCCTTGCTTCTATGGTTTATGACAACGCTCTTCAAGTAAATGCAAGACACCTGACAGTGGAGCATAAAAAACAGACTTTATTCATATCTAGATAAGAAAATAATCTATACTAAACAAAAGAGTGACTTGGGATTTCTCTCTTTCCAGCTCTCCAACTAACTCTAGAAATTCTTCTTCCTTCGCATTTGCGTTAAAGGTATATTTCATAGATAAACCCTCATTGTTCATCTGTTCTCAAAACCTTACAAGAACAGTTTTTTGGCAGCTCATTTACCTTAATTATAATAGACACGTAAGTTTTACTAGGGCAAATTGATCTCTGAAGCTATGTTTACTAAAGTTATACATCAATCATGCACAGTCAGTGTTGTCTAGCCATGTATTTCCTTGCACAGGCAAACCTTTACAGATGATAATCAGATATCTGGAGCACAGCATAATCCATCATTTCCTCTCATAGGCATCTTGCTGTTCTTTTATTTGTCCTTAGAGAGTCTGTTGCCTATAACCTATTATACTGATACCAGTAAGTTCAATTATTAACTCTTAACTCTCCAACATGTCCAACAATGGCCACAATGGCAGACTGGCCATATGGGAAACCAGGAGATATCCCTGCAGAGTTGTTCCAAGGCGCTACTTTATCAACCCCCTTTCCCATGAGAATCCCAAAGGATCCTGTGCTCTTTGGAGGGAGTCAGCCTCAGTTAGGCAGCCATGAGGGTACCAAATCTTGAGTCGATAGCTCTTTGAGGAAGAAGTTGCTGAGCAACTAAACACATTCTTTCACGATAAAAAAAGGGCCTAGGAGAGCTTGAGGAAGAGATTCGGGCACTTGACAAAGAGATTATTCCAAGTTACAATTTCCTTACATTACTGAAGACGTGCTCCAGAATGTGCCGCACCCTTAGCCAAGTTGTTCCAGTACAACTACAACACTGACATCTACCCAGCTATGAGGAAAATTGCCCAGGTATGTCCTGTACACAAAAGGCTGGACAAATCCAACCTGGCAAATTACTGCCCCATCAGTCTATGCTCCATCACCAGCAAAGTAATGGAAGGGGCCATCAACAGTGCTACCAAGCGGCACTTGATAGCACTTTTGGTTTTGGTTCCGACAGGGCCAATCAGCTCTGAACCTCATTACAGCCTTTGTTCAAACATGGACAAAAGAGCTGAACTCCTGAGGTGAGGTGAGAGTGACTGCCTTTGACATCAAGGTCATATTTGACCAAGTGTGGCATCAAGGAGCCATAGAAAAACTGGAGTCAATGGGAATCGGGGGGGCGGGGAAAATCTCAACTGGTTGGAGTTATACCTAGCACAAAGGAAGATGGTCATGGTTGTTGGAGATCAATCATATCAGCTCCTGGACATCATTGCAGGAGTTCCTCAGGGTAGTGTCCTCGGCCCAACCATCTTCAGCTACCTTCCTTCCATCATAGGGTCAGAAGCAGGGATGTTCGCTGATAATTGCACAATACTCAGTGCCATGTCCAAATGCAGCACGACCTGGACATTATCTAGGCTTGGACTGACAAGTGGCAAGTAACAGTCATGCCACACAAGTGCCAGGCAATGACCATCTCCAACAAGAGAGAATCTAATCATCACCCTTTAATATTCAATGGCATTACCATCACTGAATCTCCCACTATCAATATCCTGAGGGTTACCATTGACCAGAAACTAAACTGGACTAACCATATAAATACTGTTGCTACAAGAGTAGATCAGAGGCTAAGAATCCTGTGATGACTAACTCACCTTCTGACTCCCCAAAACCTGTGACGGAATACTCCCCACTTGCCTGAATGAGTGCAGCCCCCACAACACTCAAGAAGCTTGAGAGTGTCCAGGACAAAGCAGCCCGCTTGAGGGCACCACATCCACAAACATTCACTCCCCCCACCACCAACTCACTGTAGTAGCAGTATGTACCATCTACAGAATTCACTGCAGGAATTCACCAAGGCTCCTTAGACAGCACCTTCCAAACCCATGACCACTACCATCTAAAAGGACAAGGGCAGCAGATAGATGGGAACACCACCACTTGGAAGTTGTCCTCCAAGTCACACACCATCCTGACTTGGAAATATATTGCGGTTCCTTCACTGTCACTGGGTCAAAATTTTGGAACTCCCTCCCTAACAGCACTGTGAGTGTACCTACACCACATGGACTGCAGCAGTTCAAGAAGGCAGCTCACCACCACCTTCTCAAGGGAAACTAAGGATGGGCAATATATGCTGGCTCAGCTAACAAAGTCCACATCCCATGAATGAATAAAAAAAAAGACATTATAGAATACAGAGTGAAGAAAAGATATATATCACACATATTCCATTCAGAGCCTTGTCTCATTATTGTACCATGTACTTTCCTCCTCCTCCATCTCTAAGGGCTGAATTTTGCCATCGGAGAGCAGGGGGCGGGGTCCGCTCACCAACGCGCAAAATGATGCAGGATAACATCGGGAGGAACCCTCGACATCATCCCGCCCATTTAAATCTTCAGGAAGGAGGGCCCGCAGCAAAAACAGCTGTGGGCCTGCCGACCTGTCAATGGCCAACTGAGGCCATTGACAGGATCAATTAAACAATTAAAGGACCTGCCCAACCAATCTTAAGGTTGGCGGGCAGGCCAGGAGCCCCAGCGGCAACTAAAAAAAACATGAAATCTCATCCACCAGCAGAATGAGGTTTCATGTAGCGATTTAAAAAGTTGAATAAAGTTTTAATGAAATTTATTAACCTGTCCCATCTCGTGTGACATTATCACATGAGGGGGACATGTTAAGGATTTTTTGACGGGCCTTAATTGGCCCGCCAACCTAATATGTCAGTGCCCGCTTCTCCAGCGGGGATCAGCTTCCCGCCTGCCGGAGATTGGGTCGGGCCCGCCTGCCAAGTAGGCAGAAAATTCTGCCCTTAACTTACTACAACAATAACAACAACTTGTATTTATGAAGCACTTTAACAAAATAAAATGTAAGCGTCCCAAGGCACTTCACGGATGCATTATAAAACAAAGTATGATACCAAGCCATAAATGGAGACATTAGGTTAGATGACCAAAAGCTTGGTCGAAGCGGTACAGATACACTCTCTCAAAACTGGCAACTTCGGGACTGAGGCTGTGTCAGGTTTTGGATTTTGCTGGATTTCGAGTCGGGTGCTTTGGACAATGGGCCTGTCAGGTCAATCTGATCGCATGGGGTCCAGGAGCATGGGAATAGACTGGCATGCAAGCAGTGAAGTAGTAACAAGTTCGGCACCATGCAACGCCTAGCCAAACAGTCTAGGTAAGTTAATTTTAATTGAGTACAGCATGACATGAGCATGAATTGAGCATGGCACATTCTAAAACTGACAACTCTGGTTTTCAGACAGCTGGTTGTTACCTGAGGATTAGAGAGATAGGGAGGTGCATGTCCACAGAAGGATTTGAAAACAAAGATGAGAATCTTGAAATCAGATGTTGCTTGACCAGGAGCCAGTGAAGGTCAGTGAGCTCAGAGGTAATAAATGTTTGGGACTGGTGCGAGTTAAGGCACAGGCGACAGAGTTTTGGATGACCTCATACTCACAGGCAAAGTCATGCAGTGTTGTTAAGAATTTCTACAATCCTCAATCCCACTTTTTAACAGGCATCAATAGAGCTTCTTTTTAAAGGTCCCAACTAATCCTGAATCAACTACTTTCATTCGGGTTTGTTCCCATACTTCTCTGAGGAAAAAATATGTCTTTTTCCAAATTTGGAACCTTGTTCAAGATTAATGAATACAGGTAATAAAAATCATTGCAGCATCCACTTGTCAGAATCACCACAGCACTGAACCATTAGTGGTATTCTCCTCTCTATTTGATGGGGGTTGGATTGCTCCATTGACTAGAATATGGTGCAGATTGACTCTAATGGCACAGCTTCAGTCCCTGTACTGGCTATGATAGTTCCTGGAGGCCTGCCTCCTTGCCTTGATCACTTGCTTGATGCAGAGAGATGCCCCTCAAGCTGTACAACTACTTATATCTCTCTCTAACAGAGAAAGCTGACTATGGCTAATTACCTACCTATCCACCAATTCTGACCTTGTGGACATACAGGGATAATTGGGCTTGGCCTAAATAGCCAAGTGGTTATGGTACTGGGTTTGTAACCCCAAGATTAAGAGTTCAAATCTCACAATGGCAAACTATGTAACAATGTAACTTCATCTGAAAAAACAGATGGAAACGGGTTTGTACTCGAAAGAGTTACAGGGATAATTGATTTCAATAGACAGAAAATTGTAGGTAATATACCCATGATTTTCCAATAAGCCAAGTGGACTCATTATGGGCTGGAATTTATAGCCACTGCCACCCCCTCCCCAGGGATACTATGGACCTCCTGCCTTCTGACCCACCCCCTCCCCGGGGATGGGTCAGCAGGCAGGAGGTCCATAACATTAAGCCATGGGCTCCATTCCTGGTGCCTACCCCCAACCTCCCTGCAATCTTACCCACAACAAGGGAGCCATCAGGAGGCCTGCCAGCCCATGGGCCACCTGAAGCCCTTATGTGGCTAAGTAATGACCACTTAAGGGCCTCCTCCTGCTGCCACTGGGGTTTTACCTGCAGTGGGGGAGGCTGGCAAAAAGTGGCAGGTTTAAGTGATGGCTGGTCAAGGTGAGGAGGGTGGTTGCTGCCTCCTTTACAGGTCCCCTGTGTCTATTGGAGGCCCCCCTCAAGGTCTTCTCATCCTCTTGCATGGTGCCAGTGAGACCTCACACTTACCAGTGGCACTGCTGGGACCAGAGAGCTGCTGGCCAATCAAGCTGATCAACTTGATTGGCCAGCAGCTCTAAAAGGCAAGACTTCCTTTCCAGATTGAGACAGGTCTCCCCTCAAGCCACAAATTAGCCCAATGGCCATTAAATGGTTGTGGGCAAGCTGATTTTTATGCTGGGTAGCAGGGATCCCACACTGCCTTAGTGAGAGTGTTTAGGGAGCTGGTTAGCTCAGTTGGCTAGATAATTAGCATGTAGGTCAGATCAACACCAACAACATGAGTTTGATCCCCATTCTTGTTCAGGTAGCCTCTTTGCCCTACCACTAATAAAATAATCACAGCCTTGGTTCAGTGAATAATCACCAAGGATCTGCTATTTGGGTAGAAAACTCAAGAAAACAACTGTTCCCATATAAGTTATTCATGTATCAGAATCATTTCTTCTGTATTTTATTCTTAATGTAGACGTTATTCATTCAGCATCCAAGTTAAAAAAGCTCATTGAGGGATTTAGTATGATTAAGTTAAATGCTTATGCAGGGACAATGCAGACACGCAATATGCCTATTTATACTTTCCAATTTTGGCAAGTATAAATAGGCATAAGCATAAATTTTGTATATGGTTGTTTATCCCCAATTTAATTGGACTGATTAATGTTTTAATTAATGAGTATCAGCTGTGGCTCAGTTGGTAGCACACTTACCTCTGAATTGCAAGGTCCTGGCTTCAAGTCCTCCTCCTGGGCTTGAGTATGAAAATCAAGGCTAACTCTCCAGTGTAGTACTGAGGATACATTGCAGTCGAATGTGCCATCTTTTGGATGAGACTGCAAACCGAGGTCCAATCTGCCTGTTCGGGTGAATGTAAAAGATCTCAAGGCTCTATTTCAAAGAAGAGCAGGGGAGCTACACCTGGTCTCCTGGCCGGTATTTGGCACTGGTATGAAGAGAGCACCTCTGACAGTGCAGCACTCCCTCAGTACTACATTGGCGTGTCAATCTAAATTGTGTGATGCATTGGTTTTAATTTTCCAAAACTCCCTAGGTCCCATTAGATTGGAAGATAGCAAATGAACTCCACTATTCAAAAAGGGAGGGAGACAGAAAGTGGGAAACTGCAGGCCAGTTAGCTTAACGTCTGTCGTAGGGAAAATGTTAGAAGCTATTATTAAAAAAATCATAACAGGGCACTTGGATAAGCTCAAGGTCATCAGGCAGATTCAACATAGTTTTGTGAAAGGGAAATTGTGTTTAACCAACCTATTGGAGTTCTTTGAGGAAGTAATGTGTTGTGGATAAAGGGGAAGCAGCCGATGTACTGTACTGAGATTTCCAGAAGGAATTTGATAAAGTGCCACTTCAAAGGTTATTGCGGCAAATAAAAGCTCATGGAATAGGGGGTGACATATTGGCATGGATAGAAGATTGGCGGCTAACAGCAAGCAGATAGTAGGCATAAATGGATCTTTTTCAGGTCAGCAAGATGTAACGAGTGGCGTGCCAAAGGGATCAGGTCTGGGACCTTAACTGTTTACAATTTATATAAATGACTTAGATGAAGGGAAAGATGGGATGGTTGTCAAATTTGCTGATGGCACAAAGGTAGGTAGGAAAGTAAGTTGTGAAGAAGACATAAGTAGGCCACAAAAAGATACAAATAGGTTAAGTAAGTGGGCAAAGATATGGCAAATGGAGTATAATGTGGGAAAATGTGAAAAGGAGTAAAAGAGAAGCATATATCTAAATGGTGAGAGATTGCAGAGCTCTGAACTGCAAAGGGATCTGGGTGTCCTGGTGCATGATTCACAAAAGGCTAGTACGCGGGTACAGCAAGTAATTAGGAAAGCTAATAGAATGTTACTATTTATTACAAGGGGAATTGAATACAAAATTTGGGAGGTTATGCTTCAGTTGTACAGGGCACCAGCGAGACCACATCTGGAGTACAGTGTATAGTCTTGGTTTCCTTATTTAAGGAAGGATGTAAATGCATTGGAAGCAGTTCAGAGAAGGTTTGCCAGGCTAATGTCTGGAATGGGTGGGTTGTCTTATGAGGAAATGTTGGACAGGATAGGCTTATATCCACTGGAGTTTAGAAGAGTAAGAGGCGACTTAATCGAAACCTTTAAGACCCTGAGAGGTCTTGACAGGGTGGGAGAATCTAGGACTAGGGGTCACGGTTTAAAAATAAGGGGTCACCCATTTAAAACAGAGATGAGGTGAAATTTTTTCACATAGAGGGTTGTAAGTCTTTGGATCTCTCTTCTTGAAAAGGTGGTGGAAGCAGAGTCTTCAAATATTTTTAAGGCAGAGATGGATAGATTCTTGGTAAGCAAGGGTTGATAGGTTATCGGAGGTAGGTGGGATGCAGATTTCAGGTTACTATCAGATCAGCCATGATCTTATTAAATGGCGGAGCAGGCTTGAGAGGCTGAATGACCGAGTCCTGCTCCTTGATCGTATGTTCATATGTGCTATCTCTTGTCTGATGATGCCTAGAGTCCTCAAATTCCGCACAGGAACCCAGAGCTTCAAATCTCTCAGAACCAAGTTTCTCTGGTTGCTCTTGTTCTAAACTTTCCTTCCAGTCTTTCTCTCTCCCTCGGATAGTCACCCATCTTTTCTCCTCCACTGCACACTCCCTCTCATTATTGTGATTACCCACTCAAACCTTTGCTCCAGAAACTGCTATCTCTCTCTGATAATTCACACAACTGCTACTTATCTAATGTTTAAAATAACACTTCACTTCATGATATTTCATTTTGGATTACAAAATACACTTTGTTTAGGAAATTATTGGTAGATCTTCCTTGCTAGACTGAATAATCCATTCTTTGCATCGCTTACTGAAAGCATTGACATTTTTTGTGCACCGTAAAATGCAAGCTGAGACTTTTGCCTTCATGTTTAGCTTTTGGCTGGCAGCAAATTTAAGTCTGAATATTAGAAATGACCAAAGTTCACGGGAGGATATTGATGGAATGAAAGGAATGAGATGAGAAAAAAGAGGCAATGGAAATATAGGGAAAGGGTCTTATTATTTAGAAAAAAAGACTTGCATTAAGCACCTTTCATGACCTCAGGACATCCCAAAGCACTTTGCAACCAATGAAGCACTTTTGATGTGTTGACACTATTGTAATGTGGGAAACACAGCAGCCAATTTGTGCTCAGCAAGCCCCCACAAACAGCAGTCATAATGATCAAGTAATCTGCTTCAGCGATGTTTGAGAGATTAATATTGGCCAGGACACCAGAGATAATCCCCTGCTCTTCTTTGAAACAATGCCTATAGACCTCTTACATCCAGCTGAGCGAACAGAGTTTAACATCTCATCCAAAAGGCAGCACTTCCAACAGTATAGCTGTCCCTTAATACTGCCCTGAAGTGTCAGCCTTAATTTTTGTGGCCGAGTTCTGGAGCAGGATTTGAATGCACAACCTGCTGATTCAAAGGTGCGAGCACAACCAGCTGAGCCAGAGTTGACATCCAAAGTGAAGAGAAATTGTTACATTTTCTTTCCCTAGTGATAATATGAAAGTGTGAAGACATTTTCAGCTGAATAAAGAAAAAGGAGAACTGTTATACGATAATAAAGGCAAAATATTGCGGATGCTGGAAATCTGAAACGAAAACAAAAAATGCTGGAAAAACTCAGCAGGTCTGACAGCATCTGTGGAGAAAGAGACAGAGAAAACGTTTCGAGTCCGTATGACTCTTCTTCAGATCTTCAGAACTGTTATACGAGACTGGTTGGCAAATTATTTCCATATTTCTTAGGATCGTACCACTCAGATAGAAGCCATTTGACCCGTTGTCTATTGCCAGAACTTTGAAAGAGCTATCCAGTTAGTCCCATTCCCTTCTTTCCCCATATCCCTACATTTTTTTCATTTTCAAGTATTTATCTCATTCTGTTTTGAAAGTTGGCATTGAATCTGCTTCCACCACCCTTTCAGGCAGCGCATTCCACATCATAACAACTCACTGCATTAGAAAAGTTCTCCTTAGCACCTTTTAATGATTCCTTAGCCTTCTGCCAGTGGAACCAGTTTCTCCAGTTTAGTCAATCTTCTTATTTTTACAGTGCATTGTGAGAGCATTTCACTGCACAGTTAATTGCTGCTATAAGGACAAAGTTCATGGGAACTGACTTAGATTTTCTCTGAATTGAAGATTTTTAATATAATTTTGTTAAAATACAGTCTCACTTGAAGAAGGTTTCACTTCTCTTCAATCTGTCTCCTGCTAAAACATCTAATTCTACTTGCATCTAAATTTAGTGTTAACAAGGCTGAGAAGCTGACTCCTCAGCTGTTAACTTCAATGGGTGTTAGACCAATTAGCCCCTTATTATTGCCAGTTTCAGAAACCTGTTAACACAATGGTGTAAATATGCTGATGCTGTAAGAACAGTGGATAGATTTTCAGAGATTTCAACCTTTAGTCTTGGATCCCTGCTGGATATAAACATTGAAGCCAGGTTTGTGATTGAAAATAATTAAATCAAATTAAGATATTTGTGATCATACTTCCACAAAAAAACAGGTTAACTTGCCATTCTTCAGTGAAATTTAAGTTCCATTTACAAAATCCCAGGTGAACAGTGCCCAATTTTTTTGTCAGCAAGAATAAGTGACTAGCAGCCAATTCCAATCATGACCCTTTCAAGCTTTTCAAATAGTTAATGAGATACCTCAGCTGTGTAAATATAGGCAAATTCATTAATCCAGTTGTGAAGTCTGCAATTCTGCAGGAGAAAGAAGGAGTAACAAGAGAGAAAAGTTCAATTTAGAAATCAGATCCTGCAGGCAATTGTGAGGAAGGTAACAGAAGTACATGATCAAGTATTTTGGGTGAGGTATTTCCCAAATTCACCAGTGTGACTATACATCAGTGTGACTGAACAAGTGAATTCAGAGTCAAATATTCGAGAACCGAGCAAGAAGACCAGAAGAAAATGCACAATATATTTTTCATCATAATTAGCATAAATTGCCCAGGTGTAATGCAGCAAAGTATATAAAGTTATTTGTAAAATATACACAAGTAAAGCAAGCAAATGCTCTGGCATTTTAAATTTGTCCAATCGAAAGTATCAGCACTCGGTTACACCACAAGTTTGTCCTTTAGATTGTAAATAAAGGCACAATTACTTTAGCCTAAATGTGAGCCTCGTTTCACATTTGGTGGCATTAATTTGGATTAGGCGGGAGTGTAAAATGGGTGATATCAGATCAGCTGCCCATTGAAGTCAAATTAAAATTGAGAGAATTAAAACGGGCAGATTATTTGATTTTTGCCTGCTTTACACTATCACGCAAAGTCAAAATTACCCCAGGTATGTGTGTATGGAAACAGAAAACCATATATCAAAGACAAAATTGTTTCAGTGGCACAGACAATGTTCAGAAATTCCACCTCTCCAAAACACCGCTGCTTTGTTTTCTATATGTACGAATACTGACATCTGTAATGATTACAGATTAGTGTTTAACTAAACCTAGAATGTTCAGCTGTACAAAGGAAAATGACCAGTTTACAAAAAACACAATAATGACATTTAATCAAAGCTCAAAAATTATGTCTCCCTCCATCTTTTGGCTATTTTTGTATAATTGTCTAGGTATGACGTTTTTCCCAACAGTAGCGACCCTGGGGTTGGGCCAATTGACCATGATATAAGACCATTAGGCGTAGGAGCAGAAGTAGGCCACTCAGCCCATAGAGTCTGCTCTGCCATTCAATGAGATCTTGGTTGATCTGATAATCCTCAACTCCACTTTCTTGCCTTTTCCCCATAACTCTTGATTCCCTTACTGATTAAAAATCTGCCCATCTCAGCCTTGAATATACTTAACGACCCAGCCTCTACAGCCCTCTGCGGTAAAGAATTCCACACATTAACTATACTCTGAGAGAAGAAATTCCTCCTCATCTCTGTTTTAAATGGGCAACCCCTTACTCTGAGATTATGCCCTCTGATTCTATGCTATCCCACAAGGGGAAACAACCTCTCAACATCTACCCTGTTAGTCCCCTAAGAATCTTATATGTTTCAATAAGATTGCCTCTCATTCTTCTAAATTCTAAAGAGTACAGGCCCAACCTATTCAACCTCTCCTCATAAGAAAATCCCTCCATACCCGGGATCAACCTAGTGAACCTTCTCTGGACGATGCCAGTATGTTTCCTTAGATAAGGGGAGCAAAACCACAGTATTCTAGTTATGGTCTAACTAGTGCCTTGTATAGTTTTAGCAAGACTTCCCTACTTTTATACTCCATTTCCTTTTAAATAAAGGCCAACATCCCATTTGCCTTCCTTATTACCTGTTGAACTTGTATGTTAGCTTTTTGGGATTCATGCACAAGGACTCCCAAATCTCACTGTGCTGCAGCCTCCTGCAGTCTTTCTCTATTTAAATAATATTCAGCTCCTTTATTCTTCCTGGCCAAAGTGTATAACCACACATTTTCCCACATTATATTCCATCTGCCACTTTTTTGGCCACTCACGTAACCTGTCTATATCCCTCTGTAGATTCCTCGTGTCAACCTCATCACGTGCATTCCCACCTATTTTCATATCATCTGCAAACTTGGCGATAGTACATTCACTTCCCTCATCGAAGTTATTAATATATATTGTAAATATTTGAGGCCCTAGCACTGATCCCTGTGGCATTCCACTAGTTACAGGTTGCCACCCTGAAAATACCCCCTTTATCCAACTCTCTGTCTTCTATTAGTTAGCCAATCCTCTATCCATGCTAATATACTACCCCGACCACCATGGGTGCTTATCTTATCAAGTAGCCTTACATGTGATACCTTGTTAAATGCCTTTTGGAAATCCAAATATATTACATCTACTTTATCTAACCTGCTAGCTACCTCCTCAAAGAATTCTAATAAGTTTGTCAGGCATGATTTCCCCTTCATGAAGCCATGCTTGATTAGATAATGCAATGCTAAATGCTCTGCTATTACATCCTTTATAATAGACTCTTAAAATTTTCCCAATGACAGATGTTAAGCTAACTGGCTTATAGTTACCTGTTTTTTGTATCCCTCCCTTTTTGAAGAGGGGTGTTTCATTAGCAGTTTTCCACTCTTCTGGTACTTTTCCAGAATCTAAGGATTCATGGAATATTACTACCAGTGCATCCACTATCTCTGTAGCTACTTCCTTTAATATCTTAGGATGCAGCCAATCAGGTCCAGGGGACTTATCAGCCTTTAGCCCCATTAGTTTCCCTAGTACTTTTTCTCTAGTGATAGTTATTGTATTTATTTCCTCCCCCACTTTTGCCCCTTGATTATTTAGTATTGGAATGCTATTAGTGTCTTCCACCATGAAGACTGAAGCAAAGTATTTATTCAACTCCTCTGTCATTTCCTGGTTCACCATTATTATTTCCCCAACCTCATTCTATAAGGGACTTATTTTCACTTTGGTCTCTCTTTTCCTTTTTATATATTTAAAGAAGCTCTTACTGTCCATTTTTATATTCCTTGCTAGTTTACTCTCAAAGTTTATTTTCTCCCTCTTTAATATTTTTGGTCATCTTTTGTTGGTTTTTTAAAACTTTCCCAATCCTCTAGCTTACCACCAATCTTTTCCACATTCTATGTATTTTCTTTTAATGTGATACTATCCTTGACTTCCTTGCTTAACCATGGTTGGTTTATCCCCTTCCTTGAATCCTTCTTCCTCACTGGGACATATCTTTGCTGTGAGTCATGAACTATTTTCTTAAATGTCTGTCATTGTTCATCAACCGATTTTTTCTGCTAAAATCCTATCCCAGTCCACTCCGCCCTCATTACTTTGTAATTACCCTTATTTAAGTTTAGCACAGTTGTCTCTGACCCAAGTTTCTCACTCTCAAACTGAATGCTAAATTCTACCATATTATGGTCACTGTTTCCTACGGTATATTTTACTCTGCGATCATTTATTAAATCTGCCTCATTACACATTACCAGATCCAAAATAGCCTAATCCCTACTTGGATCCACAAAATATTGTCCTAGGAAACTATTCTGAAAACACTCTATGAATTCTTGCTCATGGCTACCTCTGCCAATTTGATTTTCCTAATCTACACGAAGATTAAAGTCACCCATGATTAATGTACTGCCTTTTTTACATGCCCTCATTATTTCCTGATTTATTCTCTGTTCTACAGTATGGCTACTGTTCAGGGACCTATAGACTACTCCCACCAGTGTCTTCTTCCCCTTGTTGTTTCTTACCTCCACCCATATGGATTCTACATCTTCCAATCCAATGACCTTTCTTATTCCATCATTCTTATTACATCTTGTACTAACAAAGTTACTCCACCACACTATCCTTCCTGCCTGTCATTTTGAAAAGTCACATACCCCTGAATATTTAGTTCCCAGCTTTGATCTCCTTGTAACCATGTCTCCATAATGGCTATAAGATCATAGCCATTAACTTCTACTTGTGCCATTAATTCATTAATTTTGTTCCGAATACTACGTGCATTTAAGCAAAAAGTAATTAATTTTGCCTTTTTACTGATTTTTCCCCCTTTGACCCTATGTGCTGCTGTTTTTTTATGTTTGTACACTGTCCCTTCCTGTCACACTCTAGGTATCATTACCTAAATAGCTGCCCTGCAAGGTTGCCATACCCATTTGCTTTGTGAGCCTACGTATCCCCTCTCCAGAACCCTCCCCCGCTCTCTATTTAGTTTAAAGCCCTCTCTGCAGCCCTAGTTATTTGATTCACCAGGACACTGGTCCCAGCATGGTTCAAGTGAAGCCCGTCCCACCATGGTTCAAGTGAAGCCCGTCCCACCGGAACAGTTCCTTTCTGCCTCAGCCAGTGCCCCATGAACAGGAACCCATTCCCCCCACACCAACCTTTGAGCCACACATTTAACTCCTTGACTTTATTTACCCTATGCCAGTTTGCCCGTGGATCAGGTAGTAATCCTGCGATTACTACCTTGGAGGTTCTGCTTTTTAATTTAGCTCCTAACTGTTCAAATTCTTTCAACAGAACCTCCTTTCCTAACAATGTTGTTGGTACCAACGTAGACGACGACAAGTGGATCCCTCCCCTCTCACTCCAGCCCTGAGATGTCCTTAACCTGGCACTGGTCAGGCAACACAACCTTTGGGACTCACGCTCATGGCTGCAGAGAACAGTATCTACCCCCCTAATTATACTGTCCTCTACCACTAGTATATTCTGATTTCCTCCCCTCATTTGAATGGCTCCCTGTACCACAGTGACGTGGTCAGTTCACTCATCCTCCCTGCAGTCCCCACTCTCATCCACACAGCTTTCAAGAGCCTAATAACTGTTGGGCAGTTGTAGTGGCCAAGGCTCCTCGAATGCTACCCCCTGGTCTCCCTGCTTCATCTGCAGTCACACCCTCCTGTCCCTGATCACAGACCAAACTTGAATGATCTAATCTGAGGGGTGTGACTGCCTCCTGGAGAAAACTGTCCAGGTAACTGTCCCCCTCCCTGATGTGGCGCAATGTCTGCAGCTCGGACTCCAGCTCCTTAATTTGGATCCGAAGTTCCTCGAGCTACAAAAACCTGGAAGCACCTCGCTCTGGGCCATCTTGGTGTCCAGTAGTCCCATTTGTTGCAGCAGCAACACATCACCATCCTGCCATTGCTATCGCATTTTATTCAAATTATGAATTAATTACTCTAGTATCCCCACTCTTCACACTTTATTATAATTATTTTTTATACATACCTGTATCGATCTTATACTTTCAAGCTATCTATAAGAAAAAGAGTAAAAAAGGCTAAAGACCTAAACACAAACTAAAGACCTTAATTTTACTTTAAAGACTAGAAATGCTCACCAATCCTATTCACCAATCAGCTTCCCCCCGTGCTCTTTTCCGTCTTGTGCTCTTTAATGGTCTCTCAATCTTGTTGCACTCTCTTAATGTTAAAGGTCACACTCCTCTCGCACTCTCTCACTGTCAAAGGTCACACTCCTCTCACTCTCTCACAGTTAAAGGTCACTCTCCTCTCACTCTCTCACTGTTAAAGGCCACACTCCTCTCACTCTCTCACTGTTAAAGGCCACACTCCTCTCACTCTCTCACTGTTAAAGGCCCTGCTGCTTCTCTCACACTCTCTGACTGTAAGTGGCCCTGCTGCTTTTCACAGGCGCTCTTGTCCTGTAAAAGTGGAATATGTCTAAACAAAACATTTGAATGAACAAAGTTCAAAGTTAATCCATGTTAAAACATCTATTTTAATAAAAGTGTGACCAGCAATCAAATTGGTTTCAAAATGATACTGAAAATTGTAGTTTACTTTTGCAATTGTTTGCCACATCTTTGTCATGCAAGAAATTATTCTTCTCTTTTGCAATGTCCTGCTGGATTCATGACATCCCACATTTAACTGTTCAACGAGTTCCTTCCTCCCTTTCTTGGAGCATTCAGTAATTGCCAATCCATCCTGATAGTCTTTGTATGACATTTTTGTTTGAATTTCAGAAACTATCTTCTCTGCTGTTCTCTCTGCTTTCATACCTTCCAAATCTAGGGCAACAAATACATGAGCCTGAACCTTTGGGTTGACGAGTGGGGGCGGCGGGGGGGCCCACTTGCCAATGCGTAAAATGATATGCGGTGACGTCGGGCATGCGTCCTGATGTCACCACGCATCATTCTGATCTTCAGTTCAGCGGGTGCGCACCGGAGTTGGCTGCGTGCCCACCAAACTGTCAAAGGCCTGTTAAGGCCAGTTAAATAGCAATTGAAATAACAGGGCTGCCCGTCCAACATTAATGTTGCTTAAAGCAGCCTTCGGATTTTTCATGGACCTCATCCACAGGCGGGATTAGGTTTCATGAAGGTTTTATTAATTCAATAAAAATTTTTATTAAAATTCATTGACATGTTCCAGCTCATGTGACACTGTCACCTGAGGGGACATGTCTGAATTTTTTTTTCTTTATTTCAATTTTTCATACGCAAAGTATTCTCCTAAGGCAGCTCCGTGCCTCAGGGAGATTTCTGCGCACTTTCGCTCACATGCTCAAAAGAGCGCAAGCCCCAACTCTCCCTCCTCCCAACATCCGCACAGGGAGCACTCAGCACTTCCAGGTGCGTATCACACTGGGTGGGCCTTAATTGGCCCACCCACATAAAATGGCGGCACGCAGCCAATCACGGGTAGTGATCGGCTGCGTGCCCAGCCGGGCCTGCTCCTTCCCAGCCCACCTAATGGGGAGAAAATTCATCCCACATGCTAAACACCCCACCCATGGACAGGTCTCAAAGTATGAGCAGGTTCAGTGGCAGATCTGACAGGGATCAAACTATGTTAACAAATCAAATGACAGGACATTAAGTTCTGTAAACTAATGCCATGCATTTCATCTTAGAAAGAATAAATGATTGTCAGGCAAAGAAATAGGGCCTCTTAGGACATGTAAGGTTATATTTAGCAAATGATTGGATGCAACAGAATCTCTATCAAAACTCATCATGAATTTGAACACTTCAACCTTCTCTGCATGAAGGAGAACAATCCCAGCTTCTCTAGCCTCTCAAAATAACTGAAGTCATTCATCAGTGTTACCATTGCAATAAATCTCCCCTGCACCCCCTCTTAACACCTTGGAATGTTTCCTAAAATGTTGTGTCCCACTGTTGGACATAATACTCCAGCCTAGCAAATGATTTATAAAACATTTATTATATTTTCTTTCCCTTTGTACTCTATGGGCTGGATTTTGTTGGGGCAGTGATGTCCCTGACGACAGGCCGACAAGTCGGGAGTAAACTTGCCTTGGCCACTTGATGAGCCTTGGCTGGATTTTCTTCTCATTTTGCAGCTAATGAGTTACCATCAGGGTGAGTATCCCTTTAAGGGACAAAAGCTCACCTCCATACCAGTAGCATCACCGGGAGCAGTGCCCCCTGCTGAAAGTGCACCCAGCCAAGAGACTACTCAATGGATGCCAGCCTCGCAGCAAGAGAAGTGAGGTCAGGGTTCTCTGGGGTCTGCCAGGCAAGTGGGTGTGATTAGCGTGGGCAGAGAGGAGTGTTGCTGCAGCTGCAGCCATTGCCACTCAAGCCTTTCTATGGTCCATAAAGTGCCTGAACAGGAGGACACCCCCTTGAAGCCCCCAGGGAGGCCACTGGGGTTACCAGGTTATCTACCCTTGCAGCAAAGGGACCCCCTCTGGCCATTGGTAAAATGCCAGTGACCTCAGAGAGGGACTCTTAATTGGCTACTTAAGTGGCACAATTTGTATGTGTGTTGTCCTCTACCTCCCCTATCACTAGCAAAATGCCATGATTGTGGGCAGGCTATGAAGACTCCACCCCCCCCCCACTACCCGCCCCCCCTCCCTCCTGATTCTTCAGCCTTCACCCCTGCTTCCTATTCCCAACCTCCATAAAATACAGGCATCTGTTTATAAGGTGAATAATCCATTTGATTTTTGAACAGCCCCCTCAGATTCTCTAAGATTTATGTACATAAACTCTCAGACATTTCTGTTCTTGCACCTCTTTAAAATTGCATCATTTAGCTTATAATACCTCATCCTTCAGAGAAAATCGCATGACTTCATGCTTTTCTATGTTAAATAGCGTGCTTGTTAATTTTACCAATCTACCAATGAACTCCTAAGGTCTGTCATTATCCATCTCATTGTTTACATAAGTACATAAGATACAGGAGGAGCCCTTTCACTTTATGAGCTTCTCCGCCATTCAATAGGATCATGGCTGATCTTCTAGCTCAATTCAACCTTCCTGCTCTATACCCTTAACTGTTAATTCCTTTAGTATCCAAAAATATATTGACTGAGCATCTCCAGGCCCCTGGGGTAGAGAATTCCAAAGATTCACAGCCCATTGAGTGAAGAAATTTCTCATTTCAATCCTTAATGGCCAACCCTTTATTCTGATACTATGACCCCATGTTCTAGATTTCCCAGCCAGGGGAAACATTTTCTCAGCATCTACACTGCCCTTAGGAATTTTATATGTTTCAATCTAAACTCCAGGGAACATAGGCCTAGTCTACTTAATCTCTCCTCGTAAGACAATCCCCTCATTCCCAGGAACGAGTCTTGCACTCCCACTAGCACAAATATGTCCTTCCTTCGTTAAGGAGAACAAAACTGCACACTGATGTGGGTTCACTGTTGCCCCATTTTATTGTAGTAAGACTTTGTTAAACTTATACTCCAATCGCTAACAAAAGCTATTATACCATTTGCCTTCCAAACTGCTAGTCTTATCAGTATGTTAAATTTCTTTGATTCATACATGAGGATACTCAGGTCCCTCTGAATACAAGCATTTCTCAATCTCTCAACATTCAAAAAATATTCTGTGTTTTTTTTTTCCTACCAAAGTGGGTCACTTCACACTTTGCCACTTTGTTTATCATCTTCAATGTTCTTGCCCACTCTTCAAACCTGTCTATATCCCTCTGTATCCTCCACACTGCTTACAATCCTGCCTAACTTTGTACCATAAACAAATTTGGATATGTTACACTCAGTCCCCATCATCTAAGTCATTAATATAGATTGTAAATATCTGAGGTCCCAATAATGATTCTTTTGGCACCTTGCTAGTTACAGTCAGCCAAACCAAAAATACTCTGTTTACTTACTACTCACTGCTCTCTGTCCATTAAACAATCCTTAATCAATGTTAATATATTACCCCAATACTATGAGTCCTAACTTTGTGTAATAACCTCTTATGTGGCATTTTATCAATTGCCTTCTGAAAACCAATTTCAATCATAGTCTTTCTGGACCAGAGACATTGAATGGCATTGTAGGAAGATAGATTTTCGTTTGGTAGTACAGAAATTGAGTATTGTGAAATAAGATATTTTGTCGAAGATTCTTAGCTTGCACTCATCAGGGAGGTGGTGACATAGTGGTATTGTCACTGGACTAGTAATCCAGAGACTCAGAGTAATGCTCTGGGAACCCAGGTTTGAATTCCACCACTGCAGAAGGTGAAATTTGAATTCAATAAAGAAATCTGGAATTAAAAGTCTGATGATGACCATGAAACCATTGCTGATTGTCGTAAAAACCCATCTGGTTCACTAGTGTCCTTTAGGGAAGGAAATCTGCTGTCCTTACCTGGTCTGGCCTACATGTGACTCCAGACCCACAGCAATGTGGTTGACTCTTAAAAATGAACCAGGGCAATTAAGGATGGGCAATAAATGCTGGCCAGTGATGCCCAAATCCCAGGAACGCTAAAAAATACCAAAGTCACGGGAAGCAACAACTTTATACCGTATGAGAAGAGACTGCTGATTAGTTGGAAAGTGGGCTCTGATTGGTAGAGGTGTTGCCATGGAGAATGCACCAGTTAATGGTGACTGACAGTCAATTGCCAAGAATTGTTTGAAACTTAAACAATGACTCTGATTGGTCAAGGTCTGAGGAATGAACAGCGAATGGCTATACTTATTTTGTTTAGCTGAAACAGGAGCAATGTGTGTACATGTTCTTTCCATCTGCAAACAGGGCCCTGTGTATATATGTAGCTTCCAGTACGCGCATATGTGCCAAACTGCAAGCACAACTGACACTGACTTAAATTGGTTGTCAGTGTAATTTTTAACACACTGAGGATTACTTATTGAATGTTGTCCAAGCACAGAATCACTTCTAATGTTGGACACTATGTTTTGAGTTTTGCAAGAACGGGCTAGTTGGGTACAGTCTGTACCTTGCTCATTGCGCACATCAGAAGGGAAATGCTGTTTGATATGATCCTCAAGTCTTTGGGACATACAGCCTCCATACCCAGCATCACACTGACACTGAAATTCATATACCACATTATTCATTTGCATGATAGGCAGAATGTCTTTTTGATAAAAACAAAAAAACTGCGGATGCTGGAAATCCAAAACAAAAACAAAAACAGAATTACCTGGGAAAACTCAGCAGGTCTGGCAGCATCAGCAGAGAAGAAAAGAGTTGACGTTTTGAGTCCTCATGACCCTTTGACAGAACTTGAGTTCGAGTCCAAGAAAGAGTTGAAATATAAGCTGGTTTAAGGTGTGTGTGTGGGGGGCGGAGAGATAGAGAGAAGTGGAGTGGGGGTGTGGTTGTCGGGACAAACAAGCAGTGATAGAAGCAGATCATCAAAAGATGTCAACAGAATTACCTGGAAAAACTCAGCAGGTCTGGCAGCATCGGCAGAGAAGAAAATAGTTGACGTTTCGAGTCCTCAGAATGTCTTTTTGGCTTGATGGCAGCATCCTGTTAGTAGCAAATACCACTCGTGTTGCTACTGCATAGTAGCAGTGTGAAACCTGTTGTTCAATTTTTTGAGATACCTTGCCCCTTAAGGGTAATCTGAGGTAGACTGAGCACTTTTCAGGGCTGTAAGCGACAGCCTTCGGCCCGTTAATGTGTTTGAGTGACATACAGTGCGAAATTATCTGATCAGGGTAGCCATTATCCCACAGGGTGTCTTTGATGCATCCTATTTCAACATCAAGCTTGCATGGTAAGCAAATGGCTTGGGCCCTATTATCAATGTTATCGCTAAGGCCAATTTCATAGTGCATTGCAGGGGCTTTCTCCATTGGAGCACAGAAGACAAAAGGAGACTTATAGAGGGTTATAAAATGATGAAGAGTTTTAAGTTACCAGAGGCCACCCGATGCTATTGGATCTGTGCCCCAGCAGGTAGCAGAGCCAAAAAGACATTGTACCTGTCACGTAAATGAGTAATGTGGTATATAAATTTCAATGCCAGTGTGATGCTAGGTATGTAGGATGTATGTCTCAAAGACTGGCAGATTGTATAAAATAGCCCAGCCACTGTTCGCAATATGTAAGGTACGGACCATACCCAACCAGCCCGATCTTGGAAAACTCAAAACACATTGTCCACCATTAGATGTGATTCCGCAATTGGGAACATTTGCAAAATAATCGTCAGTGTGCTAAAAATTACGCTGACAACCAATTTAAGATTGTCAGTCAGGCTCACAATGTGACACTGGAAGCTACACATATTAATACACAGGACTCTGTTCTTTGCAGATAGAAAGAACATGTACACACATTGCGCCTGTTTCAGCTAAACAAAATAAGCAGTAGCCATTCGCTGGTTCTTTCCTCAGGGCAATGCCTTGTAAAGCTGCTACCCTTTCTTTGCTGAGTTCCACCTGATCAAATCTGTTTTCCCTAGCTATCAACAAGTAAAGTCAAGGAACAGATCTGCCATTCACAATGCACAGTTATTACTGTCATCTATAAAGTCAAGTGCAGGTTACAAGCAAGCAGAGCTAGAGCATTGGCTTGTGTACCTCATTGTACCTTGTTTAAATTTTAAACAATATTAGGCTGTTAACTGTCGGTCACCATTAACTGGTGCATTCTCCATGGCAACGCCTCTACCAATCAGAGTCCACTTTCCAACCAACCAGCCCTCTCTTCTCAAACAGCAAAAAGGTTGTTGCTCCCCCTGACAGTGGTATTCTTGCAATTGTCCTGATGAGTGCAAGACAAAAAGCTTTGACAAAACGTCTTTTTTCAGCAATACCCAAGATAGATTTTGTAATTAAAAGGGTCCTTACGTTGTTAAATACCAACCCTTAATATTGTGTGGTCAATTTAATTAATGTTAACAATGCAAATATAGTAGAGATTGATTGTGAGCCACTGTCTTTAAGAGGCAAACCACAGAGCAGCATAAATCACTCAGCAATTTGTGGCAATTTGCAACTCATGGCATATTTCTTCCTCACCACAAGTTTCTGGGTTATTTACACACTAATTTTGGTGAGTATATTAAACTCATTGTTATCTTGCCAGCAAATTCTGGGCCATTATTTAAGTACCTACAAACAGACTTCACATACAGATTACATAAATACATTTTAATATATTATTTTATGTATTTCATATTAATTTCTTTCAATTACATCTACAATTATATAAAATCTTGGAAAATAAGTGTGCAACTTTTTATCCAACTACATTTGAATCTATTTTGCATTGTTTTTTCCTTTATCACTGGGGCTATCTCCATCGGAGCACAAAAGGCAAAAAGGAGATTTATAGAGGTTTCTAAAATGATGTAGAGTTATAAGTTACCAGAGGCCACCTGATGCTATTGGATCTGTGCCCCAGCAGGTAGCAGAGCCCACTAAGGGAAGAGAAGAAGAAAAGGAGGTAGATCCAGGAATATAGATACATTCCTACAATTTCTTAGCCTGAGGTAAAAAGATTCATTAGCAGACTTCAACCTCAGAATGGTGGTGGTGCAGGACATTGTCATGGAGGAGGGCAGATCACGCATTCAGGTAAGCATATAAATCACTCCGTGCTTCAATTTGGAATGGGGAGAAAAGAACTATAAAGAGAGGCTGCCCAGCTGGCTTCTGTTAATCTCTTTGTAGAGGATTTATGTTGAAGAGACCTCTTATTCTCTGGACAAGCTCCAGACTTGGCATTGCCCCTTGCCCTTCGTTTCACCCTCTAATTCTGCCTGGAAAGCAGAATGTCATATATTGTCAGCAAAATGAGGACATCATCAGAGGTCTAGACTAAGCTGCACCATTAAGATAACACCAGGATATGTCACGAATATGACTAAAGTGGAATAATAGGACATGCATGAAAACAATGGAAAGCAATAACTGTTATCTACCAGCCTCATCTGCAACAGGGTCCAGTGCAGGGCATCGTGGGTGGGAGTGCGCTGATCCCCCAACACCTGGATTCATCCAGCTCCCCTGACATTTATGTAAGGGAGCTGATCTAATCTAAACAAAAAATGACTGATCATTTTTTAGTGGCAGTGTCATACATCAATAAGATATATTTGAATAACAAAGTGCAGTAAGAGCAATGTCGGCAAGGATGCAGCACATAAGGTAGTAGAAGTGAAACAGGCAGGAGATACAATTTCCATTATACCTACTGTGATGGGAAAGACAAGGAGGAATTTCTACAGGTCTAATCAATGTGCCTCCATCCCCACTGTACCTGTGTTTAAAGGCAAAATTGGCACAAAGATGGCAGCATGAAACAGGTGACAAATCTTGAGGTATGAAACATCTCAATTCTTCTGAGAGACCAACTGTTTATTTGTTTGGGAGTGAAAGCTTTCATGATTAGGGGTCTACTCAGTAGAACTCATAATATGTAGCACAATAATTAGATGATCTATGAATCATACAAAGGCCAGGTATTGCTGTCAAAGTAACATTGAGGCTAATGGTGCTCACTGTAATTTATACATAAAAGGTATAACAATTTCAAATAAGGGAGAGTCAAATGCCAATGCACAAAGATTGCTGCCCCTGTGCATCACCCTGCGGTTAGCTTTGTGAAAGTGGTATTCTTTTGAAATAATGTTCAGTTCCTGTACATGTGCAGTAGATACAAACCAAATTTGCCACAGAAAGTCAGGTTTGGTTATTACAAGCACAAGAGCCTTTTCAACAATATGATAATGGTTAATTACTGATGATCAACCACTAGCACTGAAAATTAACTATTAAAACTTTGAAATCACCTTCCTTCAGGTATTAATTGTTGACTGAGTAACACCACCTTCCCCTTACAAGACCAATGAAGGCAAGGGATGGTGCCAGTGGTCCAGATGTCATTTCAGAAAACACTGAACCACTAAAGAATGATCAGTCATTTTTGTTTATATTAGATCAGGGGAGCTGGATGAATCCAGGTGTTGGGGGATCAGCGCACTCCCACCCACCATGCCCTGCACTGGACCCTGTTGCAGATGAGGCTGGTAGATAACAGAGATGTGCCCACAAACTCCATGTAACAGCTGCGCTCTCATGCCTACGCTATTAGCTCCAGTGGGATCAGTGTAGGAAGGCTCCAATTTGCATGATACCATGTAGCTGTCAGGATTGCAGCACATTGACTTTGTATTATCTATAACCTTCAGAGAGCAGGGAGAATGTAGTCCCTCTCCACCACAAACTGAAGACTGCCATTCAGCACAGCACTGATCACTGTGAATCTACTAGCATCAGAAAAGTAAACAGTTACCAGTGTTAAGGACAAATGGCAGAGTTGGTTATCAAGGACTAGTTAAGAAGGAGCACTTGTGGCCATGGTGGTTTATGACATGAGTACTTGACAGGAGAAAAAAATTAAAGAGCTATGTTGTTAACAGAATCCAAGCTGGTTAGTGAAGTCAAAACCAAGACAGAGCTTTTTTTTTAACAGAGATAATTTATTGACTTGATTCAGTCTCATGGCTCTCCTCCCATCCCCAGTGTCCCAGCTGTCCCCTATTTATAAATTTTTTTTTATATAACGCTTCACGAATTTGTGTGTCATCATGTGCTCAAAGTACTTAATTAAACAATGCCCTTCACCTGTGTATCTTAACAATATAGTTAACAAATCAGAGTGCAGCATTAATTGGCTAACTCTCTCAAAAATCCAACACAACTGCCATGGAGTGAATAGCCTCTTTCTGTGAAAGAAAAAAAGGCTTGCATCTATGTAATGCCTTTCATAACCTCCAGACAGCCCAAAGTGTTTTACAACCAAAGAAATGTGGTCACTGATGTAGTGTAGAAATTCCGTAGCCTTATAATGTTCTGAACTGTTCTATGATTCTGAGAGGAACCAATTGCATAGTTGACATTGTTTTCAGGCGGAAGCACATTATAGGTCATTTGACTCCTTAAATACAAAAGCAAAAAGTTGGCTGGGTAGTACAGGGACATCCAACACCCTTCATCTGGCAACTCCTATGCAATTCCACACATGCTGCTATTGGAAGGCATCTCCTCGCACAACCCACTGAACTGTTTGAACACAGAACCACAGGTATCTGTGAATTCTCAGAAATCTTCCTGCACTGCCTTCTCTGACATGACTGGTGACATATGGTACACTGGTTGTTTGCACTGCAGTCTGCCTTTGACATGTGGAGTAGAAACCTCAGTTACACAGGCCGTAGACACAGTCGGAAGAACTGTGCTAAATGTTCATACTGTTACTATGGAGGTTTTGTGATCTAAATTCCATGATGCAGTCATGTTTAGCTTCAGCTCACTTGGTGAACTGGCAGCCATGAAGGAGAGATTCTGAGAGCTTGAGGGATAGGAATTCCGAGCTGCATAAATAATACGTTAATGATTTCTACACACGGTTACACTTGATTTAATCTGGTTCTTTGTTAAAATTAGCAGACAGAACAAAATAACTTTAAAAAATGAGTTTTAATTGTTTTTGCTTGAATACCAGAAAGAAAGAATTACCCACTTTAAAGACAATGAAGTGTTTTTGAAGGGTATTAACAATTATAATGCAGGAAGCATGGTGAACATCCAGGGTCCACAAATAGGGGAGAACTCTCCTGTTCATTTTTGAAATAGCATAATGGGACATTTTATGTTTACCTGAGAGGGCAGACAGAGCCTCATTTTAATATCTTATCTGAAGGATGGCACCTCTGACAATGCAGCACTCTCTCAATGTTACACTGGGGTGTCAGCCTGGATTCAAATCTCTAGAGTGGGGCTTGAATCCACAAATTTCTGACTTTCAGAGTAAAGAAACGTTAGTTTGAAGCTCGGCTCCTCTGAACTCTCACTCCTATGCTGTGCAAGATGGTGCCAGTTGCCTCCATACTGGAGAACTGTAAACCCAGGAAAGCACCTGCAAAGGGGAAACTGAAAAAAGGACTGTGAAGCATTATGCCTTTTGAAAAGTCATTCGGCAAACACTTTGAAGAATTCATGTACAGTGTGTAGATTGTTCAATTTTTATATTCCAAATGGTCTTACATAAAGCACCATGGAGTGATGAGATGCAGGTTCAAATTCCCACTACACTGAAATCTTCAACTCAAACTGGGTCACTGTGGGAAGCCATGAGGAAGAGACCAGGCACCTTTTCCGTGGGTAGTGAGGAACTGATGCTGGAAGATTTGTCCCCAGGCAACTGTTCTGCATCCTATTTAGAACATTTTCGATGAAGGCCTTGCAATGGTTCTCCGTATGGACATGTATCCCTGTGCTTTGTTACATTTACCTGTGTCTGTGACGGGCTAGTTTTCCTTGTAATAAAATAGGTGCCTTGAACATGTAGACAATGTGGATATCCAGGAGTAAATGCTACGATTGAGCTCACCTAACCTGGGGCACTGTGCAGGGGAAACACAGGCACAATGTGGTCACTGGGTCAAAATCCTGGAACTCACTACCTAACAGCACTGCAGGAACACCTGCGCCACGCAGACTGCAGTGGTTCAAGAAGATGGCTCACCACCACTTTCTCAAAAGTAGCTCAGGACAGGTAATAAATTTTCGCCATCTCAGCTTTGCCCACATCCTGGGAACAAATAAATAAAATCCTTGCAGTTGAGATTCTGCACGATAGAGGAAAACCACCTGTCTCCTAGAATTTCTTTCATTTTTCAGTCTTTTTCTGTGGACTTCTGGTATTCCCTATTCGAAACAAAAGCAAAATACTGTATGACAGATGTTGGAAATCTGAAATAAAAATAGAAAATGCCTGAAATGCTCAGCAGTTCTGGCAGCACCTGTGGATAGGGAAACAGAGTTGATGGGCCAGATTTTCAAATCCTGCCAGGACGGGAGCCTGGTACAGGTGCGACTTGAAAACCAAGCCCCTGGAGGTTGTCCCAGGATCTTGACACCTCCAGGACAGTTTGGAATTTTCAAAGTGCTGGTTTTGGGAAGGGAGGCTCACCACCAGTTAACGGCCCCTTAAGATGCTATAGGAGCTTGTTAAGGGGCCAGGGCACTTGGGAATGCAAGTTCTAAAGGTGATTTCAGTGAACCCAAACAGTCTAGTGCATGTTGGTTCATGTCTGTTGGGTTCACCGCAGAGCCAAAGAAAAGTTCTTTGTCTGACATTGAAATTTGTCATGCCTGTGGGCAATTTGCGCAGGAACATGCGCGTGTCCTGGGTTTCGCCTGGACACCCTCACTCCCAATCAGACTGAGCTCAGGTGAACAGGGGTTGTGGTGAAATTCAGGGACAATAATTGCATCTACCATCTGGTGATGGCAACACAACAATCAAATTTCAGCATATCAAAGGTCAAGTCACAGGACAATTACAATATAAAGATCGAATTTCTATTTAGGTGGAAATGTGTTATCTCTCAGAAACTGAAGATCTAAATGATAACAAAAATATGTAAAAGTACCAAATATTGCATATTTGGAAATCACAGTCATCCCTGATGCATGCATTGAGTATCATTATGCAAGTATAGCTTCCTCTTATGGGTCATAGAATTTATCCAGCAAGTTGCTGAGCCATATAGACCAGAAGATTTCCAGGTTCAGTTGACAATCTGTGCTCATTTAGTTAATCTCAACCAGGAAAGTTGGGTGTTACAAATACCCCTAGTGCTGAATTTAATGGCTGCAATAGTGCCCCCCCACAAAAGGTCAAAAAGCCGAGGACAATCCTGCCACAGCTATTTTCGGAAGCCTCCACAAAATTCAACAGTTATCAGGCATTTAACTGCCTGCTGTCAGGCCTTAAGGGCAGATGTCCCACCTTGAAAAGCTGCCAGTCAATCAGATGGTTGGCAGCTCTTCAGTCCCAACAGTCCCACTGAGACCGGTGGCCATTGCTGAGGTTAAAGCAGACCCCAGACCAGCAAAGATGGAGGAGGCCCCGAGTCCAGTTCTTTCTGCAGGGGTGGCCTTGCGGCTGGAGGTGGGGGTGAGGGGGCGGATGTGTCACTCTGTTGGCCACAGAGTGCCCATTCAGGAGGGCACCCCCTTTGAGCCCACAGGAAGCCTGTCAGCTTTTACTTGGTGGCCTACCTATGTGGCGTACAGCTTCCCACCCCCACCACCTCAGCTGGATGGGGCCTTAAGTGTCCCTTAATTGATTACTTAAGGGTCTCAATTGGCCTCTGGGTGGGAAGGTCACCCTCCACCTCCTGACTTAGTCGGGTAAGGGGAGGTGGGAGTCGGGAAGGCAATGGGCTTTCCATCACCCACTTTCCCTCCAGATTCTATGCCCCGCACCCCTTCCCCACAGCCTCCCAGACAACCCCATTGGGTGGAATTAAATTCGGTCCCTAGAATTATGGGCAGATTCCCATTCATGCTATGTAGTAACCTGTGCTAACTAGTAACCCCCTAATATCTAGTGACCACTGCTGAAAGTGAGTATGTTGATATGCGACATACAGCACTGCCCCTCTTACACTTATCCTCCCCACCCCAACCCTGCAGTTGAACACTCTACTAACACCAAATGTCAAGGTTCACACAGAAGACTGGCCACTTCAGTGAGGTGGGTTATGGAAGCCACCACTGTAGATCCAATCCCTTCACAGAGACATATGATGCAAGCCAGAAAAGTAAAAATAACTGACCCATTTTATGTAAAAAGAACTAACAAAGTTCCAAAAAATTACTAAATCCAAAATAACACTGAGTATAAGTGTATGATAATTTCAAACATTTAGTCACAATGAAAGAACAGCAGGATGCAATATTTTAAGTGGCAAATAACATTAAATGCAGAATCCAAAAAGAAAAAAAGACAAGTAGACAAAAGTGGCTGATAGAAAAATTTATGATGCAAATGCAGGCCCTGAAGGAGTGAAATTTATTTTCTAGGTGGATGTTCTCCGCCCTTGCAAAGTTTTGATTTTTGACACATTTTGTTACATTTTCCAACATTTCATTTCATTATTAATTCTGTTTTTGAAGTGAAGCAAAAAGTTACCTTGGGATAGTTACAGGATTTAGGCTAACTTTTCACAATGCCCACTTAAACCCAAATGAAGTGCCCAACAGTTTCTAGTGCAAGGGATGGGACCAGGCTGCCACAAATTAAGACTATCTGGCCATTGGCTTTGCATGTTGACAAAGCTGAGACCACTCCACGGTAACAGTGCTGAATCTTTTGTAGGACAGAGGGCCTGGAAGCCAAAGACCCGAATGGATTCGTCCAACAGCCCTCACTGACACTTCTTAATTTGTCAAATGCATTTGGGTTTTGCTCACCCAACTCACACATTTTGGACTTTGTTCAGCCACCTTGCACAGACAATGAACCAGCCCAGACTCCTAATAGCTGCTCACTCTCATAAATGAACTAAATATTGGACTCACCACTCCAAAAGCAATCTTTTTCTTAATGTTGCTTAATTGCTATCTGCCTCAATTAGTAATTGCTGTCAATTATTGGAAAGCTTGGAGCACAGAGTTCCTGAGTCGTGCTTGTTACTGAGTCAATCTGCTGTTATATTAGAAAATGAATAACTTAATTTCTTATATCACTGTATTTGTTATGTCTTATCAAACCAGTTAATTGCTGGTTTCACAAGCTTTAAACACCAACAGCTGATCTTAAAAATGAATAAAAATGTCACAGGTATAGTAGCTGAAGCACATTCTTGGAAGAATAGAGGGAGCTATATTTGGCATCTAAGTAGGCTTGAACTGAGCTGAAACGGCTTGCTGTTGGCAGTCTGTGTCTGAAATACAATGAGAGTTCCATTCTGACGCACAAAATTAAGAACGATAAAGTAAAGAGGAACTTTTACAGTTTGTAAACATGGTGATGCAATGCATTGGAACATCAACATGCTGGGCAGGACTTTGCTCTTTAGGTCAGGACCCTGATATTGGATTGGGACGGGGTGGGATGGGGTGGGGGGAAGTGGGGTCACAATCCTGCACTGTGCGGGAAGCAGTCAGCCAGCAGTAATTTTCCACTTAGTAGCCAGGGGGTGAGCTTGCTGTCCAATTAGGGATGGTGGGCTGGATCTCTGGGTGAGAAAAATTTCTGACTATCTCTTTCTCTCCCTGTCTCTCCACTTCCCTCCACAGGGCCTAAAACCCCGCCTGCTGTGTCAGAGAGGTTGGGCAAAAATCCATGTCTGTTTCTCTGCAGAATGGAAGGGAAAATTAGAAGTAATTTTAGCCCCTGGTCCTTCTGAACACCTCCGACATTGCAAAAGAGCTGCATTGGGAGAGGTTTGCTAACAGACCAGCAACCCATCATCTATCATGCAGATAGTTTTTGACAATGAGAGAAAAGAAAAAATGAAATTCTCTAAGTGTAACAGTGAGGTGATGGTATCACTTGCGCCTGCTATTCCAAATGTATTTTTTTGTCCCCCAAGTTCTCTTGCAAGTTATGTAATTCCTCTAGTGGGAATGTAAACTGGTAATCTAGCCAGTCACTTTCTGTCAGTCAACACGGAACACAAAAGAGCACCCTGGGTTGACTTGAATTCCAGTTTTCCTTGCAGGGAGACACTTATCTTTCTTTGTATCTTGATTTGATAACATGGCTGTGGTTAGCCTGGCTCTACACAGAAAATCACTGCTATGAATCCTGTTTTTTTCATGATTCTTTTAAAATTTTCTTATTTTAGATTATTCTGGCTTCTTAAATCACTCTTATGGTCAGTCTTGACTTTCTATGCCTTTGAAAGTACCAAACCTTGTTTTGAGATCAAGGTAAAAGTTCAGTGACGGTAAATTGCCATTAAGTACCATCTTACAACTTCAAAAACGTATAACTTCAGTCTCTTAAAACACTAACACATTAGAACTAAATTGCTTTCTTTAATACGTCAAGTGAATGTATTAAATAATGAAGAAATGAATAATCTAACAAAGTTATAACACAGTTACATGTTGACAATCTAAAGTTTTTTACCTACTGCCTTGTAGAAATAAAATATTGAGTTGCCATCTAATAGTAATCAATTCTTTTAGTTGGAGAACGGAGGGATCTGGGTGCCCTGGTACATGGGCAGAATTATCCCCCCCTTTGGGGGGTTGTGCGGGACCTGGCAGGAGCAGGTGTGAAGCCGATCGGCGATCCGTTCGAGTCCACAGCTGCCATTTTATGTGGGCGGGCCAATGAATTCTCCTCCATGAATCACAAAAAGTTAGTATGCAGATACAGCAAATGATTAGAAGGGCATTAGAAGAAATACAATGTTGTCATTTATTGCAAGGGGAATGGGATATAAAAGTAGGAAAATTTTGCTACAGTTGCACAGGGCATTAGTGAGACCACATGTGGAATACTGTAAACAGTTTTGGTCTGCTTACTTAAGAAGGATAGAATTGCATTAGAAGCAGTGTAGAGTAGGTTCACTCAACTGATTCCTATGATGAAAGGATTATCTTATGAGGAAAGGTTGGATAGGTTGGGCCTGTATCCATTAGAGTTTAGAAGAATGTGAGGTGATCTTATTGAAACGTATAAAATCCTGAGGGTACTTGACAGGATGGACGTTGAAAGGATGTTACTCTTGTGGGAGAGTCTAAAACTAGAGGACACAGTTTACAAATAAGGCATCTCCGTTTTAAGATGGAGATTAGGACAATTTTCTTCTCTAAGAGGGTTCTTAGTCTGTGGAATTCTCTTCCTCAGAAGCAGTGGAAGTAGGTTCATCGAATATTTTTAAGGCTGACTGAGATAGATTTTTGATTGAACAAGGGAGTCAAAGGTTATAGAGTTGAGGCCACAGTCAGATCAGCCATGATCTTATCAAATGGTGGAGCTGGCTTGAAGGGTTGAATGGCATACTCCTGCCTTGGCTCAGTAGGTAACACTCACCCTCAGAGTCAAATGTCTCACTCTGGAGACTTGAAGGCAATACAGGCTGATATTCCAGTGCAGCACTAACAAAATACTGCACTGTCAGAGGTGCTGTTTTTCAGATGAGCTACATATGCCAAGATCCTGTCTGCCTGCTCAAGATGGATAAAAATATCCCATAGCATTTAAGAAAGAATCAAGGGAGTTCTCCTGGCGTCTTGGCCAATATTCATTACTCAATCAGCAACAACTTGCACTTTTAGGGCTTGATTTTGTCACCCATCTAGGGATGGGCTGAGTGGAATATCCATCGCCTTCCCCTCCCATGGCTTTTTACCAGCAGCAAGGAAAGTGGAAGATGGTCCTCCTGCCCAGAGTCGAATTATGTCACTTAAAATGCCAGCAGTGACCTCCTTGCGGACTCAGTGGGGACTGCCCTCTTTGGGCATATGGAGGGGCCACCCTGTGACAATGGCCATGCCCCCACCAACACCCCCCCTGCTATCACCAAGCCCTGCCCCATCCTTGCCAGGCCTATCTGATTGGCAACACTACTCACCTTGTTCCAAGATTGACGCCTCCCACTACATCATCTCAGCTGCTCCCACTGGCACAATTTAGACCAATGAGCTGCTAAACCTCTGATTGGCCAGCAGCTCTTCTCTCCCCTTAAAGGGACAGGTGCACCTTCAGCAACTTATTAGTTGCCAGGTGAGCCAAAAATGTGGTGGCGGTCCAACAAACGACTAATGCAGAGTTGCCCCTGGTTTTCAGGCCCCAACTAAATTCAGTCTATATAATGCCATTAACAAAGTGAAATATCCCAAGGTGCTTCATAGGAGCAATGATCAAACAAAATTAGACACCAAGCCATAAAAAGAGATGTTGGGATAGGTGATTGAAAGTTTGGTCAAAGAGGTATGTTTTAAGAAGGGTCTTTAAGGATGATAGCAATGTGGAGAGGTGAACAGGATTAGAGAGTGCATTCCAGAGTTTAGGGCTTGGACAGCTGAAACCCAGACTGCCAATGGTAGAGAGATCAAAGCCAGGGAAGTGCAAAAGACAAGAATTAAAGAAACACAGAGATCTCAGAGGGCTCTAGAGTTGGAAGAGGTTACAGAGATGGAGAGAAGCAAGACAAATGAGGGATTTGTAAACAAAAATGAGAATTTTAAAATGGATGTTAGATAAGCAGCATCACAAATCAGAAGCAGTGGAAGGTCGAGACAGATGACAGTAGTGAAGTAAAGCCAAGCATTGTCAGCATGCATATGGAACCTGACAATGTGTTTTCAGGTGAAGTTGCTGTTACAATTATGAAGTTTGTAAGATTGTTATGTTTTCGGACTGTAGCTTAAAATTTAAGTTAAACGAAGGGGTCATACTGCCTTACAGTAAGCCTGGGTGGTTTGATTGTTAGAGATCAAAGGAAGGCTTAGATTGTTTTACTGAGAAGGAGATGCTATGTATTTACATTTGGACATAATGACAGCGTTCTCTGAGTTCACAATGAGTAGTCTCTGAGTTCAAGTCAAGTACCGATTGTAAACAGTTGAGCTGTAAACTGTCCACTTACTTCTAATATGAAAGAGAGTTGGGATCAAGAATAACTAATTAGCACTTCTACCTGAATGCAGGTAAATATGTCATGTTACCATGGGGAAGAGGGCAAAGGAAGCCAATTTTGAGATCAGGTTACAGGTTTCCCCACAAATCAGTGAATATCAAAGACAGGCCGCAATTTCTATTTGGTCAGCTGAGAGAAAGGCTGCTTGGCTTTGCGAACTGCCATAGCCGGATGAGAGAGGGAGATGGTCTCCAGTCGAAGAGACACATCCTGCAGCCATCCAGGAATTCTGGGAGATTCATCCAGGGATGGCTGGGGGAAGAAGAATCATTGGAACAGGCTTTACTGGTGGTGGTGGATTTAAGGAACTCTCTGAAAACTGAAGAAAGCACCTGGAGACAGTTACTCAAAGCTACTGCTCAATGAAGTGGGGTTACAGAAATCCATTGGAAAGCTGGGAGCTACTGCAAATTGTTTGCTATGAGGACTTTAATTGTGTGGGGTGTGACATATGTGATAAGGAGAATGTCCATCTCTGTAGTTTAAAGTGTAAGTTGCTACAAAAGGAAAACAGTTTTTAGTCAATAGTGTTTTTAACCATTTGTTACCGTAAAAGTTTTAAAATGTGAAATTTTATTGTGAAATCCTTCCAACTTTCAACTGGAAGTTCAAATCTCTTTTTAAAAGTTATAGGTCTCAACAGAGATTGTTACAGTTGCCAAGGGGCAGCACATGGATGAGAAACAGAAGAAATAGATCTTTCAGGGATCCAGAGGTAGTGAGGCAGGAGCAAGAAGAAAAGCCATTGCAGGTGATTCTCTGGCTATAACTAGATAGATAGGAATGGAAGCATACGAGGGCAGTCCTTTAACTGTAGGGTGGAGTTGAGGCACTGGGGGATGATGGTGTGATTAACTGTGTCAAAGGCCGCAGATGGGTCAAGATGGATAAGGAGAGAAATTTTATCACATTCACATAAGATGTCATTTGTGACTTTGACAAAGGTAAGTTCAATGCTGTGGTAGGGCAGAAATCTGATTGGACGGCTTCAAAGATTGGGTTGCAGGAAAAACGGGCGTGGATTTGGGAAGCAACAATACATTCAAGGATGTTGGAGAGGAAAGGGAGAAAATTACACCTTCTGTATTTGTCTATTTTTCTCTCCTTGCCCAGTCTCTTCTGACCTAAGTGTGCAACTCGTCCGTTGTGCTCTGCCATTTTTAATAGTTTCCAGTTTACCTATCCTAACTGTTTCCTAACTGACTGTGGACGTCCAATCCCACTACCCCACTGCTCCCCACCAGGATGGCTTGTGTGCTATACACTTCATTCTTGAATGTAGGGCCAACCCTAAACACCATGGCCCTCCTACTCTGTCTGGCTGAACTCGTTCTCAGATTGAACAATTTCTTATTTGACTCCTTTCGTTATGGAAACCCACATGAATCCTGGCTATACCTGCCTTTCATGGGACATATGGAACATTCTTTGTTCCAGTCCTACTTAGGCCCCCTCCCTCTCTTTTTCAGATACATGGGTTGACTGTATTGGTGCTGCTTCATACTCTTGCCCTGAACTGGAACTTGTCAACAACTTTGCTTCATATTTCCACCCACCCTCACCTTCATGGGGTCTATCAGAGGCTTTTTGCTTCCCTTCCTCGACTTCACTATCTCCATTTGGGGTATAGGCTATCAACCTACCCCACAGACTCCCACTATTAGCTTGACTGCATTTCCTCCTTCCATGTTTCCTGTAAGGGCTCTTTTCTAGTCTTCCAGTTTCTCAGTCTCCATCACAACTGTTTTAATAATAGCATCTTCCACACCAGTGCTTCAGATTTGTCTTTCTTTTTCTTCAATGGAGGATTTTCCCCACTGTTATTGACAGGTCCCTTAAGCGTGTCCATTTCCCACAGTTCTGTTCTCACCCATCCCTCTTCCTCCTAGAAATATCCCAGGTTCCTTATGTTTTCAATTTCTACCCCCTCTTCTCCTATGTTCTAGTGTTCTGATCAAGGTGCACAGACCTGGAATGATAATTATGTTTCTGTCCACAGATGCTGCCAGACCTGTTGAGTATTGTCAGTGTATTCTGTATTTATTTCAGATTTTCAGCATCTGCAGTATTTTATTTTTGTGCTATATTTTAAGTACTTTGGGTTTCTTCTGCGTTTCTTCATGGATTTATTAGTGATTGTGTTATATTTATGATTCCTGGGTTTGGTCTCCCCCACAAGTGGAATCGTCTACTCTAAGTCTATTCTCCTAAACCCTTTCATAATTTTAAAGGCCTCTTCTGTCTGATCCCTCAGCCTTCTCTTTTGTAGAGAAGCACACCCCAGCCTGTTGAATCTGTCCCAATAGTCATAAGCCCTTAGTCCCGGAATTACCCTTGTAGGTTTTTTTTGCACCTTCTCTTGTCCTTCAATGTACTTTTTGTAATATGGAGACCAGGACTGTGCACAGAACTTCAAGTGTTATACAAGTTTAACATAACTTCTTTGTATTTCAGTTCTATTTCTTTAAGAATGAACTCCAGTGGTTTGTTTTAATTTGTTACGGCCTGGTTAATCTTATTGATGACCTAGAAGAGATAGAGGGATGAGACTCTTTTTCACTCAATTGATTGATTCTTGCCTGTTTGTCAAGTAGCCTTTTTTCCCCAACTGTAATATGTTGACAACTCATAAACAAAAAATGTTTGTAGAAAATGAAAAGGCATTTTGTTTAAACCCCCAGGATCTTTATCTTAGCTCAAAAACAAAAACAGAATTACCTGGAAAAACTCAGCAGGTCTGGCAGCATCGGTGGAGAAGAAAAGAGTCGACTCTTTTCTTCTCCGCCGATGCTGCCAGACCTGCTGAGTTTTTCCAGGTAATTCTGTTTTTGTTTTTGTTTTGGATATCCAGCATCCGCAGTTTTTTTGTTTTTATCTTTATCTCAGCTGCTTGCTGAGATTAATCTTCTATTCCTGGGGACTCCAGGGCAAATCTGGAGGGTTGGCTACCATGTTCGAGCCCTTTTCTTCCACCCTTGATGATGAAATCTGTTGTGTGATAAACAATGCCACTATCCCTCTAGGCCATAAATATATTTAAAGAAAGAAAATGAAGACTTGCACTTACATAGCATTTTTTATAAACAAAGTGATTTACAGCCAATGAAGAATTTTTTGAGATGTAGTCACTATTGTAATATAGGAAACACAGCCACCAATTTGTGCACGGCATAGCAAGCTCCCACAAACAGCAATGTGATAATGATTAGATTTGGGGAGATTGTGGCATAGTGCTAATGTCACTGGGATAGTAGTAATCCAGGGACCCAGACTAAGATTCTGGTGACATGGGTTCAAATTCCATCACAGCAGCTGGTGGAGTTAATATTCAATTAATAAATGTGGAATATAAAGCTAGTGTCAATTATGGTGACCATGATAATTGTCATAAAATCTCATCTGGTTCACTGGTGCCCTTTAGGGAAGGAAATCTGCCATCCTTACTGGTCTGATGTACATGTGACTCCAGACTCACAATAATGTGTTTGACTCTTAACTGCCCACTGAAATGGCCAAGCAAGCCATTCAGTTTAAGGGCATTTAGTGATGGGCAACAAACTCTGGCCAGTGATGTCCACATCCCATATAAAGAATCAATTTTTAAAAATCTGTTTGAGTGATGTTGATTAAGAGACAAATATTGGCCAGAACAACTGGGATAACTCCCCGGCTCTTCTTGAAATAGCACCACGGTATTTTTTACATCCACCCGAGCAGCAGATGGGACTTCAGTTTAATGTCTCATCCAAAAAACAGCACCTCCAAAAGTGCAGCGCTCCCTCAGTACTGTACTGGAGCATCAGGTTTGATTTTGCAGCTTAAATCCTGGAGTGGGATTTGAACCTGAAGCCCTCTGAGTCAGAGGAAAAAGTGCTACCAACTGAACCACAGTTGACACCAATAACACTGTTGAAATACATTGATTTAAAGATTCAAATTGCTAACCTTCCTGTCCAGTAGTGGCTATGCACAACAAAAACAAAAATACCTGGAAAAACTCAGCAGGTCTGGCAGCATCTGTGGTGAGGAACACAGTTAACGTTTCGAGTCCATATGACTCTTCAACAGAACATACGGACTCGAAACATTAACTGTGTTCCTCTCCGGAGATGCTGCCAGACCTGCTGAGTTTTTCCAGGTATTTATGTTTTTGTTTTGGATTTCCAGCATCCACAGTTTTTTGCTTTTATCCTAGTGGCTATGCACATGCAGCTGATTGTACATATGGTGTTTTGGACTGGAAATAACTCACACAGAGGGCGGAATTTCTGAGGTAAGCATTTAATTGGGCAGGAGGGTGATGAATGGGGACCCCACCGCTTTCACGCTTCTACCTTGATTAAGTCCAGGGCAATTAATGCTCGCTTAAGAGCCTCATTCCACCATCACTGGTATTCACCCAGCCATCGGGTTTGCTTGGGACCCACTGTCAGGAATTTTGGGCCCATTGAGTGCTACCCACTGTCCTTGCTGCCTCTCCCATCCCCAGGACCTTCATCCCACAACCCCCATCTTGCCCTCATGTACCATTTGTCCGGGGTCCCTTGCTGATCCTAGACCTCTGTTGGGTGCATTACTGTCTACAGCCACCACTCCCCTAGTGGCACTGCCTGCCATGCACAACTGCTGGCCTCTGATTGGCTGGCAGCTCTCAGGAAAGGGACAGGTTTCTGCCTCCATGTTCCTTGATTCTGGGGAAGACCCACCGATGTCACTTTGCAGTGGGCCTTCCTGGAAGGAGGTGATGTGGGGCTCTTGCTGGCTCTCTAGCTGGCGGACGAGACCCCTATTGCCTGCATTAAATACCATCCAGAAAGTCTACTTAATTGACCATGTCATTTCACACTTTATTCACACTCCCAACAGAGAGGATGTCAGAAAATCTAGCAGCTTAGAGGGCTTCCCGAGCGCCTGCCTCACCTGGCTAGTGTGAGGGCCTCATCCCCATCATCGTCACCTTTGGGGACCTTCTCACCCTTATCCCCATCGATGTTCTCCTCATCAGAGGAGATCTCCAGCTCCTACATCTTCTCCTCAGCAAGATCCTTGACCTATTGCAGTACCAGGTTGTAAAGGGCAAAGCAGCCGATGATGATGCGTGACATCCTCTGTGGCCTATACTGCAGAGCTCCACCAGACCCGACCAGGCACCGGATCCTCATTTGCAGCATCCTGATGGTTTGCTCCACCAAGTTGCGAGTTGCAGCATGAACCCCGTTATATTGTCGCACTGCTGCAGTCTGAGGCCGATGCACGCATGTCATCAGCCACGTCCTCTGCGGGTGGCCCTGTTATGGCACAACAAATGGCAAATGCTAAGCTGCTCAAATCCCAGAGGGAAACTTGAAACAACTGCCACAACTGTTTTGCAATTTGTATTTTTATTTCGAGATGCACGCCTTGAATTCAGTAGTAGATAGGATGGGCTGAATTTGACATGCCCCTGGCATATTTCCTGCGGGGGTGGGCACCCATCCCACAGCCCACCTGCCCAACCCGGAGCTCATCCGCATAATACAGAGGAGGTGGGTGGGATAATGACTGACAAAGAATCAATTAACTTGTTATCAAGCCTATTGACCCTGATAATACATTGCCTACACCATAATACGTTCGGTGTGGGCAGCAGTGCGGGAGGTGGAGCCTGATTTTTAACCTGAACTGGTTAAAGGGTGGGGAGGAAGAGGGGTCCGCTCATCGGAGGCTGCCCTTTGCTGATCGCAGGGCGGTCCCCCCATAAACTGAACCCCCTTTCATTCCTATCCACTCCTTTTCTTAAAGCCCCCGCTCCCCCCCACTGCCCTTGTCCCAATGCTTCCAAATCCTCCTGGCCCAAGACCCTAGGCTTACATTCTCCGAGGATTTTCAGCCTTGGGCTCCTCACTTTACCTGTAGTCCCGGCAGCTGCCACTGATGCCCTCCTGGTGCTACTGGGACTGATGGATCCACCGGCCAATTAGTTTGGTTGGCAGCTCAGGGTGGGGGTCCAGCCTCCCCCCTCCCGTATTCAGGTCAACATTTCCCCCGGCTGATTGGTCTGGAACCAAGGGATAGTCTCAGAATGGGGAGCAGGCCATTTGAGACTGAGATGGGGAGGAAGTTCTTCACTCTGAGGGTGGTGTGTCTTTGGAATGCTCTGCCCCAGAGGGCTGTGGAAGCTCAGTCATTGAGCATGTTCAAAACAGAAATTGATAGATTTCCAGACACTAATGATATCAAGATATACAGGGATAGCACAGGAAAGTGGTGTTGAGGTAGATGATCAACCAGTCTAACTGAAAGGTGGAGTAGGCTTGATGAGCTGAAAGGTCTACTCCTGTTCCAATGTTTCTATGTCCTAGTTATATAGCACTTTTCACACCCACTGGATGTCTCAAACACTTTTATACTACACAATTCCAAGTTATTTCCTCACTAATGATGAACATGGGCTTGCAATTCCTGCCACTGCTGCTGTCACACGTTAATTGAAAGCGAGCTGTGCTTGCCCCAGAGACTTTGCTCCTGGTGACCCTGATCTTTGCTGTGGAGTTTCCGGAAACAGCCGAAGAGGGTTGGGGGGGGGGGAAAGGGCCGAGGCTTTCCGGAAGTTGCCGAGCAGCCGGCGTCGAAGTTTTCCGGAAGTTGCCGAGGGCCGCCGGGCGTCCGTCTTCTCGGACTGAGAGCGGCTTGGTTCGCCATGTTGGTTTGTGTGTAAAAAATCGCTTGCATCCGTCCTAAAGCTTGACTCTTTCACTCAAAGGACGAACCCCGCTGCTAGTTCACACTCTGGGCCATCTACCAATGCTATTATTTTTGTGATTTGCAGGTAAACTCACGTGGGAAACGTCCTTCTGAGGGAGGACACCCTGAGGTACATCTCTGTCTCTCTATACAACAAAAAATCCGCCTGGTTTTTCCTTTTTTTTTGTCTTCCTCAGCCTGAAATGAGCTTACCACAGAAAGCCAAACCACAGCCTGTAATAAGAGGACTACAACAGCCTGCTTCGTATCCTTCACTTTTTGGGAAACATTCAATTGATCGATATATGTATATATAAAATCCAAAAAAAAAGTAACTTAGCTGAGGGGATTTTTTAACCTTATTTTTTGATTAATGTTGATTCATTTTTTGGGGGAGCCTGGGTGAGTAACGTCACTATAGGTTACTGGGGGTTAGAAGTAAAATCTTTTAAGGTCTGTTGGGTTTCTGGGCACTTGTTGCAAGTGTGGATGGGTTCAAGGTTTTTTTTTATTAAAGCCTCTCTTTTTTAAAAAAAATAAGATTTATTGTTAAATGTCTCTGAAAGGAATTGCTTTGTGTTTGGGCTGATTTAAAGGATGTTGATTGAAATGTGGATAGAGAGAGAAAGAGAGGGGGAGAGGGTGGAAGAAGCTCCTAACGACGAACCGGGAGTAATCTTGTTTCGATTATTCTTTTTTGAAACCACCTCTTCCCCCTCCCCCCTCCCCCCTCCCCAATTTGAAAAGAAGGTAGCAACACATCTAGAAACATCTCTATTTCAGGATTTGAGACATAAGTCACAGGAACCTACTCTTTATTTAAAAAAAAAAGACAAAACCCCTGTAGGAAAGGGAATCTGGTGTGATTGAAGATTTTATATTTCTGGGTGGGTTTGTTCTCTTTCGTGTTCATACGTTTGTGTGTGACTTTAAAAAAAAATGACATTTCCTTGTAGAGATTTTTTTTTCTTGGGAAATTGTTTGAGAAAGCTTGGTGGGGGTAGGTTAGGGACTGTGTGCATGTGTGTGTGACACGTCTTCAGAAAATGCCGGTTACAGACCGACACCAACTCCACTGCAGTCAGTCTGCAGCTCTCCATTAAAATCTGCAGGCCCTAGCCCACAGATCTAATTTAAACCCACAGTGTTTTATATAGATTGATTTTATCTTTTTAAAGAAAAATCTGACAAATGGGGAGTTATGGACACAATTACGTGTTTTGTGCAGCGACATACAGCAAGCTTACAGTACGGAGCATATTTCATATTCCGACTCAGAAATTATACTCTGGCCTCTCCCTGAATTCGGCATCAGGAGTCTGATCATTTTCATCGTTTATTTTTACCTGGGAATTTTTTCACTGTGTAAACGTGTGTATTTTTACACTTCCGGGCTTGAAACAAAAGCTCTAACAAAATGGAGAGATTGTTGTACCAGTGGGGTGAAGCCCAATCAGCATAATGGGTAGTGATGATGTCTTCGAGTTGTTCATGTTTAATTTGTAATGTGGTGCAATCTCGTTTCATGGTTCTTGTTTTCACAATGTATTATTTATAGAAGAAAGTACTTGTTTTATTGACAATGAAGTTCTTTGGAATGGGGGAGAGAAAAGAATGTTACTTTGTAAATTGCAATGTGACTTGAAACAAAATGGTGTGTATTAGCCCAGTTACATTTTAAATTATAAGATCTGGTTTGTGAAGTGGCTTGATGCTCAGCCAAGGACATGGCTATTAGGAAATGATTCAGAGATTTGCTGTGATATTAAATAAATCATTGTGCTAATGGGGATAATGAATGGAGATGTTAGTGTAGTTTGGATTTAAATGGCAAATTTTTGTCAGGATGCACAGGCGTGTTTGTTTATAGTGCTTTATTGGTTCAAATCAATTTTTCAATGTTAAATTGCCCTTTAGCATGTTGTGGTAAATAATGTTGATACATTAATTTTAAAATGCTAAATAAGAGTACTAAAGCAGAACAATTCCTTATTCTTGTGTCATTTTAGAATGAATTACATACTCGTATGGTTTGTAGATGCTTTACTGTGATACAGTTTATAGGTCTTAACCAAGAACAAGCTTAAAAATTTGCATGGAGGAAGCTATTTTATTAAGTGGCAATTCATGAAAAGCTTTATTTCATTGCACCAAGTTCAAGGCTGTAGTTTTAGGCCTTGGTTTGGGATGTGATTTCTCTGCCAGATAACTGATCTCCCAATCCCACTGCTGATGCTGGGCATGCTCAGACACCCAGCAGTAGTTTCCTGCTAAATAGTGATTCGGCAAACTCAGTAAAGCACTTTAACCTTGCTAGATAGTGTGCTACCTTTTAACAGTCATAAAGCATGCAGACGCATATCTGATGCAGACTTCCTGGTAAATAATGTACTTGGTGCTGACTGATGTGCCACACAGGTACCATTTTTATCTGGTATATTGAAATCTGAGAAACGTAAGAAAAGATGGGTAAATTAGTGTTTAGTTTTATTTGGTATGTTTGGCTATGCTTGCACATGGTATTAAGGCTGTGTTGCGCAATTTCTATCAAAGTAATCAGGATTACTATTTTAGTTCATATCAGCAATTTTGTGGTGTAATTCATTCAGTTGGTAATCAGCATTGGGAAAAAGATTTTCCTGTATGAGATTTGAATGCATTCAGGGTTTTAATTTGTGTGCATATGTGTAATCTTTTGTATATACAGTTCTATTCGCTCGCCCACACCCTAATGTGAACGCAGCCTGCAGTCACTAGCTTGCATTGAGTTTTCTGCTGGAACCTTAGGAGTAAAATATTAACAGCAAAAATTTTTAAATTTAGATATTTTTATTTTAAAATGTGTACAGAGCCATTTTACTAATTGCACCAAATAAAATTTTTATTTTTGTTCCACAACTGAGGTTAAATATATTTTTTCGCGATGGGGGGGTGTGGTGGTTGGAAGCTGTCTTTAAGCAGTTTCATTTTTGAAGGTTAAGACCAATGTTGCAGCAAAGAAACCAATGCTGTTTTAGTGGAAGTGTTCCATACTGATGCATGGTTTAATCCTAAGGTCACAAAACACAGCTGTGCAATAAAATTTGGCAAAATAATGCAGGGTAGGGAAGTTAGTGGAAGGCAGGGGAGGGCAATTACAAATATTGAACTTTTCTGCTGTAAGATTTCAGTTGAGTTACTGATAGGCCTTCATTTGTGACAGTTTAAGTTCTTGACCTTTGTAATAAAACCCTTAAAACATTTTTTGTGGCTTTTGGCTTATGTCACAATATTTTTTACTGCAGCTTTCAAACTGAATCACAGTACTTACAGAGACTGATTTGGTCTCGCATGAAAATTAGTACCTTTCAATGTGTATGGATTCACCTTTATATGTATTTCTACCCTTATAGGCCCCTTTGCAATGCAAACTATTTCCAAATGAAAAGAAGGGGGGTGATCTGGAAGAACAAGGCCCTTACCTCCATGAGCTTATTGTGGCTGATTGCATCAACATTATAGCCTTGATGGAAACCTGGTTTAGGGATGATGACATCTTCCCCTAGATGAAGCTTCCCTGCCTGGCCATCCCTTCCACCTTTTGCCCTGCTGGGATTGTAGTGGCGGTGATGTGTCACCAAATCACACCTTAGTCTGTCCCCAACCCACTGCACTTTCTCCTCCTTTGAACATCTGTCCTTGTTCCACCTCTCTCATTTAAAATCTTCGCTCTCTACCAGCCACTCAAGTATCATAAATTTTCTCATGGAGATATCACCCTTATTGCCTTGGCTTCTATACCTAATGACTTTGCATCCTAGGTGATTTCAACATCCACCTCAATTCCTCATGCTCTCTTTCTTCTGAGTTTGCTGCCCTCCCACCCTCCCATAATCTCTCCCTCCATGTAAACTCCCTAATCCATATTCGTGGCCACTCCTTAACTTTGTCATTTCATGTGGTCTTTTATCAGTGTGTCAATCACAGAAAAGGCTGTCTCTGTTCAATTAATTATATCATTCTTCACCTATATCTCCCAACCCTGCTTCCTTCTGTGTCACCCTGGGGAGAAAGTACTCCCAATTCACTTAAAACAGCACTTGCATGATCTCAGTGGTAATCTTGGCCCACATTCAGCAAGACGCTTCTGCAGTTACTGACCTGCTCAGCCATACACTCACCTTTCACCTTTGCCTTAGTCCCCATTAAAATCATTACTCTCTCATCCTGGCTGTTCCCATAGTACAGCACCCATCTCCACTCAGTCCAAGGGACACAGACTTAAACAGCTAGGACAGAAAGCTGGTTTAATTGTTCACTCAGATCTAGTTGGACCATATAAAACACTATTGGGTCCGTTCTCATCTGCCAAAACTGCTTGCTATTCCAGCAACTGCATTTCTCTGCTGCAAACCCTTTCTTAAACCTTTCTCCCCTGTCTCCTCCAGCAACATTTGTGAGGAGCATATGGACTTGTTTAACACTAAGGTTGAGACTATTTGGTCAGCTGCTTCTGCCACTTCCCTCCCTTCTCCTAACCCATTGGGCTAAACCTCCCTGCCTTAACCCTGAACTTGCATCTTTCTCTAGTTTCTCTCCGACCTCCATCCCTGCTCGCTTTGAGCTTGTCTTGTCTGTGAGATGGCTGTCATCAATGTCACATGTGACATTGTGACTGTGACAAAGGTAAACTTTCCCTCTTTGTGTTTCTCACCCTATCTGCAGTCTTTTACAGGGTTGGCCACACCATCCTCGTCCAGTGCCTCTCCACTGTCATCAGGGTGGGACTGCACCTGACTGGTTGCTTTCTTAAACACCCAGTTGTAGCCAAAGAATCACTTGTAACTTTTCTTCCTATTGCTGCACTGACACCTCTGGTGTCTTCTGAGGATCTAATCTTGGTTCACTCCAATTTCTTAGGAACGTGCTGCTCCTTGGTAATGCCATCTGCAAATGCTGTCAGTTTTCATGCATATGGTAACGAGACCCAACTCTACCTCATCACTGCCTCTCTTGGTGTCTGCACTGTCTTTAAATTGACAAACTGCTTGTCTGACACTCAGTACTGCATGAATGGAAACCACATCCAACTATACATTGGGAAGACCAAAGCCATTGTCTTTGGATCCCATCATAAACTTAGTTTCCTAGCAACTGTTTCCATCACTCTCCTTGATGAATAGTCTGAGGCTTCTGACCACATATCCATGCTATCACTACCTCCATAACATCACTTGACTTGCCCTGCCTCAGCTCATCTTCTCACATCTTTTTTACTTTTGGACTTGTCCTTTTCAATGCATTCTGGCTGGCGTCCCACATTTTACCCTATGTAAACTGGATGTGAGCCAAACAACTGCTGCCCATGGCCTAACTTGCACGAAGTCCCATTCACCCATCACCTCAATGTTTGCTGGCTACCATTGACTCCCAGTTATGCAGTGCCTTGATTTTTAAAATTCTCATCCCTCTCCATAGCCTCGGACTCCTGACCTCTTATCCTCTCCAGCCCTACTGCCCTCATATTTCTGTTCCTCCAATTCAGACCTCATGAGCATCACTGATTTTAACTGTTCCATCATTTACAGCCATGCCTTTAGCTGTCTCAGTCCTAAGCTCTGATTTTCCTTGCTAAACCTCTGTTTCTCCTTCAAACCTACATCATTTAGTAAGTTTTTGTTTATCTGCCCTAGTATCTCCTTGTGTGGGATTTTTTGCTGTATTAAAGGTGCTATTTAAGTTGAAGTTATTGGTGACGTGGCTCAGTTTGCACAGCGCCAAACTCAATCCTGTTTCTTTGAGGGGGCGCTTTGTTTCCTTGGAGCCTTACCCAAGGTGTCTTGGTTAAGCTCAGAAATGTGTTGTTTAGGTAACTGGAAAGCTTGATGCTAAAAACTGCAAGATATTGTTCTGAAAAAGTTTTATGATTTCAAAATTTAGGTAAAGTTTCCATAGTGATGTTGTTGAAGGTTTGAAGATGTTCTGTGCCAGCTGCCATTTTTACTTGTGGGCTGTCACAGATTCAAAGTGTGATGGTGTGCATTGCTACCTGGAATGCTAAGTACTTAGTTTCTTCTTTTTATTCTTGTTCACTTTTATCTTGGTCCACTTATGATGTTAAATAAGAATCGTATTGAACAGCACGTCCCTTCCATTGTTCGCAACAGGCAAGGTACAGACCGTACCCAACCATCTCATGCCTGTAAAACTCAAAATACAGTATCCAACATTAGATGTGATTCTGTGATTGGACAACATTTCCTAAAAAATTCTCAGTGTGCTAACAATTATGCTGACAACTAAATTAAGATCGTTGTTCAAGCTTGAAGTGTAGCACATTTTTGTGCATACTGGAAGCCTCATATATTAATACACAGGGCCCTGTTCTTTGCAGGCGGAAAGAACATGTACACACATTGTGTCTTTTTCAGTTAAATAAAATAAGTGACAGCCATTTACTGGTTCATTCCTCAGGGCAGTGCTTTGACCAATCAGTGTCAAGCTACCTGGTTTAAATTTCAAACAGTGCTTGGCAGTTAGCTGTTAGTCACCATCAACTGGTGCGTTCTCCATGGCAGTGCCTCTGCCAGTCAGAGTCCACTTGCCAACCAACCAGCACATGTTTCTCATACAGTACAAATTTGTTGGTTTCCCTTACATTGTATACTTGCAATTTGCCCTGATGAGTGCAAGATGAAAAGCTTTGATAAAATGTCTCTTTTTTGTTCAGCAATAAATAAGAATTATTCTGAAAGTAGCACCAAGTTTCAGTTTTACTAAATCTGAGGAAGAAGCCTGGTTTTACTTAAAAGCATTAGTTTAGTTTGAAATGAAGGTTGGTTTATGAATGGTTTATTTTGCTCTGCCAATCTTTCCCCACTTTGAAGCTGGTGGCTCTTGTGCTTTGACAAATGATGGAAGCCTTCCATGCCTTGCCCTAGTGGCCATTCTTCATGTGTGAACTTATACAATATTGGCAAGGTTTTCTCTGTACAAGGTGTTGCAGACCAAGCCTGATGCAGTAGTCACCCGTGTTCACACAAAAACATTTTCTAACACTGTTCCTGGGCAATGTTCAGGGATAAATAAAAACCTTACCAAATCTTCCGTTCTTTCCCCCAGTTGTTGCACCACAGCTGCTGTGGTAGACTTAACATGGATCAGGGCTGGAACCAAAGAGCATTTGGTTCAGTAATCCCAAAGACTGTGGCTTTATCCACTCCATCATTGAGTGGGAACTTCTTATTTTGCATACATTTCTTTTTAGCTGTATATTACAAGTGGCAAAAAGCAAGTGCAATGAGCTGCTTTCTGGCATCCATTGATGCAAAGTTTATGGTGCTGCTGTAGATTGGGAGTAAACACTCTAGTGGCACTAGGCTTCAGAAGTAGTACTTGACAAAAGTACTTGTGTGCATTTAATATTTTAAGAAAAACTTGTCAGCATCTATGGAACTGCACACGTAGTGTGATGAACTTGGTTTGATGTGCAAAGATGTAATGTATAGAATTATAAGGCAGTGAAATGATTGGTACTTTTGCCTGTTAAATAGCTTAATGCAAATTCTTTACTGTATATAAGCTCAATACTGCATTAGCAATTAGTGAATAGTCAGTAGCCCTATAGCATACAGCTGAAAATGTCTCTTGATCAACAAAGGAGTCAGTAACTAGAGAACACAAGATATTTGACAAAGGAACCTGAGGGGAGTTGAGAATTTTTCAAAGTAAGTTATGATCTGGACCGGTGATGGAAGCAGATTCAGGAGTTATGGATTTGATCTGGATCCCAGCAATAGCAAAAATGTGAGGCTCCAGTCTTGATCAAGCTTTGTGTCCTCTTTAAAAAAAAAAGTAATACTTCTGATTCCCAATACTGAACTCCCATCTATTGATATAGCAGGAAAAGAAGGTTTTGATACTCCAATTTCATGCTGCGACTGGAGCTCCAGGATTTAGTAGTAAAACACCCATTTACTTGGGGAAAATTGAAAGAAACAGTCAATATTTGATTTTTTAATTAAAATTTTTAACCATTGACAATTGATACATCAGGTCAGACTATATTTTATTTTCCTTCTAACATTTGTAGGCAAGAAATTCAGAAATTGGAGCAGTTGACAAGACTATTGTTAAACATAAGTTTGGCACACATTTCATGCAAATGAAGACCAAATGTATTGAGTGCTTGCCCACTACCTTTTGGGAAAAAATAATTGCCAAGCAAGCGTCAAAGTTTGTTTGATCTATTGCGGTATAATATAGATTGTGATGTTTTACTAAGGAGAGCATTTGAAAATATAAGGGTTAGGATTGAAATGAAAAATTTAATTTTCTTATTTGACTTATTTCTTAACCTGTTTGAATCTTGATGTAAATTTGAATGCAAATTCAATTTAATTAGAAGGCAGCCATTATATTTAACGATAAATCAGTTCCAGTGAAAATGCTAATAAATTGCATTATATTTTCTAGTCGGAGAACTAAGCATCAGCGTAGCCATTATTTTAGACTTTTGATGAATGATGTATTTTTCAGAAAGCTTTCTGTTGATTTGGATACCTTGCAGCATAAAACCTTTTGCTCTGGGGAGGTGATGGCATTGTGGTATTGCCGCCGGACTAGTGTTCCAAAGACCCAGGGTAATGCTCTAGGGCCCTGGGTTTGAATCCCGCCACAGCAGATGGTGGAATTTGAATTCGTAAAAATCTGGAATCAAAAGCCTAATGATGACCATGAAACCATTGTCAATTGTTGTAAAAACCCATCTGGTTCACTAATGTCCTTTGGGGAAGGAAATCTGCTGTCCTTACCTGGCCTGGCCGACATGTGACCCCAGACCCACAGCAATGTGGTTTACTGTTAAGATGCCCTCTGAACAAGGGCAATTAGGGATGCGCAATAAATGCTGGCCTAGCTAGCGATGCCCACATCCCATGAATGAATATAAAAAAAATCTTATTTCTATTTGTGAGCAGTGCTGTTGTGCATTTGTGGCCTTGTAAGTGAAATGATTTGTTTCAAAGCTCACCAGGAAATGATGTACGAAGTTTGTACAATCCAACATATTACTAAACACCCATTTAGAAACGTAGTTGGACTATGTCACCCCAAGTATTCTGACTTTGCCCTGTAGATATTGTGTAGCAACTTTGGAGACGGATGGGAAGAATGGTGTGTGTGTGTGTGTGTTCGACTGATGCTGTGTTTTCCAGAGGTTAGTAACTGCTTATCACCTGGCCCAATCATAACTCAACTTAACTTTTAAAAAAAATTAAACTTAAATAAAGGCAACGATGTGGGCATGAAAGCTGAGCTAGCTGATGTGAACTGGGGTACTAGGCTAGAGGATAGATCAATAGAGAAGCACTGGCAGACATTTAAGGGGATATTTCAGAATACACAGAGTAAGTATATTCCAATGATAAAAGAAAAATTCTAAAGGGAGGACCCACCATCTGTGATTAACTAAAGTTAAGGAAAGCATATAACTGCGCAAAGATGAGTGGCAGGTCAGATAGTTGGTCAGAGTATAAAGAATGGCAGAAAATGATGAAAAGATGAATCAGGAGAAAGAAATTAGAATATAAGAGGAAGCTAGCTAGAAATGTAAAAATGGATGGCAAGAGTTTCTGCAGGTGTTTTTTTTTAAAAAAAGAGTAAGTAAAGTGAATGTTGGTCCTCTAAATTGACAATGGGGAGTTAGTAGTGGATAATAAGGAAATGGCAGATGAAATGAACAAATATTTTGCTTCTGCCTTCACTATAGAAGATACAAAAAACATTTCAGTAATAGCTGTAAATCAGGAGTTGGAATGGAGAGAGGAACTTGGTGAAATTACAATCACCAAGGAAGCGGTACTGAGCAAACTGATGGAGCAGAGGGCTGACAGGTCTCTAGGCCCTGATGGGCTTCATCCTAGGGTCTTAAAAGAGGTGGCTAATGAGGTAGTAGATGTGTTGGTGTTAATTTTCCAAAATTCGCTAGATTCTTTGGAATATGGGCATCACCAAAAAGGCCAGCATTTGTGGCCCAAACCTGATTGCCCTTGAGAAAGTGGTGGTGAGCCATCTTCTTGAACTGCTGCAGTCTATGTGGTGTAGGTACACCTACAGTGCTCTTAGAAAGGGAGTCCCAGGATTTTGATCAGTGGCAGTGAAGGTACGGTAATACAGTTCCAAGTCAGGATGGCGTATGGCTTGGAGGGGAACTTGCGGGTGGTGGTGTTCCCATGCATCTGCTACCCTTGTCCTTCTAGGTGGTAGAGGTTGTGGGTTTGCAAGTTGCTGTCAAAGGAGCCTTTGTGAGTTGCTGTAGTGCATTTTGTAGATGATACTCGCTGCAGCTACTGTGCGTTGCTGGTGGAGGGAGTGAATGTTGAAAGTGGTAGATTGGGTGCCAGTCAAGGGATGATTTGTCCTGGATGGTGTCAAGCCTCGAGTGTTGTTGAAGTTGCACACATCCAGGCAAACAGAGAATATTTCATTACACTTGGTGCCTTGTGAATGGTGGACAGGCTTTGGCAGTCAGGAGGTGAGTTGCTCACTGCAGAATTCCCAACCTCTGACCTTGTAGCTACAGTATTTGTATGGCTGGTCCAGTTAAGTTTCTAATTGGTGGTAACCCACTGGATGTTGATTGTAATTGGTAGAGCTGCTCCAGGGCACACTGTTCCTCACTCATTGATTTATCTAGAACAGCTAAGAAATGAGGAGGCATCATATTATGGGTCTCCATCGAAGTTTGATCTTTTTATTGCTGTACACTTTGAATAGACAAGGAGGGAGTATTTTGAGCAAAAAGCTGCTCTTTTTCTTCCTCAGCTTTGGTTCCCCATTAAGGGTGAGGTGCTCAATTTCTGCTGGATGCTTTAGTCCAAGTTTTTTTCTTTCTCGTGGAAAATTTCCTGACATTCTCTTCTCCCTCATTATGATTCATGTTCTGGTGATTGGTATGATGGAGGGCTATCCCCAAGCAATTCATCGGTGAATCATACCAATGCTGCTCCTCGGCTTGCCTTGTGTATTAGAGCATTTGAACATTATGGGAAGATACTTCATTATCTTTGCCTTTGTAAGAACTGACTGCCTTTCCAGGTTATTAATTGGATATGTGTGATGTTTTCCAGAACACATCTTAATGGTCGACCTTGGCTCAGTGGAATGCTCTCACCTCTGAGTTGAAGTTCCACTCTGGAGAGTTGAGTGCATTGTCTAGACTAACGGTTAACTGCAGTGGCGAGGGAATGTTGTCTTGCCAGAATTGTCATCTTTTGAAACAAAAACACTCCTCGGTCCTTACGCACGGTACAAAGAGGAGTAAATGAGTTTGCCTTGTGTCATGACCAGTGTTTATCTCTCACTCAACATCACTTGCAGATTAGCTGACATTATTGATATTTGTGGGACCTTGCACTGTACAAATTGGCTTCTGCATTTGCCCTCATTAAATCAGTGGTAATACTTCAAAAGTAATTTATTGGGGACATTGAGGATGTGCAAAGTGCTATATAAGTGCAGAATAATTTTTCTTTCCTGTATGCCATGATAAAGACAGTTGAATGTCATTTAGAAGAATTTTGAGGAAAATGATCCTCTCTGACCATATTATCCAATCAATGCATTTATTTGTTAGCTTTCCCTTGAAGTTGGAAATGTCTGTGTAAACTGAAACAATATCCAAAGGCTCAATTAAACCCAGTGTTTTATCCCAAAACTACAGACTCTGAATATTTACAGCAGTGACCTGAAGGAACTTTGAAGTTTGGACTTGCTAGACATCCCATTGGAAAATCTATATTTTCGCACCATTAACGAAACAATTAGATTGTTCCTGATCAATACATTGTTTAAGGCTTCAAAGATAAACCCTCCGCCACTATCCTCATAACTTCTTAAGTTCTCTTGTGTATTCTCCAAATGACCTGCTCCATCCTTTTCCAGAACTACATTTCACAACTTTTTAGCCTTTGGATGCCCACATTTCAGCTTAATGCAACAGGACACTCCAAATCAGTCTTGATAATTCTTCTCTGAAGATTCTTATGCTGGGCAATTCTTTATTACCTCCGCCGCTGAAGGTGAGCAGAGTTAATGTTTTCACCCTGTTTGTTAGTCTGTCTACCTGTAAATAATATATCTCAAAAACTAATGAATGGATTTCAGTGAAAGTTGGTACACAGAAATATAGGGTATGTCCCAAAGAAGAACTGATAGTTTTTGGTAAAGATTTGGATTGGATCCAGGAATTCTTTAAAAGATCTGTTAACACTGGGAGGTATGATGAACTTACCTTTTTAGTTTTTTGTGGATTGTTTCATTTAAAATGTTGTGGATTGTCTCAGCTGCTGTGGTGAAATTTGTCTGTCAAAATGTGAGCAGAGTTTTCAGAGCAGGTTGTTGGATGTGGATTGGCCTGAAGCCGCCTCAGTGAGATATAAGTTGTTAATAAAAGAAAAATCAGCTTTGTAGTTATAGAGCATCAATCAGGCAGGAAAAAGCCTCAAGGAAGAGCTGCGTAATTGTAATTATGCTGAGTTAACACAACGTGGCAGAGGTAAGTGCTCTACTGAGTGCCCTCTTCACTGTGTAGAATGCATTCTTTTACATTGCTAGTCTAGCTCTGATTTCTTTATTGTAGTAACCATCTTCTGATGAGATGCTTCCCAAGTTCTTAAATTGTGATACCTGTTCCAGCTTTTGACCTCCTCTGCTTCCTCACTATTACCTCTTCCAATCTTCAGAACTTTAGTCTTTTTTACATTAATTTTCATTCCATAAGCTTCCACCACTTCATTCATTCTATTGATTAGTATCTGTAGATCTTCTATGCTAGCCATTAGGGCCTGGTAGTCTGCAAATCTCACATCTTTCACCAATTGACCACCTCCTTTGACACCTTTCTGTACTTCACCTAGTGCTTCTTCTGTTACATACGAAAGTAAATGTGTAGAAAACTGAACAATGAACTGTGACTGACCAGGCAAGAAAGATAGTGGGGACAGCAGTTCAGAGAATTGGAAGAACTACAAAGAAAAAGAAAGAACAGGCACTGCCTATGAGAAAATAAAGGAATTAACTGAAAGCAGGAGAGGTTAGCAAGTGCAAAGAAGAATTGGTAATAGAGATGGTACGCTGCTTATAGAAACTGAGGAAATAAGTATAAATAGAGTACTTCGAAGACCTGAATGACAAAGTTGGCAAGCCAATAGAACTAGAACCAGAGAGAGAATAAGCATTTCCCAGGATGATTTTAGGACCTGACCACCTGGAGTTTGAAATATTTAGAGTTATAACAGAACTGAAGCCAGAAAAAGCAGAAGGATGTGATGGAATCCCTGCAGAAATGATAGAAGGCAACAAGAGAATTGATTGGTCAATGTGTGTAAGATGTACACTAAGGGAGAATGGCCAGAAAACTTTTTGACGAACACAATTGTCCCATTGGAGAAAAGGACAAATATCACGAGATGTGAAGAGCATAGCACCATAACTTTCATCTCTCATGCATCTGAGGTAATGTTAAAGATCCTGGTAAATAGCTTGGAAGCCAAAGCAAGCTATGACATTGGTTTTGATCAATCTGGTTTTAGAAAGGGTTGTTGAACTAGAAGCTATTGCAGTGTTGAGCATGAGAAGTCAAAGAAGCATTGAGGACCAGCAGGAAGTGTACACCTGTCTTGTGGATTATGAAAAAGCTTTTGACCGGGTGAACTGACAAAAGCTGTTGAAAGTGCTGGAGGTGATTGTTTAGAGAAATAAAATAATGTTTATAGCTCTACATTGGTCAGACTGCCACAATCAGGACAGTATTTGGTGAAACTGAGCCAGGTATAATTGGGCGAGGTAAAGCTGTCTGCTATCATCATTTAGAATCGCTTCCAATGTTTTACTCCTACCCCAAGCAGCAATTTTTAAAAATTCTCCCTTGTTCTTATGTCAAATCATAATTGCAAACTCCATCACCTGCAGGAAGGCCTGCCCTGTCACAGGTCATGTCCCTTGGTGTATATGTTGCACCACATTTGTTTTTAATGTTGACTGATTTTTCAGGCAAGATCTGAAAATAGCCAGCAGAACAAATAGAAAGGGACTGTGTAGCTGAAGCATTTTTCAGCAACCCTGTCCCCAAGCACTCAAATCATTCAGTGAATACTAACCTTGAACCATCTCTGCCATGTCCAGACAAAATATGTGCAGACGGTAAAATGAAGTAAATGGAAAGATATAGTTTGATATATACTGTTGTCAGGAATATGGCCAGGGTTAGTATGCACTGAGAGACTGATCATTGTCTTAAGCATTTTGGCTCCTGGGATTTGATTCCTATTCTGGAAGATGCAGTAATACTGCAATGAATCTTTCCTTTGCATAGTCATAAGTACTTTTGCTGGTTGTCTAGTTAGCTTGATTGGCTTTGTGGACCAAATCGCAAGACTTGTGACCCAATAACCATTGTTGCTTATGGTTTGGGATACTACAAAAAACCATGATGTGAACTAACCTACAGTAACTGAAAATAAGTTGGACTGAGGGATTATATAGTTATCTCTTATTGTGAGGAAGGGAGGAGTTTAAATTAACTTGGAATGTTTGATAAAACAATTCCAGCACAGTTGAGTGCCCTTGACTACCAAAGAATTTTGTTAAAGAGTAACAAGAATGTTTTTGACTGTTCCTCATCAAGCAAATACAGCTGAATATTTAGGAGTTGTTCAGTAGCTTTTGGCCTAGTAGTTTTTTCCACCTTCGCTGTAGTGGGATTCAGGGATTGAGCATTGGTACTGTAATATGAAGATTACAGTACTGCAGTTATGTAATATGTTTCCCTTCAAACACTAGAGCCTGGAAGCACAGCTGTATATTCAGTGGTGTAGTCTGAGCATAATGGTGACTCTGGAATGCAATCTATGGTGTTTACCTTTTACATGCCTTAGATACTGTGTGTTAATGTTTCAGAATTATCTTTAATTGTACTATATTTTTCACCCATACTGTTGTGTATAAGGTCTACGAATCTCAGCGTTGATATTTTCAGTAGATCCCCTAGCCTCAGCAGCTCTTTCTTGGAGGACATTTCCAATTTCCACTACCCTTTGTGTGAAGAAGTACTTTCTGGTATTACCTCTGAATAGCCTAGCTTTAATTTTAGTATCATGCCCCTTGTTCTGGACCCCTGCACCAGAGGAAATAGTTTCTTTCTAATCTTCAAACCTCAACTAGATCAGCCTATAATCTTCTATAGTCAAGGAAATATAAGGCTAGCCTTTACAACCTGTCCTCAATATTTGTCCCTTTTAGCCTCATCTTTGTGGTGAATCTGTGCTGCACCCCACAAAGACCAGTGTATCTTGTTACAACCAGTCCTGGACAAGGTCTCCAATTTATTAAATTCCTGGACGAGATCCCCAATTTGTTACATCCGGGAAGGAACCCAAATTTTATTATGACCCTGGACTCCCCTCTTTGTTCATTCCCCTCGGTTGGTCATAACAAGGTTAATGTAAAAATCCTTTTCCCCTTGGATACCATTTCCCAGTCCAAATTTAATTTCTTTAATTAAGAAGCCAATTTAACCAGGCTTTCTTGAGTCAAAGAAAGAGCAAGGTTATTTGTTACTAAGACCCGAGGAAATAATAAAATGATGCGACACAAGTGTGGACATGCTGATCAGAAAGCAGTTGAGTCCAAATAAAATTTTAAAAAATATATACAAATCAGTCCTTGGCTTGTCCGTGAGGCGTAGTTGGTGGCACATTGTGGCCATTAAGTTGGATGATTTTGGTAGAGCTGACTTTGGCAGGTTCACATCTTTTGGAGACGGCTTGTCCCAGCAGAGGAATCCTGGTCCTCTCTGCAGGGTAACTGAAGAAGCTGCCTTGTTTCTTTTTTTTTGTGGTCTCAGCTAAAACATACTTGCCCTCCCCATCCCTCCAGCAAAAAAGGAAAAAAAATTGCCTGCTTATCTTTGCAGGGGTGACTGGTGTTCCTTCTTCTTTCTGTCGCTCACTAACTCTGGTCTGCAGCCAGCTTTTTAACCCATTTTTCTTGTGTATTCCTGGGAGGGGAAATAGTCATGTCTTGCATTCATATCAGAACTTTTTACACATTCTGAGATTTAAATCAACAGGAGATGTATTTTTAGATGACTGCTGAGATGTGGGGATCAGTCTCCATTGTCTCTGCAAACACAAGAGATTAAAAGTCCAGACTTTTGCATTTTCCATATCTCCCTTTCAAGTGTCTCTGTTTGAAGTAGGCCATGGCAACTTTTCGGATGCATAAAAATGAAATAATATAGGACAGAATTATATTATACTTTGAAAGGGAATATCCTTATTCCACAACAGGCTGCACACTTTTGTGTGGGCTGATTGACAAGGCTTGTATCCTAGCCCATCCTTTGTTTACAACAGGAGGTGTTGACATAGTGGTATTGTTACTGGACTGGTAATCCAGAGACCCAGGGTAATGGTCTGGGGACCATTTGAACCCCACCACGGCAGATGGTGGAATTTGAATTCAATAAAAATCTGGAATTAAAAAGTCTGATGATGACCATGAAACCATTGCTGATTGTTGTAAAAACCCATCTGGTTCACTGATATCCTGTAGGGAAGGAAATCTGGCCTACATGTGACTCCAGACCCACAGCAGTGTGGTTGACTCTCAAATGCCCTCTGAACAAGGGCAAATAGGGAAGGACAAGAAATGCTGGCCTTGCTTGTGACACCCACATCCCAAGAATGAATTAAAAAAACTGAGAGGCCACTTCAGAAGTCATAAATTGTCAATCATATTCCACGTTATCACAGGACCAGTCTGTCAAGTATAATCCACATAGCACTTTTCCAGAAAGTGGTCACTTTACGTTATCATCCATCTTTTGATCAATCTTTACTTCTATTTCTTTTTAAAACACAGGTCTTCCTTTAAAAAAAAATGGTGCATATGCTTTTAGGTAGTTGGTAGCAATAGTTTGCTGTCGTGACCATCTTTCCAGCGATGCAGTGCCCAAAACCGAATGTGGGACTGGTACGAGCTCTGTGCAGCTGTAACATAACTTCACTCCTTTCGTATTCTTATCCTCTTGAAATAAAGGCCATCATTCCATTAGCCTTCAGAATTTTTTTTTGGACCATTCCACTTTTTCTTTTAGCAATTTCTCTATATGGACCCCTAAATTTCATTACTACTCCACAGTTCCTAACTTTTGCCCACTTTAGAAAATACTAATTTATCTTATGTTTAAAGTAGATGACCTCACATATTGAACCCATGCTCCATTTTGCCACTACTTAACCTATCAATATCTTGTTTAACTTTTTGCACCCATTTACACTGTTTACTGTGATATCTAATTAGTGTTCATTCAAGTTATTTATAAATATAGTGAAAAGCTGATGCCCTGTACAGATTCCTGGGGTACACCACAAGTCACATCCTACCAATTTGAGTACATACCCGTATCCATACTTTGTCCACCTCCTATCTAATTTCCTATCAAAGCTGATTGGTTGCTTCCAATTCCACATTCTCTTACTTTTGTTAATAGGCAATGTTCTGCACAAGAGACTATTGCCTTCTGGAAGTCTGTCCAAATAACACCGTAGGCATTCGCGTAAACTATGTTATTTCCTAAAAAAAACTAGATTTGTTTGACATGACTTAGCTGTTACAATCCATTCTGGCTCTCTCTGGTTAATTTGTATTTGTCCTCTGGCTCAGTCATGAGGCTGCATCCCACTTTTGTTTTGTTTTACCTTTGCCTGGCTGGGCTTCACACAATCTGTGGCTTAGAGAACTAATGTGCTATCTTCCAAACCTTTACTATGTCCTTGTTAGCTACTAAGAGGTAAGTGGAGAGCTTGAGAATGCTTTGTCATTTTCATCCCTCCTCCTGTAGGGAACACCTGACCTCCACTTTATGTCCTCATTTAATTAAATTAATAATTGAATGGTTATCACATCGCACTGTGCTCTAACTTTTATGAGGGTACAGCAGAATAGTGGCTTAAGTTCCACAACTAGAGTACTAGACTAGCAACTTTGAGGAATTCAAACCCAATCATGTCAGTTTGTGAAATTGAGTTCAATGGAAGGCATCAGAACAAAATGACCATGAGAACTAATTCAAAAGCAAAATACTGCAGCTGCTGGAAACCTGAAATAAAAGCAGAAAGTGATGGAAATACTCAGCAGATCTGACAACATCTTTGGAGAGAGAAACTGAGTTAATGTTTCAGGTTGATGAACTCTGACAAAATATCATCAACCTGATATGTTAACTCTGCTCTCTATCCATAGATGCATACTTACCTGCTGAGTATTTCCAGCATTTTCCATGAGAATTGTCAGATTGTTGTAAAATCCAGTTGGTTCACATAGGTTCTTCAAAGAAGATACCATGCACCACTTTCAGTCTGGCTGTACATGACACTAACCCCACGATATATGATTGACTATTTATGCTTTCTGAAGTGGCCTGTCAGTTGTAAACAAACGATGAGCAAGCCTTGTCAGTGTAGCCCACACAAAAATTGTGTGACCTGTTGTGACAGTAAGAAGGATCTATTCTCTTTCAAAGTATAACATATTTCTGTACTGTATTATTTCATTTTTATGATAACTAGTTACTGGGATATTTTAAATGGGAACAGTTGTGAGCTTTGAGATTTCTTTTCTTGTCATTAGGACAAGAGATGAGTCTGCACACCATTGATGAACTCTGACAAAATATCATCACCATCTACACACCATTGTTCTGAGTTTGCCATTGAAGTCCCAAGAAAGTGGCCATTTGTTCAAATTGGTTGGCAGAAACCCCAGGCTTGTAAAATATATGCAAGATTGCATTTGTGAGAGGGATGCATAATGGTCACTTCTGTCAACCTGTTGATATTTATTAAGGTTCAAAAGCTATCCACTTATGTTGTATCTATCTCCCTGGAAGCTTTAACAGATTAACAAGTTATAAGACATGCGAATGAAAAGAAAACTCTCTTGAACTCGGATGTGAGAATCTGGCTAGGCTTTATAAAATCATTGCAATCTTTTACCATATCTGACTTTCACTCAGTTTGATCATATTTCTAGATGAATGCTGTGAGTATAGATGCATGCACTAATGTAAAATCCTCATTTAAAGGACTCCATAAATTCAATATTTGGTTTTCATTTCAGAAAATAATTTTAAATGTCAAAGAAACATGAGTGTTGTGCATCAATTTTATCTCTTGACTTGACTTGCTGCTGTGTATATTTATGTATCATAAACTTTTTAATAGTTTTTGCTTGAACTGTGTTGTGTAATAACTAAGCTTTTTTTTGCTTATCATAAAAATTAAGGGCATGCTTGGTGGGCTGCTTCCAGTTTGTATTGCAGAGTTACGAGTGGATTGTTCACCTGGGAGCAGATAGAATTAAGTATTATTTCATACGAGGCTCCTTTTTGCAAGAACTTCAAGACTTTTGGGAATATCCTGAATTGTAATGCATATGTTATTATGCCTTCTTTTATATTTGTACTTATTATCTACCAGTTAACAGTAAAAGCTGATGACTTCTCAGTTGGAATGAGATTAGAACAATCAATCAAGGTGATTATTTGGACTGGAGTATATGCTTGAATTCCTGAAGATGCATTGTTGAGTATATGTTCCTGGTGAGAGAGACATCCTGGTTGTACTCTGGCCAAATTAAGTTTGATTAAATTCATACTGTCAGAATTAATCAAGATTCCCCATCTCTGTATTTCATGTGCTATCTATTACCAGCACTTTGTTTTTTTCAAATTACCAGCATTTATGGCTTTTTATTTCCACCATTTCCTATATTTGGTTTCACTACAATGTGTAAGTTATGAAAGTGGCTGGCTTGGGAATAGGTTTTTCTTAAGTTTGTGTTTGGCTAAGATATTGGCATATCAATATGATGATGTGTTTTGACTGAATTTTGGTGTAATTGGCTTGGACCAGGCTTCAACTGAAATGAAGGGGAAACTAGGCTCCTTTTAAAAAGTACCAAATGTTTTTACTGAAATGCAACCAACACCCCATTTATATTGCACTCGTCCATTTGAAATCCATTGGCATTTGAGCAGTATCCTACATTTTGGATACTGTGTTGATTGCATAGTGATGCAGTCTTAAACTTAAAGAATTTAACATTTTCATTAGTCGTGCATAGAGCATGATAACCAGAATGTAGTCATACAACAGCTAGTGAGATTTCTGTGTTTGCATGTATATTTAGTGCAATATCCAGTTGGACAGGTGCCTGGTCTTTAGTTTGTGGTCATAGCTGCTTTAGGAGATTTTTTAAAAACATAGGTTTTAATTCTATTTGTGTTAACAAGGAAAAAGGGGAAATCAGATTTTTCTCAGCAATAGTGTATAAATTATCAGCTGTTATCCAAAGGGGAAACTCAGTACAATCTTGTGGCATTTGATTTTACAGCTATGATTGGAGGTGCTGCCAGAATAGTGTAAATAGGTTTTGATGTTTTTGAAAAGGATTCCAATTTTTCTCCATTTACTTAATAGTTTCACAGTTTTAATGCTTCAACTTTGATTTGTAGCAAAAATATAGGTTAATTTAAAACACTCAAAACTGTCCATCTGTTGGGATTGGTTTCTGAGTGACCTCAACAAATTTAAGATAGAAAAGTCTCTGCACCACATCTATGCGTAGCCACAGCTTGCAACCTGTTATAGAACATAGTGTCCAGTCACTTTCTTTAATGACTAGAAGTTTGTGTACTATTGGGATTGTAGCTGTCAAAAGTATAAATCTGCTGGGGGGTAATAATGGCTAGATGAGTTTCAGTGGAGGAAATAGAGCTTCAAAATGTATTATTTGTGTGTTTCTTCTAAGTGTTGTATATGGATCCCCAGTGGACTATTGAAACTCTCCCCACTTGTGCACTGATCATGTTAAATTTGATGGTTGAATTCAGCAGGCCTGAATTGATCAAATTACTGGTTTCTAACTGAAACTAACCTTTTTCTTCATTCACGGGATATGCACATTACTGACAAAGCCAGCATTTATTGCACATCCCCAATTGACCTTGAGAGTGGTGTTAAGCAACCTTCTTGGACCACTGCAGTCCTTGTGGCATAGGTACACCCAGATTGCTGTTTGGGAAGGAGTTCTAGGATTTTGGCCCAGTAACAGTGAAGGAAAGGGAACATGTTAGGATGGTGTGGAACTTGGGTTGCAGACGGTGGTGTTCCCATGTTCCTGGTGCCCTCGTTCTTTTAGATGATAGAGGTCGAGGTTTGTAAGGTACTGTTGAAGAAGCCCTGGTAAGTTGCTGCAGTGCATTTTGTAGCTGATACACACCAGAGTAACAGTTTGCTGCTGATGGAGGGAGTAAATATTTAAGGTGGTGGATGGAATGCCAATCAAGTGGACACTTTGTTCTGGATGGATGTAAATAATATGCTTTTCATCATAGAACAAACTGACCAAACTCTGGGAGTTTCAGTCACCAGGCATTTGGGGAAATGTCATCCAATCATTTTGCTGAAGCTCAATCTCCACTTGAAAAGAATATTTAGACAGTCTGACTTAGCAGGGTGCGTGGTGAGGGGGTGGGGGGTGGATAGTAGTTTTCAGAACAAATGTTTGAGAGGGTACTCACACCAATGATGCAAGTGTGCAGTGGCAGAGAAAAGATGGGTGATTATCCAAGGGGTAGTGAAAGACTAGAAGGAAAGGTTAGAACAGGAGCACCCAGAGCAACTTGGCTCAGAGTTTTGAAGTTCCAGGTTCCTGTGGGGAAATTGAGTGCTCTTGGCAAGAGATGGCTGATTAATTCATCCACCACCCTTCCAGGCAGTGCATTGCAGACTGTCACCACCCTCTGGGTAAAAAGGTTTTTCCTCACATTTCCTCCCCCCCCTCCCCCAAAACCTCCTGCCCCTCACCTTGTGACTGACCCTTCAACTAAGGGGAACAACTGCTCCCCATCCACCATGTCCATAGCCTTTATAATCTTGTACACCTCGATCAGGTCTTCTCTGCTCCAATGAAAAGGGCAATTGCTGTTTGTAATTCAGAAGAGGATGTATAAGAAAATATAGTGTTAAATCTATATTTCTCCACAAAGTATGATAGCTTGTTTTAAAATACTCAGCAGAAGTTTTCTGAGTAAGTTACAAAATGGACACTTTTTGAAAGACCCATTTTCTCTGGTTCTGCTCAAGGACACAATAATTAAATGTTGGAAGATATCCCACATTCATCAAACTCTCAGTCTATCCAATCTCTCATCATAACTTAAATATTTCATCCCAAGCAACATCCTGGTTAATCTCCTCTGCACCCCCTCCAGTGCAATCACATCATTCCTATAATGTGACATCCAGAACTGCACACAGTAGCTGTGGCCTCACCAAGGTTCTATACAACTCCAACATGACCTCCCTACTTTTGTAATCTATGCCTCGATTGATAAAGGCAAGTGTCCCATTTGCCTTTTTTACCATCCCACTAACATGCCTCTCCGCCTTCAGAGATCTATGGACACACACCAAGGTCCCTTTGTTCCTCAGAACTTCCAAGTGTCATGCTGTTCATTGAATATTTCCTTGTCAAATTGTCAGATGGTAATGCCATCATCATATAGTGCTTTTCCTGACCACCGGATGTCTCAAAAACACTTTACATGCAATTATATACTTTTGAAGTGTAGTCACTGTTGTAATGTGGGAAATGCAGCAGCTAATTTTGCATACAGCAAACTCCCACAAACAGCAATGTGAAAATGACCAGTTAATTTTTTTTTTTTGTGATGTTGATTAAGCAATAAATATTGGCCAATATACAGGGGATAACTTCCCTGCTGCTCTTCATAGTTATTTTAGTTCTTTTGTGGGAGGTGAGTGTCACTGGCAAGGCCAGTATTTGTTGCGCATCCCTATTTGCCTGTGAGAAGGGATGGAATTCCACAGGAATTTTTTACCTCCACCCATGCAGGCAGGCGGGGCCTCACTTTAATGTTTCACCCAAAAGAGGGCACTTTTAGAAATGCAGTACTACACAGGAGTGCCTGCCTGGATTTTGTGTTTAAGGATGGGATAGGACTTGCCTGAGTCACAAGGTTTCAGGTTCAAGTGTGTAAAGTTATGCATTATCAAGATGGGAGTTCAGAGACAACCTATCACTGCAGGAGTTCTGCAGGGTAGTGTCCCAGCCCAACTATCTTCAGCTGTTTCATCAAGACACACACACACACACACACACACACACACACACACACACACACACACACACACACACACACCCCCCCCCCCCCCAATAACGTCAGAAGTGGGCATATTCAATAATGATTGCAGTGCTAAGTTCCATTCTCACCCCTCAGATAATGAAGCAGTCTGTGCTCACTTGCAACAAGCCCTGAACAACATTCAAGTCTGGGGTGCTTTGTAGAAAGTAACATTCATGTCACAGAAGTACTGGACAATGACCATCTACAACAGGAGGGATTTTAACCTTTTAAAAGGTTAAAGTACTGCCTTTGTACAGTACATCTACATTATAATAGTTCTACTGTTCAAATATAATGGGGTTTGTACTTAGGGAACATGGAAACAGATTTTTCAAATATTCAAATGTTCTGAGTGGAGTTTTGCCTGCCTGCCTTAAGACTGCAAGGTCAGGAGTCAGAAGTGACAGATGAAGAATATTTCTTTCCATTTTTTTCCAACCAGAATGAGAAATGGAAGGGAAGCACTGAACAAAATTCCACAAGTGCAGCTGTAACTTGCCTCAGGGAGTAACTTCTGTGGTGTAATTTCATAAAAGTATGCAGAAGTTCTGTTAACGACACACAGGTTCTTGTTGAGCTGATTTTCTGTTAATTTGATTATCAGATTTGCTTTTAAAGAAGAGGATGAAGTTTAGGTCAGAAAATCTTTTCTGTCAGATGGTGACACTGCACATGTTTCCTGTCCTTTGTCATCTGTGTATCTCATTTAAAAGCACTACATTCTTGATCACCGGCTAGATTTAGCTCAGTAACATAAACCTGTCCAGACTTTAAGACCCACAAAAATGTGGCATTTATTATATTGTTTTTTGGATTATTTTATAAATTGATGGTTCTCCTTAAGAAAGGACCCTTCTCCATTCTGGTTTAGTCTGTTTAATTTTGAAAGTTTGAGTCTGTTTAAATTTTCATGCTTACCATTTGAGTGCAGCTACTGATTTGCAAAGTAGTCCATTGTTAAACACAACTGATTCAGTGTCTGGCTCTCTGCAGATTTGTTAAACACTTTGTCCTTCTACTTCTCATGCTTTTCCTCCAAATCACCATCTGACTTCTGATTTTCTCCACTGCTTTTAGATCACTGTGTAACTTGTATAATTTCCTACGTAAAAGGGGATGAGCAAAACTGGCAAATGTAGATGAAGGACCATGAAATTCAGGGACAAGAAAAGACCATCTCTATTGAAACCCATCTCTCCACTATCCTAACTGTTCCATTAGAACATGTGGTCTTGGGCTGGAAGAAATGGAGATGAGGAAGTGATTAGAGATGGCCTTGTGTAGGTAGTGAGGTCACTTTAGGCGGTATTGCACAAGTTTGTCATGGGTGGAGAGGAAAGTTTAAAAGCGGAGTTGTATAGGCTGAAATTAGAGCAAAATGTCAGTTAATGCAGATACTAGCAAAAGGAAGGAAAATAGGAGATTGATGGAAAGCTGCCATGGATCTTAGGAGAATTGTAAGCAATAAATCCTGCAAGATAGAGGCTAGAGGATGCGGTGGTTTTAGGTGTTCAAAGGAGGAAAAAAGTTAGGGTTCTGTCAGGGCCAAGATGTCATTGGGTTCATTGAGATTATGGATGTGAGTTTCTTTCTCATCAGGCAAGAATTGCACGCCCTGGAGGTTGGTAAGGAGCAGTGCAGCAGATGAACTATCAACCGATACAAAGTGCAGGCAGCATGTTGGCTTGTATGTGGCTTTGGCAATTTACCCTAGTATTCCATTAGCTTTATAGCTGCTTTTGCACATTGTCTGGACAGTGAATGTGACCTGCCTATGCCGCCAAAATTAAAAAGACTAGGGAAGATTAGGTAAATTATGAAGTCACAAATATATGATGCAAATGTAAGTGTTGTCATTTATGTTGGGCTATCAAAAAAATAAGCTCCGCAGGGCCTAGTTCAGATGGAGTGCCAAGACTAATTTGGTTATGGTTCCTTATGGCATTATTTGTGTGTGAAAGCTCTTTGAGGTGTGAATTTATTCAGAAATGCCATTTTCAAGGTATCAAGTTATCTTTCATGCCGGCTTGGTTGATACTTATGCACATCATTAGGACGTGATAATGCAGTGATTGGCCAATTCTTCAGTTCACTCAGACTTACTGTATTTCCAGATAGCTGTGCCTAAATAATCTCCATTAGTGTCACTGGGTCAACTAGCATCAAAACTTATTAAAAGACTCTGTTCAAAGGCCCAAGAATTGCAATGGTTTGCCATGTTGAACTCCAAAATTAATTTAACACACCAACGAAAGTTAAGTACTGCATTCCTGAATTTATCTGATTTACTCGGGAATGTATTTCTTATAAGTGTTTCATAGTTTAGTCTGAAAAGAATGCCTGCTGTATCCTTCCAGTGCTGATGAGTCAGAAGTGTATGGTAGACAAATCTTACTATATTACTATAAACATAGATAGTTTTATTATTTAATAACCCCTGCTTTCCACCCTGCCCTTTTCGTTCTCCCCCCCACACTTCCCTCTGTGCTTGCTTAAAAACCTGTTGACCCTGAGTTTGTGGCGAAGTGATGGTTCTCATTACTGACTTTGAAGTCAAATGCGAAGCTGCCTAATGCAATTGTGGGGGTGAGAATAATACTTTCAAGGAGGGAGGATTCTCCCCTTTATGGCATGGCATCAGTGTAACTTGGTAGTGTCCTGTAACGCTGGAAAAAGGGTTAGACCACATGATTCAATGAAGAGAAGCATCACCCACAGAATTTGTCAAAACTAAGCTGCTACACTATATTGTAATAGATTCATGTTTTAATTTTTCAAACAATTGACTTATTAAGTCAGATAAATTTGAGCAGAATTTTTTTTTTAAAAATCAGGAAATTATATACCTATTTAAAAAGTAAGAGAGGCAATCCCAAATAGCACCTTTCACAACCACAGGGCAGCCCAAAGCACTAAACAGTGGCTGAAATACTTTTGAAGTGTAGGCAATGCTGTAATCTAGGAAACAAGATCATCTGTGATATTGATTGAGGGATACATTTTGGCCAGGATATCCATGCCTTCCTTTGAAGTAGCACCATGGGATTCATTTTTTATATACCTGGGAGGGCAAATGGTGTCTCGGTTTAAAGTTTCATCTGAAAGGCAGCATCTCTGAGAGTGCAGAACTCTTTCAGTACTGCGCTTGTGTATCAGCCCAGTTCTTTTGTGCTCATGACCCATAGTGAGGCCTGAACCCATAATCTTCTGACCCAGAGATGAGAGTTCTACCAATTGAACCACAATTGATGCACAAAAAGTCAGATATACTTGTATCTGAATGCAATAACAAAACGCCTGGAGCAGTGCAGTATGACCCACCGTAACTTCTGGATTTATGTGCTGCAGTGGGCAGAAGCTGCTAGGCCTCTTAATGGTGCACTCATGGCAAATGCTTCACCATCATTAGCACAGCAAAAATTAGGCCAATACATCTGTAACCAGTTCGGACAAAAGATCATGTTAACTGGTTCTCTCACCACAGATGATGCCTGACCTGCTAAGTATCTCCAGCATTTTCTGTTTTATATTTCAGATTGTCAGCATTCATAGTATTTTGCTTTTGTGTGGTTGATAGTTAGCAACTCGTGCTATTTCCTGTACATGATGTGCATAAGGGACATGGAACAGCTTACCAAAGTAACCTTTTGCCATGTGCGCAAGAGCTGGCCTTAAAATGGAAATGAGCTTGAAAGGAGGTGAACAGAGATTGGGAGTGAGAGAAGGATTGCCTGTCTGATTAGTTTACTTATGCTTTGTAAAGTACTAGAGGAATTCCCCAGCTACAAGAGCATTTGCTCCAGTCTTGAACGGACTTGGGTATATTAAGAGTTATGGGGAAAGCATTTTATATTCAAATGAAACCTATCTTAACTGCATTTTTAGCATTGGGATGATTCTATTTAAACTTGGAGGAGATGGTGACTAAGAATATGAACAGATGAAGGAAAAAGAGCTGAAACAATATCAGGGTAGTTGTTGAGGTTAAGAGACATGATGAAACTGTATAAGATTGAAAGGAATTAGGTTTCCAAGTGACTCATTTAATGGCATAGAGGAGGTTGAGACTTACTGACTGAACATAGCACTTGTTGCTCTTTCGAAGCAATATTCATTAAGGGTGCATGATATGAAAGATGAAAGCAAAATGCTGTGGATGCTGGAAATCGGAAACAAAAACAGAAAATGCTGGGAAAACTCAGCAGGTCAAATAGCATCAGGGAAGAGAAAAACAGTTAACGTTTCAAGACCATATGACTCTTCAAATAAGTAAAAATGTGATGAAATTTATACTGTTTAAGTGGGTGGAGCAGGTGAAGCTGGATAGGCGGCCAGTGATAGGTGGGGGCAAAGGAGGGATTGACAAAGATGTCATGAACAAAAGGACAAAGGGGTGTTAATGGTAGTGATACTGGCTAAAGGAGGTGCTAATGGTGGCATTAAGATAAGAAAGCAGAATGTGATAATAGCAGGACAAGGGTAAGCACTCTGGAAAGAACAACATGATGGCCCTTGAGGGGGGTGAAATAGATAAAAGATTGAAAATAGGATAAAAGGTGGGGATAAAACAATGAATAAAAATGAAGATAAAAAATAAAAATTAAAAAATAAAAATGAATATTTCAAAAAGGGAATAAAAAAGGGGTGAGGATGGAGAAGTCATGGTTTGAAGTTGTTGAATTAATTGTTAAGTCCAGAAGGCTGTAAAGTGCCTAATTAGAAGATGAGGTGCTGTTCCTCCAGTTTGCGTTGTGCTTCACTGGAGCATTGCAGCAGGCCAAGGACGGACATGTAGGCAAGAGAACAGGATGGTGTGTTGAAATAGCAAGGAACAGGAAGGTCTGGGTCATGCTTGCAAAGCAAAGCGGTCGCCCAGTCTGCATTTGGCCCCTCCAATGTAGAGGAGACCGCATTTGGAGCAGTGAATGCAGTGATATGAAAGATGTTGATGTACATGGAGTGTAGGCAACAATAGAACCACAGATACAAATGGTTGACTTCCAAGGTGATGATGTATGCAAGAGCAAATCTGTAAAGATACATTGGCTGTCCCAAAAACTATATTGCAGTGTTGTTTTAAGAATTTTGGAAAAGTGTAATTGCGGTCATGTAAAATTTTCATGCCATGTTGACTTACACTGCCCCCAGCATTGCAGTTATAGATTGTGTCCATGGTTGGAGCGTTGTGAGCAATTTGGGGATCCACTCTTTAAGAATGTTGAAGCAATCGACAGAGGTGATTCATTGGGATGCTGCCTTGTATGAGAAATACGTATGTGAAAGATTTAGAAAAAGTTAGAACAATGAGAAGTGCAAGATGAGAAAACGAGGGTTATGAAACTGTGGAATTCACTAAAGAGCTAATGATTAAAGGAGAGGTGAACATTTAGAAATAGGTTAGATAAAGGAATATCGCTTCAAGGGAATATCGATTAGGACCCCTGCTTGTGTGAGAATAAACATAAGGGTTAGTTGGGCTGAATAGTGTGTTTCTGTGTTGTAATTTTAATGCGGTTCTATGAACTTAGGTATTTGGAGAGAGCATTTGAAACTTTGTTACTTTGGTAAAGTATTGGTTGCTTAGCTGGGTTGGTTAGCTCTGTTGACTAGATGGCTAAAGTGTGTTGCAGAATGATGCCAACGGCACAGGTGCAATCCCTGTACTGGCTGTGCTAGTTCTCACCTTTGGTTGGTGCAGACATGATGAGGTGAATGGTCTGTTTCTGTGCCATAACTTTTCTATGGTTCTATTATAGGTCTGTTGATAGTGGGAGAAATTTGAGATGACGTGTTAAGGGTTGTTGCACTAGAAACATATTGTGCTGTTTTTATTACCTTTTTCAATGTGTTTCATTTCCAATAATGTAAAATGCTAAAATGGGAAATATGTTTTTTTTTCCCATTTATGGGATGTGGGTGTCACTGGCTAGGTCAGCATTTATTGCCCATCCCTAATTGCCCTTGAGAACGTGGTGGTGAGCTGGAACCTCTTGAACCTCTGCAGTCCCTGTGGTGCAGATACACCCACAGTGCTTTTAGGCAGGGAGTTCCAGGATTTTGATCCAGCGACAGTGAAGGAACGGTGATTTATTTCTAAGTCAGGATGGTGAATGGCTTGGAGGGGAACTTCCAGATGGTGGTGTTCCATGTTTCTGCTGCCCATGTCCTTCTAGATGGTAGTGGCTGTGGGTTTGGAAGGTGCTGTCTAAGGAGCCTGGGTGAGTTTCTGCAGTGCATCTTGTAGACGGTACACACTACTGCCACTGTGCGTTGTTGGTGGAGGGAGTGAATGTTTGTGGGAGGGGTGCCAAATGAGCGGGCTTCTTTGTCCTGGATGGTGTCAGACTTCTTGAGTGTTGTTGGAACTGCACTCATCCAGGCAAGTGGGGAGTATTCCATCACACTTCTGATTTGTGCCTTGTAGTTGGTGGACAGGTTTTGCGGAGTCAGGAGGTGAATTACCTGCCACAGGATTCCTAGACTCTTGACCCTTTGGCTCTTGTAGCCAAAGCATTTATATGACTGGTCCAGTTCAGTTTCTGGTCAGTGTTAACCCCCAGGGTGTTGATAGTGGGGGATTCAGCAATGGGAATGTCAAAGGGTTATGGTTGGATTCTCTCTTGTTGGAGCTGGTCTTTGTTTGGCACTTGTGTGGCCCAAATGTTACTTGCCACTTGTCAGCCCAAGCCTGGATTTTGTCCAGGTCTTGCTGCATTTGGACATGGACTGCTTCAGTATCTGAGGAATTGCAAATGGTGCTGAACATCGTACAATCATCAGCGAATATCACACCTCTGACCTTATGATGGAAGGAAGGTCATAGACATAGACCTAGAAACTAGGAGCAGGAGTAGGCCATTTGGCCCTTCGAGCCTGCTCCACCATTCACTATGATCATAGCTGTTCATCCAACTCAATAGCCTGCTCCCACTATCTCCCTGTATCCTTTGATCCCTTTTGCCCCAAGAGCTATATCTAACTTCTTCTTGAAAACATACAATGTTTTGACCTCACTACTTTCTGTGGTAACGAATTCCACAGGCTCACCACTCTCTGAGTGAAGAAATTTCTCCTCATCTGAGTCCTAAATGGTCTACCCGTATCCTCAGACTGTGACCTCTGGTTCTGGACTCCCCCACCATTGGGAACACCTTTCCTGCATCTACCCTCTAAAGTCCTGTTAGAACTTAGGTCATTGATGAAGCAACTGTAGATGATTGGGCCTAAGACACTACCCTGAGGAACTCCTGCAGACTTGTCCTGGAGCTGAGATGATTGAGCTCCAACAACCACAACCACCTTCCTTTGTGCTAGGCATGACTCTGACCAACAGAGAGTTTTCCCTGATTCCTATTGACTCCAGTTTTGCTAGTGCCATTTTATACCACACATGGTCAAATGCTGCCTTGATGTTAAGGGCAGTCACTCTCACCTCACTTTTGCTGGCAACCTTGGCTGTAGCCTTAGCTACAACATTTAAGTTGATGGTTAATTTGAAGACAATACTTTCTGTAACTTTAGAAAATGTGGATGTAATGGAAGGGCAAGAGAGATCAGCTTTCTTAGTCATAGCATGTGCTTGAGCACATTTGCAAGGAGAAAATGGACTGGATACAATGGTGCTGAACAGGGGTAAGTTCTGAGAGAGAGAACTTGAGTATAGGAAGAGTATCCTCTATATCAGTGTGAATGGTCTAACAGATGGGAGGGGGAGAATTTGGTGTCATTATAGTTATAAAATAGAAAGGAACAGTATCGAGGGGCAGTTTTCCAAGATGATGGTGGTTAGAAATAAAAGCAATGTTGAAAATACTCAGCAGATCAGGCATCATCCGTGGAGAGAGAAACAGTGTTAATGTTTCAGGTTGAGTGATTTGGTTTGAATGATTTAAATGGATCATGTTGCTAGGGTGTGATGGGCAACTTCCACAAGACAGTGGAATGGCAGAGGTGAGGTGCAGTGCTAGATCTAATGGTCAAGGAAGAATGAAATGTCAAACCTTTCAGAGTTTACTAAAACATTCTATGTTACTATGTCTGTTACCATGAATAGTAGCAGTCACTTCACTGGCATAAAATGAAGGATTGGAAGAGAAAAAGCAGTTGGATTTGGGAGAGGGAACAGCAAAATGTTGTTGAATACCATTTGAATTGGTGCTAATTGTGCTACACTCGCTGGTTATTGCTTATGGAATGTAAGCCAGCATTTATGCTGTATCATTTAACTTTAAAATACTTCTACAAGTTTCACAAAGCTTTGTCAATTCTTTAGAGTTTGGACTCTTAATGAAATTGACAGATTCTGTGACAATGGTACTGGAAATTATTTTGAAATGAAATGAAGCTGGTATTTTTTTCCAAGCAGAGAAAGGAGGGTGGGATTTAATAGAGATATTAAAAATAATGAAAAGTTGGTAGAGTAAATAAGGAAAAACTAGTGGCAGTGGGGTCGGTAACCAGGGAACACAGATTTAAGGTAACAGGCAAAAGAACCAGCAGCGAGATGAAAAGTTCTTCCCAGTGTGTTATGATCTGCAATGTGATTTTTGAAAAGGGTGGTGGAAGCAGATTCAGCAGTAACAAATACTTAAAGCGATTATCTTTGCAGGGCAATGAGAAAAGGGCAGGGGAGTGGGACTAATTGGATGGCCCTTTCAGAGAGCTGGTACAGGCATGTTGGGCTCCCGTGATCTATTGTATATGTTTAAATATAAGAATACATTTAATCCTTTACATACAAGTTTGAGTATGTACTCACCTGGACTGGATTTTAAGTGAACATTTTGAGGCATGCTTTACTTAACACTTGAAGTAACACTTGCATATATGCTCCAAAAATATTTTTTTCTTTGCTTGGAAGAAAATGGTACCTTTTGAAATTCTTGGATTGCTTTCTAGAAGGGAAGTGTATATATGCATACATGTAAAAATCCTGATTTACATCTGAAAGTGTAACTGCTTGATTAAAATTTTCATCAGGACTTAGCTCTTCTGGCATGTTCTTTTGGTTACTGCTACAAAAGCGATTTTCTTTGGTCTTAGTCTTTCCAGATGAGGGAGGTGATGAGCTGGCAAGCAGTGGTGGTAGAAAACATGGGGGACCTTTTATCTGCAGCACATATTAAACAGAATGTGATTTTACTTTCTTGTATGCAGGAAGTGCTCTGCCAGTCTTTATCGGAGCACACCCTTAGAGTACGCAATGTGCTTTTGCAGCTTCCAAAGTACAGTTTATGCTTGTTTTCCATTATGCAACCAGCTGTCATTTAGTTTTGCCTGACAGCACTTGGGTCTGAACATTAAAAGTATTAAAAACCAAAAGGAAACTGTTAACTGACAACTCAAGCTATGGTGATTGCCATTGTTACATTTAAGAAGCTACAGAGCTACTAGGGTTAGTTGATGCCACTTTTTAAAATCATCAGTTTGGGTACGTGGTTTCATGTGCTGTTGCCAACTATCATAAGTTGGAGCTGGGAAAATGGATGACAATATTGAACATGTTACAGCAACAGTGTGTAGTCCTGGAAGGGTGACTGTCGTGCTGAAGGGTTTCCAGAGTATTCGGGTATGTTGTCAGGCTGTCATTGCTAGTGTTGGCAGGAGAGTTTTGTGTTTTGGCAAGGCTTCAAAAAGCTAAAGTTTCTTTTGCATTTTCTGGGAATTTGCTGAGGGTTGGGGAGGGGCAAGAAACCCTATGAACCATTTCATTGTAAGTCATTTGGGAGACGCTACAGAGTAACCATTCTAACAGGATTCTCGTTTTAAGTTTTCAGGGTGGTCTTTGAGAATCAATTTGCTTTCCTGAAAGTAATATGATGCCAAAAGCAATTATTCTTAAATGTTTATGCTTCAGCATAATTTTTGGTTCAGTATCCAAAACTGAGTTCAACTTTGCATATTAATGATTGAAAGTCCATTGCTGGAATGTATGTAGGACTTTGTAATGCTAGATCTGTTTGGTTTTCCTTTGAGCAAAAGCATTCAGCTTGCATTTTAAGAACATGTAAACTTTAAACTAAATTCTACACACCAACCTCAAAGTTCAATGTTACCATCTAAAATAGTGATGTATGCTGTTTACTGGCCTTTCTTTCTGACTGAAGGGAATGGCATCGGTATGGGAGCCATTTAAGAAAAACAGCAGGAAAAATCCACCAAAAGAAGTTGGAGTAGTACAGGATGTGCTCCAGAAGTAATGCATGACAGTTAATCTAGTCATGACACATGGGGTCCTGTAGGCATCAGCTGTGGCTCAGTTGGTAGTTCTCTCACTTCAGTCAGAAGGATATGGGTTCAAGGCCCTATCCAGGAACTTGAGCAGAAAATCAAGGCAAAGACTCTAGCGCATTATTGAGGGAGTGCTGTTCTGCTAGAGATGCCGTTTTTTCAGGTGACTGGTTAAGCCGAGGCCCTGTTTGCAAAGATCTCGTGGCATTATTTTGAAGAAGAGCAGGCTAGCTCCCCCTCATGTTGAAGCCTATGTTTAACCCTCCACCAACATCACTTAAAAATAAAAAAATCCGATCATTATCACATTGCTTTTTGTTGCATTTTGCTGTGTGCAAACTGGCTGCTGTACTTCTACATTTCAATAGTGCTTCAAAAGCACTTAATGGTGTAACATGCTTTGGGATGTCGTGAAAGTCACTATATAATAACCAAAGTTGAAAGCAACTTGAATGGATAAGATAGTTCACTGTGTCATGACATTCCAGTTTATGTTCCATGGATTGTGTTGCCAGAAAACTGAAACTGTTTTGCAATGATGCTAAACTTGAAAAGCACTTTCGATGTTTGGAGATGAAGTAAAATATTTATTAAAAACAAACTTAATTGGCAGGATGGCAGTTTGCAGATTCCTGTTCTATGCAATGCGGTTTGATCTGCAAATGGATAAAAAGATGGGAACAAGTGTCTGTTCAAAACAAATGGCCAGAAATGCAATAAATCCATTTATGTTTTCAAAGTACATTCTTATATGTTCTATACAGAAGAAAGTTGTGTTGTTTACCAGATCATCTGTATCTGAGGGACTTCACTCTTTTCTCTACCATATAAGTTTGTGTTTTAATATTGAGTTACCCAATTTCCAGGGATGAGATGTTTCCACCATTTGGCTGAATTCCGACTTCTGCCTCCTCTCGGCTGCTGCTACCCCCCTCAAACGGTGCGCCAAATCTGGGAGGAGAGAGTTTCCAAGTCCAGAAGATCTTTACTAATAACAAAGCCAGGAGCAGGCTCAGGGAAACTGTCACTCATCCCACTGGGAGGTCACCCACTGCTGCTGGCTACTTGTTTAAGCTGGGGCTATTTGTGTGTTTGTGTGTGTGTGTGTGTGTGTGTGTGTGGGGGGGGGGGGGGGGTGGTGTTGGGGAAGACTGCTGGGAAGTGGGGTTGGGAATGTGTACACAGTGTACTATGTGCGTGTGTGCGTTGGTAGAGGGGTTGATTATGATGTGTGTATGGGGGGCCAGCGTGGAGAAGGGCTTCACTAAGTTTTTGTCACCAAGGAACATGGAGAACTTGACTGAAATCTAAATGAGTATATAAAATAAAATTTTTGCTATGTTATTCCATCTCTATATCATGTATATAATATGAGAACTTCTGCAATTATATTGAATATTACGAAGCTGCTTTATTGCAGTTTTTTTGCTGGTGTCAGGGGTCATGTTAATTTTCAAGAGTTTTATTTGTACATTCCTTTGTGGGATGTGATCATTGCTGACAAAGTCAGCATTTGTTGCCCAACCCTAATTGCCCTTGAGAATGTGGTGGTGAGATAAAATGGGGTCACATTGGGAAATAGTTTATGAAGCAGTACCATATCCTTTGCTTCACTTCACATGCTTAATCCAGCAAGGTGATGTTCTGTATTTAGCATGGCTTCATCCTGTATTACATGCACTAACTGCATCGAATGCTGAAATGCTGAGATCACTTTGGTGATTTGATACAAATGCATTGGTCCAAAGTCTTGTTGGTAATAGAAGGTAAAGAAAGGAAAAACTTAGGTTTCTACTCACTGGAAGTCTAATAATTCTACCTATTTGAAGTGGCCTAGAAGCATTTGTATTCACTGCAGATCCTTAAAAAGTGCTATAATTAGATGATTCCTTGTCACAAATAATTTTCAGATCTTTTAGTCTTCGGCCTCTCTCATCCCTGAATTTCCTTGCTCTTGCACCTCCTGTCTTGAAGCCAGCCAGTCATATTGGGCTATAGTACTGACAACCATCCATTGAATATCCCAGTTGATTTCACCTGTGAACACTGATATTGAGTTGTGGAGGGCCTTCATGGCAGATCTCAATTTTGTCTATGCATGTACCACCAGCTCATGATACTGAATGGAAATGAAGAGCTGGAATTTTGCCTTTTTTTTGCTTTCTTTTCACCCCCCCCCCCACACACACACACACACACACACACACACACACAAAAAAAAGAAAGAAAACCCTGGGACACTAAAGGAATCTGTACCATCTTATTTGTGATTGATTAATCTAGTATAGCTCAGGATTTGTGTTTTGGCTTATTCCTTAACCCGAAAAATCTACTGTGCTGCAGCATAGTCAGGATAACTCAGTTAGATGCGGACTAATGATCCTTTTCCTATATCTCAACAAAGACCTTTATTAATGTCTCTTACCTATTTGGCAAAGGGTTTTTCCCCAGGACCACTACTGACCAAAATAAAATTCTCCTGTTTGAATGTGATATTGGAAGCTTGACTCAATCGAAAGATCAATTTCAACAGTTTTCAGATAACTTTGCCCCTTTTGTACGCAGCTGTGTTGTAGTGGAACCCAACTGTGATGGTATTTTGTTCACCATGTTGGTGACATCTTGTATTTCTGCTTATCTGCTGATTAAACTGTGGATAGATTTCCTAGCTAAGAATGGTTTTGGTTCACACACAATATCCTAGACTACTGCCTTGTGAAATACTGTTGTATATAAGATTTAAGCTTCAATTTGAATGAGATTAGTGAGATTTCTTCAGTTCAAAGGAGTACCAACAACACCTTATAGCAACCTTAACATAATGGAATGCCCCAAGGTGCTTCACAAAACAACGTAAGACACTGAGCCAAATAAGGAGTTATTAGGTCAAATGATCAAAAGCTTGGTCAGAGAGAGGTTTTAAGGATTTTTGAAAAGCAGGAAAGCGAGGCAGAGGGGTGTAAGGGAGGATATTTCAGAGCTTTGGAACCTAGGTAGCTGAAAGCACAGCTACAATGGTGGATTGATCAAAATTGGGGGCGCACCAGAACTGGAGGAGTAGAGATATCGGAAGGTTGTGGAGTTGGAGGAGATTACAGAAATAAGGAGGGACACGGTCATAGGGGGATTTGAAAATGTGAACGAGAGTTTTAAATCCAAGATGTTGCTTGACTAGGAGCCAGCATAGGTCAGTGAGCACAGGGGTGATAGGTGAGCGAGACTTGATATGAGTTGAGCACGTTGATACACGGGCAGCAGAGTTTTGGATGACCTTGGGTTTAAGGAGGGTAGAATGTGGGAGACCAGCCAGTAGTGTGTTGAAATAGTTGAGTCCAGATGTAGTGAAGACATGAATGAGAGTTTCAGCAGCAGGTGAGCTGAGACAGGAGTGAAGTTAGGACATGTTATGGAGGTGGAAATTGTCAGACTTGGTGATGGCATGAATGAGTTTGGAAGCTCATCTGGGGTCGAATGTGACACCAAGGATGTGAATAGACTGGCTTAATTTCAGACAGTTGCCAGGGAGAGGGATGGAGTCAGTAGCTAGGGAATGGAGTTTGGAGTGGGAACCCAAAACAATGGCTTCAATCTTCCGAATATTTAATCAGAGGAAATATTTGCCCCTCCAATACTGGATGTTGGTTAAGCAGTCTGATAATTTACCCACAGTGGAGGAGTTGAGAGAGGTGGTGGTGCGGTGGGACTGTGTTTAATGAGCATACATGTGAAAACTAATGCCGTGCGTTTGTATAATGTGGCCGAGGGGCAGCATGTAGATGAGGAATAGGAGGAGGTCGGGATAGGTCCTTGGGGGACACCAGAGGTAATGGTGCAGGGGCTGGAAGAGAAGCCATTGCAAGTGATACCCTGGCTACAGTTAGATAAGAACAGAACCAGGTGAGAGCAGTCCCACCCAGCTGGATGACAATGGAGAGGAATAGAGGAGGTTGGTATGATCAACCCTGTCAAAAGCTGTAGACAGGTCAGGAAGGAGGAGGGAAAGTTACATTTGTCACAGTCTCACAGGATGTCAGCAATGGGATGAGTGAAAAAACAAAAACAGAATTACCTGGAAAAACTCAGCAGGTCTGGCAGCATCGGCGGAGAAGAAAAGAGTTGACGTTTCGAGTCCTCATGACCCTTCGACAGAACTTGAGTTCGAGTCCAGGAAAGAGCTGAAATATAAGCTGGTTTAAGGTGTGTGTGTGGGGGGCGGAGAGATAGAGAGACAGAGAGGTGGAGGGGGTTGGTGTGGTTGTAGCGACAAACAAGCAGTGATAGAAGCAGATCATCAAAAGATGTCAACAACAATAGTACAATAGAACACATAGGTGTTAAAGTTAAAGTTGGTGATATTATCTAAACGAATGTGCTAATTAAGAATGGATGGTAGGGCACTCAAGGTATAGCTCTAGTGGGTTTTTTTTTATTTTATATAATGGAAATAGGTGGGAAAAGGAAAATCTTTATAATTTATTGGGAAAAAAAAAAGAAGGGGGAAACAGAAAGGGGGTGGGGATGGGGGAGGGGACTCACGACCTAAAGTTGTTGAATTCAATATTCAGTCTGGAAGGCTGTAAAGTCCCTAGTCGGAAGATGAGGTGTTGTTCCTCCAGTTTGCGTTGGGCTTCACTGGAACAATGCAGCAAGCCAAGGACAGACATGTGGGCAAGAGAGCAGGGTGGAGTGTTAAAATGGCAAGCGACAGGGAGGTTTGGGTCATTCTTGCGGACAGACCGCAGGTGTTCTGCAAAGCGGTCGCCCAGTTTACGTTTGGTCTCTCCAATGTAGAGGAGACCACATTGGGAGCAACGAATGCAGTAGACTAAGTTGGGGGAAATGCAAGTGAAATGCTGCTTCACTTGAAAGGAGTGTTTGGGTCCTTGGACGGTGAGGAGAGAGGAAGTGAAGGGGCAGGTGTTGCATCTTTTGCGTGGGCAAGGGGTTGTGCCATAGGAGGGGGTTGAGGAGTAGGGGGTGATGGAGGAGTGGACCAGGGTGTCCCGGAGGGAGCGATCCCTACGGAATGCCGATAAGGGGGGTGAAGGGAAGATGTGTTTGGTAGTGGCATCATGCTGGAGTTGGCGGAAATGGCGGAGGATGATCCTTTGAATGCGGAGGCTGGTGGGGTGATAAGTGCGGACAAGGGGGACCCTATCATGTTTCTGGGAGGGAGGAGAAGGAGTGAGGGCGGATGCGCGGGAGATGGGCCGGACACGGTTGAGGGCCCTGTCAACGACCATGGGTGGAAAACCTCGGTTAAGGAAGAAGGAGGACATGTCAGAGGAACTGTTTTTGAATGTAGCATCATCGGAACAGATGCGACGGAGGCGAAGGAACTGAGAGAATGGGATGGAGTCCTTACAGGAAGTGGGGTGTGAGGAGCTGTAGTCGAGATAGCTGTGGGTGTCGGTGGGTTTGTAATGGATATTGGTGGACAGTCTATCACCAGAGATTGAGACAGAGAGGTCAAGGAAGGGAAGGGAAGTGTCAGAGATGGACCACGTGAAAATGATGGAGGGGTGGAGATTGGAAGCAAAATTAATAAATTTTTCCAAGTCCTGACGAGAGCATGAAGCAGCACCGAAATAATCATCGATGTACCGGAGAAAGAGTTGTGGAAGGGGGCCGGAGTAGGACTGCAACAAGGAATGTTCCACATACCCCATAAAGAGACAGGCATAGCTGGGGCCCATGCAACCACACCAACCCCCTCCACCTCTCTGTCTCTCTATCTCTCCGCCCCCCACACACACACCTTAAACCAGCTTATATTTCAGCTCTTTCCTGGACTCGAACTCAAGTTCTGTCGAAGGGTCATGAGGACTCGAAACGTCAACTCTTTTCTTCTCCGCCGATGCTGCCAGACCTGCTGAGTTTTTCCAGGTAATTCTGTTTTTGTTTTGGATTTCCAGCATCCGCAGTTTTTTTGTTTTTATCTATGGGATGAGTGAGTTGGACGGGTAGTAGATTGACAAGATTAGCCCCCAGCAGGCGCACTGCATGGGGATGTCTGAGAGAGAGTTAGGTGGGGCAATTTGAATTGTTACTTATAATGAGCCTGCGCTGAGTTTCTCAGTGAGCCCATTGGAGGATGTGAAGAGAGGCACAGAGGGAAGCTGTGGGCTTATCTAAAAGGGACTCAAGCCTGGGTCAGCACCAAGAGAACAGGAAGGCCGAGGAGTACTGAAAGGCTGAGTTAGAGAATTGTAAGGCAGAGTACCTTAGCATAGAGAAGTGAAAGGGGGCATGAGAATAGAAGAGAGACTAGGAAGGGTAGAGAGCAAAGAGGTTAAAAAGAAAGCAAAAGTTGGAATGGAGGGATCGGCTCTGGTCTGGGTCTGCAGCCAAAATGTGCACGCGAAAAGGCGCACGGAGAGCTCAAATTACATAGGTCGAGATATATAAAAATTTTGGTACATAAAAACACAATGGTAAATGGGAAATAGGAAATAGATGGTGATAATAGAAGTGATAAGTGAAGCGAAGAGGTGATAAGAGTTAACCGGTCTGAGGTCCTGTGGTGGGAGAATAATGGCTTGGGAAGGTTGGAATCAGCATGCAGCATCGAGTTGTTGCCAACTTGAAAACTATCTTGTTTGTATTACTGCTGAATGGCTTTGAGTATTAGGTAACATTTTGCTTTTAACAATGAGATTTGAGAAATTTATTGATCTGAAGTGTACATATTTTGGTAGCCAAAAAGAATGAGATTTTTTTCAGTTTATTTTTGTGATAATTTGAAATCCTATAACTATGATAAATCAATATAAGGAACGATTAGAACAGTTGTTAGTTTTCGTTACTGAGGAGTGGAAGTATTAATGGGATTTAATAGTGCAATTTTTTGGGGGGTTCAGCTTTAAGCTTACCTTGTTTCTGGCTCAGTTGATTTAACCAGTACATGTTGCAGGTTAAGCAGTTATGAATAAGCTTTTCATTGAGACTTAAGACTGTTTGCTACCATGGGCAATTGAAATAAGCTGGAACACCATGCTCAGGTGTGCAGATTTACCAATGTCATAAGTCTGCATTTGCAAATTAGTGATCTGGTTAGGAAATTGGCTGAGCGGCAGGAGACAAAGAATGGGCAGATACTTAATAGGCAGCATGTGACTTGTGGTGTCCTGCAAGGATCTGCGGTGGGGCCTCAACGATTCATCATATTTATTAATGACTTAGTTGGTGAGATCAAAAACCAAATATCCAAATTTGCCGGTGACACAGTTGACATTGTAAGTGTCTAGATGGAAGCGCAACATTACAAAGAGATATTGATAGATTAAATTAATGAGCAAAACCATGGGAAAATAGATTTCAAGTCAAGCATGTGTGAAGTCATCTACTTTGCTTGTGAAAAGGATAAAAAAGAGTAATTTATAAATAGTGAAAAGCTTCAAATAGTGGAGGCTCAAAGAGTGGTGGGTGTGTTTTTTCAGGTGCGTAGTCATTACAGCTATTCAGAAGGAGGCTATTCAGTCCATTGAATCCATACCTTAGAATTCTCCATAGAGCAATTAAGCCAGTCCCATTGTCCTGCTCTAACCTGTAGCCCTGCAAGTTTATTTCTCTCAAGTCCCCATCCAGTTTCCTTTTGGAATCATTGATCATCCAAACTTGCACCGCCCTTGTAGGTAGTGAGTTCCAGACCATTCCTACTCACTGCGTACAAATTTCTTGCTCACATCCCGCCTGTATCTTTTGCCCAAATCTGTGCCCTATAGTCCTTGTACCATAAGCTAATGGAAACAGCTTTTCTTTAACTATCTAATCTAAATCTGTTGTATTCTTGTGCACCTATATTAAGTCTCCCCTCATAGATCATTAAAATGTCATTGAAAGGTAAAGAGAATATTAAAAAGGCTATTGGCTGTTTGTCTTTATGTCTGGAGGATCAGAATGCAAGGGAGCAGAGGTCTTGTTTCAACCCTACAAGTTGGAGTACTGTGGGCATCATGCGTTAGGAAAGATTTGTTGGCCTTGGAGGGAGTGAGGAACAATTGCCCAAACTAGGATTCCCTGGAATTTAAAGGGTTATAAGACCATAAGACATAGGAGCAGAAATTAGGCCATTTGGCCCATCGAGTCTGCTCCGCCATTCAATCATGGCTGATAAGTTTCTCAACCCCATTCTCTTGCCTTCTCCCCGTAACCTTTGATCCCCTTACTAATCAAGAAGCTATCTATCATGGTGTTAACTACACTCAGTGACCTGGCCTCCACAGTCTTCTGTGGCAATGAATTCCATAGATTCACCACTCTCTGGCTAAAGAAGTTTCTCCTCATCTCTGTTCTAAAAGGTCTTTCCTTTACTCTGAGGCTGTGCCCTTGGGTCCTAGTCTCTCCTACTAATGGAAACATCTTCCCCCACGTCCACTCTATCCAGGCCTTTCAGTATTCTGTAAGTTTCAATCAGGTCCCCCCTCATCCTTCTAAACTCCATCGAGTATAGACCCAGAGTCCTCAAACGTTCCTCATATGTTACGCCTTTCATTCCTGGGATCATTCTCGTGACCCTCCTCTGGACCCTCTCCAGGGCCAGCTCATCCTTCCTGAGATACAGGGCCCAAAATTGCTCTCAATATTCTAAATATGGTCTGACCAGAGCCTTATAAAGCCTCAGCAGCACATCCTTGCTTTTATATTCTAGTCCTCTCGAAATAAATGCCAACATTGCATTTGCCTTCCTAACTACTGACTCAACCTGCAAGTTAACCTTGAGAATCCTGGACTAGGACTCCCAAGTCCCTTTACACTTCAGATTTCTGAATTCTGTCCCCATTTAGAAAATAGTCTATGCCTCTATTCTTCCTACCAAAGTGCATGACCTCACACTTCCCCACGTTGTATTCCATTGCCACTTGTTTGCCCATTCTCCTAACCTGTCTGAATCCTTCTGCAGCTTCCCCGCCTCAATACTACCTGAACCTCCACCTATCTGTATCATCTGCAAACTTAGCCAGAATGCCCTCAGTTCCTTCATCTAGATCATTAATATATAAAGTGAAAAGTTGTCCCAACACTGACCCTTGCAGAACTCCACTAGTCACCGGCTGCCATCCTGAGAAGGACCCCCTTATCCCCACTCTCTGCCTCCTGCCAGACAGCCAATCTTCTATCCATGCTAGTACCTTGCCTCTAACACCATGGGCTCTTATCTTACTGAGCAGCCTCCTGTGTGGCACCTTGTCAAAGGCCTTCTGGAAGTCCAAGTAAATAACATCCATTGGTTCTCCTTTGTCTATTCTGCTCGTTACCTCCTCAAAGATTTCTAACAGATTTGTCAGGCATGACCTCCCCTTGATGAAACCATGCTGACTTTGCCCTATTTTACCATGCACTTACAAATATTTTGAAATCTCATCCTTAATAATGGACTCAAAATCTTACCAATGACCGAGGTCAGGCTTATTGGCCTCTGTCTTTTGCCTCACTCCCTTCTTAAACGGGGGGTTACATTAGCGATTTTCCAGTCTTCTGGTACCCTCCCTGACTCCAGTGATTCCTGCATGATCACCACTAACGCCTCCAAAAGGCTTCTTTTTTCTGTGTGGGCTATGGCATGTATTTATTGGAATTCCTTTACAGACTGGGCTGAGATTTGAACAGATAATTTATAGAGTCTAAACCTAGCACCTTAACTGCTGGGCCACCAGTGACCATTAAATCATTACCGTTATGGGGTGGTTTGATCAATGTTTAAAGGTATTAAAGGGAATAGATAGGGTAAATAGAAATTATTTCTGCTGGTTGGAGAGCCTATGATTAGACATATTAGGAAAATTAGAGTCAGACCTTTTAGGACTGAAATTAGGAAATATTTCTTCACACAGTGCAGTAGCTGTCATCCGCAAACAGCAATTGATAGTCGATCAATTAATTTTAAAAATGAGAGGGATTTTTGTTAACCAAACGTATGAAGGGTTATGGGGTAATGGCAGATGTGTGAAGTTCAGTCGCAGACCAACCATGATCTTGTTGAATGGCAGAACAGGCTCAAAGGGCTAAATGGCCTACTCCTGTTCCTACATTACACCACACTGAATGATTATGTCCCCTTTCCCCCTCCCACCGTTGTGCTTTCTGAAGAGGAAGTGGGTACGCTTACAATGCAAAACTTTTAAGTTGCTGATGCCACAAATGTCAATTTTCAGATCGTTTAAGAAATCAGACACGTTTGCCAATGTGCACAAGCTATGGCATTCTGCCCAGTTTACAGTGTATTAATGGCAAAACATTTTTTCTTCATTCATGGGATGTGGGCATCGCTGGCTGGGTGAGCATTTATTGCCCATCCCTAATTTCCCTTGAGAAGATGATGGTGAGCTGCCTTCGTGAACTGCTGCAGGTCATGTGGTATAGGTACATCCGTAGTGCTGTTAGGAAGGGAGTGCCAGGACTTTTACTTGTGACAATGAAGGAACAGTGATATATTTCCAAGTCAGGATGATGAGTGTCTTGGAGGCAAACTTCCAGGTGGTGGTGTTTACATGTGTCTTCTGCCTTTGTCCTTCTAGATAGGAGCAGTCTTGGTCGTGGGTTTGGATTGTGCTGTCTAAGGAGCCTTGGTGAGTTCCTGCAGTGTTCTTGTAGATGGTCTGCACTACTGCCATTGTGCGTTGGTGGTGGAGGGAGTGAATGTTTGTGGAAGAGGTGGTAATCAAGTAGGTTGTTTTGTCCTGGATGGTGTTGAGCTTCTTGAGTATTGTGGGAGCTGCACTCATCCAGGCAAATAGAGAGTATTCCATCACACTCTTGACTTGTGCCTTGTAGTTGGTGGACAGGCATTGGGGAGTCAGGAAATGAGTTATTCACTGCAGGATTCCTAGCCTTTGACCTGCTCTTGTAGCCACAGTATTTATATGACTAGCCCAATTCAGTGTTGCATCCTCAATGATTGGGTTGGGGGGGGGGCCAGCACATTAGTACAAAAGATAAGGTTATTGCCTTTGCCAGAAGTGCCGAGGGGATGATTCATCGTGGCCTCCTCTAGAGGTCCCCAGCAATACAGATACCGGCCTTCAGTCAATTCAATTCACTCTATGTGATACCAAGAAACGGCTGAAGACACTGGATACTGCAAAGGCTTCGGGCCCTGACAACATTCTGGCAATAGTACTGAAGACTTGTACTTCAGAACATGCTGCGCCCCAGGCCAAGCAGTTCCAGTCCAGCTACCACAGTGGCATATACCTGGCAATGTGGCAGGACAAACCCAACCTGGCCAATTACCACCCCATCAGTCTACCCTTGATCATCAGTAAATTGATGGAAAGGGTCATCAACAGTGCTATCAAGTGGCATTTGCTTATCAATAACCTGCTCACTGACGCTTAGATTGGGTTCCACCAGGGCCACTCAGCTCCTGACTTTATTAGAGCCTTGGTTCAAACACAGACAAAAGAGCTGAACTCCAGAGGTGAGGTGAAAGTGGCTGCCCTTCGCAATAAGGCAGCATTTGACTGAGTGTGGCTCAAAGAGCCTGAGCAAAACTGGAGTTAGTGGGAATCCGGGGGAAACCTCTCTGCTGGTTGGAGTTATATCTAGCACAATGAAGATAGGAGTGGTTGTTGGAAGTCAATCATCTCAGCTCCAGGATAAGACAGCAGGACTTCCTCAGGGTAGTGTCCTAGGCCCAACCATCTTCAGTTGCTTCATCATTGACCTTCCATCATAAGGTCAGAAGTGAGAATATTCGCTGATGATTGCACAATGTTCACCATTTACGACTCCTCAGATACCGAAGCAGTCATGTCCAAATGCAGCAAAATCTGGACAATATCCAGGCTTAGGCTCGGGCTCCAAGCTCCAACAAGAGAGAATCTAACCATCGCCCCTTGACATTCAGTGGCATTACCATTGCTGAGTCCTCCACTAACAAAATCCTGGGGGGGTTACCATTGACCAGAAACTGAACTGGACTGTCCTGTAAATACTCTGGCTACAAGAGGAGATCCGAGGCCAGGAATCCTGTGGCGAGTAACTCACCACCTTATTTCTCCAAAGACTGTCCACCATCTACAAGATACAAGTCACGAGTGTAATGGAATATTTTCCACTTGCTCAGATGAGTGCAGCTCCAACAACATTAAAGAAGCTTGGCACCATCCAGGACAAAACAACTGGTTGATTGACATCCCATCCACAAACACTCACTCCCTCCACCACCACCAACACACAGTAGTAGCAGTGAGGACCAGCTACAGGGTGCACTGCAGGAAATCACTCTCCACCCCAGGTCCCCGATGGTAAAGGGGACGAGCCCTCCACTCGGGACATCTGCTGCCAGACAGCAACAGCGTACCCATTTATAACTCCTTTGGTTAACCAATTAAACTAAATTAACAAAATAAGGGGCAAATTAAATGGCAGCCCTGTACCCATTTTAGGTGAGCCAATGCCCATCACCTGTTTTAACAATGAAATTACCTTAATGTAATTGCCAGTCAACAAGATGATTGTTGTTGGACGTTGATGATGTAATTACTCATACATTGACAGATTCACCTCTTTTTCTTTTAATTTAAAGCTTTTGAAAAATTCAAGAACGTTCTTTTCAAATAAAGCGGAAGGAAATAAAGTCATGTATTTTTACATTTTTACATTTATAGATCCCACATTTCCTTTACCATTACAAAGCAAAAAAAAAAATATTGGTTTTGCATTTCGTTATTATAGCAGAAGACACCCTTCTAATACATTTAGTAATTTCTTAGAGCAGGCACTTCTTTTTGTAAAACAGTCTGATAATAGGTGACTTGTGTCACCCCATCATATGTTAGAGATCTCCCTTCTCTCTAACATTTATGCTAGCTAGGTCAATTCTCAGCCTTTTTTCAGCTACACTGGATGTTACTTGCCACTTGTCAGCCCAAGCCTGGATATTGTTCCGGTCTTGCTTCATTTGGACATGGACTGCTTCAGTATCTGAGGAGCCGTGAATGGTGCTGAACATTGTGCAATCATCAGCGAACGTCCCCACTTCTGGCTTTATGATGGAAGGAAGGTCATTGATGAAGCAGCTGAAGATGGTTGGGCTGAGGACACTACCCTGAGGAACTCCTGCGGCGATGTCCTGGAGCTGAGATGACTGACCTACAACAACCACAACCATCTTTCTTTGTGCTAGGTATGACTCCAACCAGTGGAGAGTATTCCCCCTGATTCCCATTGACTGCAGTTTTGCTCGGGCTCCTTGATGCCACACTGTTATCAAATATGGTTTTGATGTCAAGGGCAGTCACTCTCACCTCACCTCGGGAGTTCAGCTCTTTTGTCCATGTTTGAACCAAGACTGTAATGAGGTCAGGAGCTGAGTGGCCCTGGCAGAACCCAAGCTGGGCGTCAGTAATCAGGTTATTGCTAAGCCATTGCTGCTTGATAGCACTGTTGATGACCCCATCCATTACTGATGATTGAGAGTAGACTGATGGGGCAGTAATTGGCTGGGTTGGATTTGTCCTGTTTTTTGTGTACAGGACATACCTGGACAATTTTCCACATAACCGGGTAGATGCCCGTGTTGCAGCTGTACTGAAACAGCTTTGCTAGAGGCGTAGCAAGCTCTGGAGCACAAGTCTTCAGTACTATTGTCGGAATACTGTCAGGGCCCATAACCTTTGCAGTACCCAGTACCTTCAGCCTTTTCTTGATGTCACATGAAGTGAACCGAATTGGCTGAAGACTGGCATCTGTGACGCAGGGGTCTTCTGGAGGAGGCCAAGATGGATCATCCACTTGGCACTTCTGGCTGAAGATTGTAGCAAATACTTCAGCCTTATCTTTTGCACTTATGTGCTGGGCTCTTCTATCGTTGAGGAAGGGGATATTTGCGGGGCCTCCTCCTCCAGTGAGTTGTTTAATTGTCCACCACCATTCACGACTAGCTATGGCAGGACTGCCGATCTTAGATCTGATCCATTGGTAGTGGGATCGCTTAGCCGTTGCTGCTTATGCTGTTTGGCATGCAAGTAGTCCTGTGTTATAGCTTCACCAGGTTGACACCTCATTTTTAGGTATGCCTGGTGCTGCTCCTGGCATGCCCTCTTGCAGCGTTCATTGAACCAGGGTTGATCCCCTGGCTTGATGGTAATGGTCGAATGGGGGATATGCCAGGTCATGAGGTTACAGATTGTGTTCGAGTACAATTCTGCTGCTGATGTGACATGAGTTGGTCTGAGTTGAGTGGAATGCCTGAGGTGGCAGCTGCAGCTAAGAGCGGTGCGTCCCGCAAGGTGTCGAAACAGTTGCTGATTAAAGCCACCAAGAAGCCGCCTAAGAAGTGGAGAAAACCTCGCATGCAGAGCTATTCCATTTGCATGTACAGGGTGCTGTCCCAGGTCCACCCTTCCACCAAGATCTCATCTAAGGCCATGAGTGTTATGAATTCCTTCGTTGTCGACATTTTCGAGCGCACCGCCTCTGAGGCTTTGCATCTTATTCACTACCACAAGCACCACACCATCTCGGCCAGGGAGATCCAGAGTGCCATCCGATGGTGCCAGGGGAATTGACCAAACTCCGAAGGCACTAAAGCAGTCACCAAATACACCAATTTAGGTACACAATTCTAAAGATTATATTAAAAAAAAATACAATTCTGCTGCTGCTGATGGCCCACAATGCCTCACGGGGTGTCCAATCTTGAGTTGCTAGATCTGTTTGAAATCTATCCCATTTAGCATGGCAGTCGTTCCACACAACACAATGGAGGGTATCCTCAAGGTGAAGACTGGACTTTGTCTCCACAATGACTGTGTGGTGGTCACTCCTACCGATACTGTCATGGACAGATGCTTCATGGTGAAGATGAGGTCAAATATGTTTTTCCCTCTTGTTGGTTCCCTCACCACCTGCCGTTATCTCCAGTCTAGCAGCTATGTCATTTAGGACTCAGCCAGCTCGGTCAGTAGTGGTGCTATCAAGCCACTCTTAATGTTGGACATTGAAGTGGTGTTCAACATGGAGGAGCACTGATTCATCAGCTGAGGTTACGTGGTAATCCGGAGGTGGTTTCCTTGCCTTGGTTGACCTGATGCCAAGAGATTTCATGGGATCCAGAGTCAATGTTGAAGACTCACACCTGGCTCAACTCCCCCCAGACTGTCACCTCTGCTGGGTCTGTCCTGCTGGTGGGACAGGACATTTATCTGTAAGGTATGATTTCGTGAGGATGACTATGTAATGTTGCTTGACTAGTCTGTGAGACAGTTCTTCAAATTTTGACACTAGCCCCCAGAAGTTAGTTGCAGGGTTGACAGGGCTGTGATTGCTGTTGTCATTTCCGGTGGACCATCCAGCTTCATTCCTTTTTTGTGACTTTTTAGTGGTTTATTACAGGTGAGTGGCTTGCTTGAACATTTCAGAAGGCATGTAAGAGTAACCCTGTACGTCAGACCAGGTAAGGACGGCAGACTTCCGTGGTCATTATTAGACTTTTAATTCCAGATTTTTATTGAATTCAAATGCCACCATCTGCTGTGGTGGGATTCGAACCCTGGGTCTCTGGATTACTGGTCCAGCGACAATACCACTACGCCATTTCCTCCCCCCTAAGAAAGTGTTTTCCCAAAAATTATTTTGGAGTAGAAGCCAGTTGGTCTAGGAGAGTGTCTTTTCCATAGAATTGTGCCCCCGTCAATACTAACAGTCTATCAACACGGGAAATGTGTGCACAATTGAGCAACCTAAATGCTAATGCCGACTCTGGGATTTCAAGTTCAAATCTCTGTAGTCTCATATGCCACTTATCAAAATCCATGAAATATTCTTCCATGGACTGATCATCTGTTTTCCTAAACCTATCAAAGATTGGCCAAACTTCATATGCTTCCAACAACTCATTCTTTTTTGTAAAACTTATCCAAAAATTGGATAGATATGGTGACCAGATTTAGTCAATTCCTCTTCATTGTCCAAGTCATCCACTTCCATTCTGAAAATACTTTACTGCTAATTGTACTCTTTTCTGGTAATGATAAAAGCCAAGGCCATACCTTGCTTCTTCCAGGGTAAAGAGGTAACCCATGTCCACATTTCCACTTTGTATTTCCACTGGCGATATGGGTCAGACTCAGAAAAAGTTGTTGGATAGTCAAAACTTGAGATTTTGCACTGTCCTTCCGCCATTCTGTATCTTAAATTGTTAGCAGCAGTATGCTTCTTTAACCTCAGAGGATTGAGACAAAAAAACTTGACATATGGCAAATAATCACCAAAGCTTAAAGTTCATCACCTGCTATAATAACAGTAAGTGCTTGTCGTGGAAGAATGTGTTCAAAGCTAGTCTTTTACCTCAAATTGGTTTATTCTCAAGACAGTTCTGCAGTGTAGCAGACTCTCCCAGTCCCTTCCACTCTGGAGTGTTACAGCTGTACCCACTTATTTTTTTTTCTAACTTCAATTAATTTTATCGTGAATGTGTACTGGAAGAAAGGGTTCGGACCCCGTTGGAGGCTGTGGAGGAGCGGCTGCGGTGGCGGGGCCCGAGGGACCCCTGGGCCTGCAATGAGGCCTGGCTGTTCAGCGGAGGCTTTGCTAAACCAATTGCCTTCAGTGATATCTTCTTTCGAGGCTTCAAGTGGGGATCTACAGCACTTGTCATGGCCTTGGGTGTTGAATATGCACTATTTTCTCCCAAGAAGAACGGAGGACATCACTAGAGAATGAAAACTGAGAGCACTGAAATTCTGTGGAACTTTCAGCATTTCCCCGCTTTTCCACTTTGGGTGGGCTGTAACTAGTGTATCAAATGAGAAACAAACATCTGTATAGAATAAAATAATCTATTGAATCAGTAAAATAAAACACACAGAATGCAGTTTAGAACTGGATAACTTGGCCCATGTCCATCACCTGTTCTAACAAGCAGTTGTCTTAACAATTGCTATACAATGTAATTGCCAGTCACCAAGAAGATTGTCATTGGACTTGACAATGTAATTACTGATACATTGACAGAGGATATCCTCAATGTGAAGACTGGACTTCGTTTCCACAAGGACTCTGCGGTGGTCACTCCTACTCATACTGTCATAGACAGATGCATCTGCCGCAGGCAGGTTGGTGAGGACAAGTATGTTTCTTGCTCTTGCTGATTCCCTCACCACCTGCCGCCGACTTGTTCATTAGGATTCTGCTAGCTCGGTCTGTAGTGGTGCTATCAAACCAATCTTGGTGATGGACATTGAAGTCCCCCACTGAGAGTAAATTCTGTGCCCTTGACGCCTTCAATGCTTCCTTCAACTGGTGTTCAACATGGAGGAATACCAATTCATCAGCTGACTGGGGTGGGAGCGTGGTGAGCAGTGGCAGTATGTGGTAATTAGCAGGAGGTTTCTTGCCTGTGTTTAATCTGATGCCACGAGACATCATGGGGTCCAGAGTCGATGTCACGGACTCCCAGGAGAACTGCCCCACCGACTGCATACCACTGTGCTGCAACCTCTGGTGGGTCTGTGTAGCTGGTGGACGGGATATACGCAGAGATGGTGATGGTGGTGTCAGGACATTATCAAGTATGATTCCATGAGTGTGACTATGTCAGACTGTTGCTTGACTAATCTGTGGGACAGCTCTCCCAATTTTGGCACAGGCCCCCTGATGTTAGCAAAGAGGAATTGGCAGGGTCAACAGGGCTGAGTTTGTCGTTGTTGTTTCTAGTGCCTAGGTCACTGCTGAGTGATCCATCCAGTTTCACTCCTCATTGACATTTTAGCGGTTTGATGCAACTGAGTGGCTTGCTAGGCCATTTCAGAGAGCATTTAAGAGTTAACCACATTGTTGTGGATCTGGGGTCACAGGTAAGGACAGCAGATTTCCTTTGCTAAAGCACATTAATGAACAAGATGGGTTTTTACGACAAATGACAATGGTTTCTTGATCATTTTTACTGAATTCAAACTCCACCATCTGCCATGGTGGGACTTGAACCCAGGTCCCCTGGAGCATTACTTTGGGTCTCTGGATTGCTAGTCCAGTGACAATCGTACAATACAATAATACGCCACCACCTCCCCTATGTTGAGTTGGGTTTGCTGAGAGACGTTGGATGTTTCACCTCCCTGCTGCTGGCTGAAAAGTAGCACAGTGAAATGTTTTTGGCGGCTGAAGGATGAATAACCAGATGGTACAGATTTAAACTGATTGGCAAAAGAACCAGTGGCGTCATGAGGAAAACCTTTTTTCCGCAATGAGTAGTTAGGGTTTGGGATGCACTTCCAGAGTGGGTGGTGGAAACATATTCAGTTATAACCTTCAAAGGGGAATTGATGAACACTTGAACATAAAAACTAGGAGCAGGAGTAGGCAATTCAGCCCCTCGAACCTGCTTCGCCATTCATTACAATCATGGCTGATCTCATTTTGGCCTCAACTCCAAATTCCCGTCCTCTCCCCATAACCTTTCAACCCATTACTAATTAAAAATCTGTCTTATCTCCTCAAATTTATTCAGCGTCCCGGCATCCACTGCATTCTGAGGTCGTGAATTCCACAGATTCTCGATCCTTTGAGAAAAGTAATTCCTCCTCATCTCTGATTTAAACCTACCACCCCTTAGCCTAAAATTATGGCCTCTTGTTCTAGAATGCCCCACAATGGGAAACATCCGCTCCATGTCTACTTTGTCTATCCCCTTTATCATCTTATATACCTCAATTAGATCTCCCCTCATCCTTCTAAACTCTAGCGAGTATAGGTCTAAACTGCTCAAATCTTATAAAACAAGCTTCGCGTCTCTGGAATCAATCTGGTGAACCTCCTCTGAAACGCCTCCTGTGCAACTACATCCTTCCTCAAGTAAGGGGACCAAAACTGTGCACAGTACTCCGGGTGCGGTCTCACCAATGCCTTGTACAGTTGCAACAGCATTCCCTATTTTTATACTCCATTCCTTTAGCAATAAGTGCCAAAATTCCATTTGCCTTCCTTATTACCTGCTGTACCTGCATACTAGCTTTCAGCGATTCATGCACGAGGACACCCAGATCCCTCTGCACTGAAGCATTCTGAAGTTTCTCTCCATTTAAATAATGTCGCTTTTTTATTCTTCCGACCAAAATGGATAACCTCACACTTATCCACGTTAAACTTCATCTGCCAAATTTTGGCCCATTCACCTAACCTGTCCATATCCATTTGTAAATTTCTTATTTCTTCCTTACAACTTACTTTCCCACCTATTTTGGTGTCATCTGCAAATTTAGCTATAGTACCTTTATCCCTGAATCCAAGTCATTGATATAGATAAAATTGCAGAGTAAAGAGCAAATAAAAATAATGTGTTCATATATATGAACGTATTATCACTAAGTGAATGTTAACTGTGGAAATATATTAAATTACTGTCTTCATATTCTAATCTTGAGTCCAATATCATTGCTGTTCAGGATTTTGGAGATTTAATCCATTGTTAGGATGGTGAAAATGTAGATGCTTGTTCTCATCTTGATCAGGGTTTAGTTTGGGAAGGCTGTAGAGAGAGAAGGTATGAAGTAATGAAGAGATTTTCATCTGTAGTTGAGAATTTCAAATTGGAGGCATCAGATGACCCTGAGCTGGTATAGATATGTCAGAAAGGCTATAGACAGCAGGAGTTTTGGGTGAGGTAAAGTTTATGGAAGAGAATGATAGGCTAGCCAGGAGAGGAATAGAGCAGTGGAAGCTGATGGTAACGAAGGATGGATAAGGGACTCAGTAGCAGACTATTGAAAATGCAAACTTTTGTACTATTTAGTATTTTGTTTGCTAGAGATTCTCTGTTGTCAAAATATCTGGGTGCAGAAGTGTTCTTGTAATGGTGGAATTTCAGGCAATAATTTTCTCATTTTTGTCTTTGAAAAATTGTGCCGTAATTTAGATTTTCAGAATTATTGGGCAATTGTGTGTTGAAGTGGAGTTGCCCAAATGCAATTGCTACAGCAAATTGGATTTTGGAGCTGGAATAATTAACCTGCATCAGTTAGTCGCCAGTCTGCAAATTTGATCCTCTTTGTTTTTTAGTACATATATATTTCTGTTGCACTTAAATATTTGTGGCTTTGTTGTACTAAGGACAGATTTTTAATGCTGCCTGGTGGCTGTGTATATGCTTGAAAACTTTGCACAGTTGTATTCTGTAACTACTTAACCAGATGGCCAGATATCTGATTTTGGCAATAATCCAGGCAGATGACAGCATTCAGTTGCACTATGGTCAGGTTACCTACACTGTGAGTGTAGTACGCAGACGAAGTTGAATGTCCAACTTTCATTAACATGGGAGTCTTGCTTGATAGTTGTCGGGCAGTAGGATCAGTTTAGTAGAATCATTTGACTGAAGCTGGAATGAACAGTACTGGAAAGAGCAGCCCTGGAATAGAAAGTGATCCCTTTGAACATTTGTTTTTCCTTAACACCCCATTTTACTACAGAATTGCCAGAGGACCTGTACAGCAGACACTTGAAGAACGCATCTACCCTCCCCAGGCAGCAGTAGCAACGGTCCAGTATACAGTGAGTATGCTCCTTTTAACAAGGATTTTGAATTTGTATAGTTTGTATTTCCTGTTAATCAGTTGTCCTAAAATCCTAATGGCAATATGTTGATATAGATATTTAAGAATTCTATGATGCCAAATACCTTTTATCGCCTATTCTTTCACTGATTTTTATCTGCTTCCCGTGTCATGTTGCCAAGACTTTGCTTGGTGTGTTGACTGCACAAATGTCAAATGCTTTTTGAAAACAAAACCAAAGGTGATGCAGTAAATTACCCACAAATCTTGCTTTCTGCTTGAGTTTCATTCTTGTTTATTAATTTGAGTCCGGTAAATTAATGTTTGGTAGATAATACAGAGCTTCAATGTGTTGTGTTTTTGTATATTGAAATTCAAAATTATCTACATTTTGTCATAGATTATTGCAGTAAGTGTAGGCATTTTATCAGTAATAACCTAATTTGATTATTTAATTTTCTTTAGAAAAGGTGGCATTTGGTAAAGCTCAAAATTGAAATGATGGAATGAGTATATGATGTAGACTGTCACTGTTGTTGTCAGGCACTGAACACCATGACTTGTTATTTCTCTTGGCTTTTTGTGACATACTGTTTTCTCTATCAGTTACAATTGTGAAATAAGACTCTTTAGTACTTAGTGTTTTTGTGTAGTGTTCCCAACCCACCCCAAAGCTGATGTTAATTGACAAACAAAAAGGGAATTGTGGCCTACATAACAGAACTTGGTATAACTGCTGTTGGGTATATTATCGGTCCTTCAGATCCTGGATTAATACTCAGTATCCTAATTTAAATATTATCAAGTTACCCCCTCCTGCAATTTCTCCTTTAATATCTTTTGTTCATTATCTTTCCAAAAATTTGCAAGCTACAGGTTTGATCATTTAGAATCATTTTTTTAAAAACGTATTCTTTCATGGGGCATGGGTGTCACTGTCTAGGCCAGCATTTATTGCCCATTCTTAATTACCCTTGAAAAGGTGATGGTGAGCCGTCTTGAAGCACTGTAGCCCATGTGGTGTAGGTATCCGCAGAGTTCTGTTAGGGAGGGAGTTCCAGCGATAGCGAAGGAATGATATATGGTTCCAAGTCAGGATAGTGTGGCATGGAGGAGAACTTCCAGATGGTGGTACTCCCATGCATCTACTGCACTTGCTCTTCGGAATGGTACAGGTTAAGATTTGGAAGGTTCTGTTGAAGGTGCCTTGGTGAGTTGCTGCAGTGCATCTTGTGGATGGTCCACACTGCTGCTACTGTGCATCAGTGGTGGAGGGAGTGAATGTTTAAGGTTGTGGATGTGGTGCCAATCAAGTGTGCTGCTTTGTCTTGAATGGTGCCAAGTTTCTTGAGTGGTTTGGGGGTTGCGTTCATCCAGGCAAGTGGGAGAATATTCTATCACATTACTGTCTTGCGCCTTATAGATGACGGACAGGCTTTGCGGAATCAGGAGGCGAGTTGCTGCAGTATTCCCAGCCTCTGACCTGCTCTTGTAGCCACAGTGTTTCTATGGCTGGTCCAGTTCAGTTTCTGGTCAGTGGTAACCCCCAGGATGTTGATAGTGGGAGATTCAGCGATGGTAATGCCATTGAATTTCATGGAGCGATGGTTTGATTCTATTTTGTTGGAGATGGTCATTCCATCACCCCTTCGACCTTTTGTTTATGACATCTTTTGCAACCTCTCCTTTGCCTCCATCTATCACTGGTCTTCTATCCAGCTTTATCTGCCACACTCCCCACCCCCCCTTGTATTTCACCACATTTCTACTTCTCTTTAGTTCTGAAGAAGAGTCACCTGGACTCGAAACATTAACTCTTTCTCTCCACAGATGCTGTCAGACCTGCTGAGTTTTTCCAGCAATTTTTGTTTTTGTTGGAGATGGTCATTGTCTGGCAATTGTGGTGCGAATTGTAGAGCACAGAAAGAGGCCATTCAGCACATTGTTCAATTAATCTCATTCCCCTGCTCTTTCCCCATAGCCCTGTAATTTATTTTCCCTTCAAGTATTTTTCTTGTTCTCTTTTGAAAGTTACTGTTGAATCAGCTTCTGCTACCCCCTCAGGCAGTGCATTCTATATCACAACAACTCATTTCCAAAAAAAGTGTTTTCTCACATTGCTTCTGGTTCTTTTCAGTCATTTTAAATCTGTGGCCCCCAGGTTACCAACTCTTCTGTCACTGGGAAGAGTTTCTTAATTACTTTGTTAAAACCTCCATGATTTTGAACAACTCAAATCAAATCACCTCTTAACCCCCTCAGCTTGAAGGAGAACAATCCCGGGTTCTCCAGGTTTTCTGCATAACAGAAGTCCTTCATTCCTGGTACCACTCCAGTAAATCTTTTCTGCACCTTTTAAGGCCTAGACATCCTACTTGTGTGATGTCCAGAATTGAACACAATATTTCAGCTAAGGTCTAACCAGAGTCTTTAAAATAAATTTTAGCATAACTTTCTTTTGTATTCTATTCCTCTATCAATATTTAGAAGCCTTCTCACTTGCCCTGCCGCCTTAATAGATTTGTAAACATGCAACCCTACATGCGTCTGCTTTCTGTTCCTTAGCCAAATTTGCATCTATGCTGTTGTTGTCCCTTTAATCCCATGAGGCTTTAAATTTGCTAACAGGCCTCTTATGTAGCACTTTGTCAAACACCTTTTGATGCTGCATATATGCAACATCAACTGCCCTACTCTCGGTAATTCTTTCCGTTACTTCATCAGAGAACTTAAATCAAGCTAGTCAAACACAATTTGTCTTTATCAAGTTTGTTAACTTTCATTTATTAGTCTGTAGTTTCTCAAATACCAGTCAATTTTGTCTCAATTATTGTGTCTCAAAGTTTCCACCATTGGTGGATCTGACTGGTCTGTAACTGCTGGGTTTATGTCTCTCCCCCCCGCCTTGTTTTAAAGGGTGTAACTTTTTTTTTATTTGTTTATGGGATGTGAGTATCACTGGCTAGCCAGCATTTATTGCCCATTCCTAATTGCCCTTGAGAAGAACCGCTGCAGTCCATGTGGTGTAGCTATACCCACAGTGTTGTTAGGGAGTGAGTTCCTGGATTTGACCTAGCGACAGTGAAGGAACGCTGATATATTTCCAAGTCAGGATGGTGAGTGGTTTGGAGGGGAACTTTCAGGTGGTGGTGTTCCCACCTGTCTGCTGCCCTTGTCCTTATAGATGGTAGTGGTTGTGGATTTGAAAGGTGCTGCTTAAGGAAGCTTGATGAGTTCCAGCAGTGCTCTGAAATTTGAGATCTGAAATCCTTCAGTCCTCTGGCACCACATCCCATTTCCAAGGAGGATTGGAAAATTGTGGCCAGAACACCTCCACAATCTCTACCCCTCCTTGCTCAGTGATATAGAATGTGTCCTATCCAGATTACTGCTACATTGGCATTCTCTTTTCTACTGAAGACGGATGCAAGTTACTCATTTAGTATTTCAGCTGTGCCCTCTGCTACTACAGGAAGGGATCACCCTTTTTGTTTCTGAATCAGCCCTGCTTTTCCATTGACTGCCCTCTAACTATTTGTATTCAGAAAAGACTTACAGGTTCCCTTTTATGTTAGCTGCTGATCTTTTCTTTTACTTTCTGCTTACCCCACTTATTCCCTCTTATTAGATTTCTGCTGTACTTTCTAATTTCAGCCTGCTTCTTTATTATAAACCGTACAGTTGTCATCAGCCTCCTTTTTCTGTTTCATTGTAACCTTTATCTTCAGTCATCCAGGGGTCTCTAGTTTTGGATGTTCTTCCTTTTTCCCCACTCATAGAAATTTGTTCTGTACCTGAACCATCTCTCCTTTGAAAGCTTTCCATTCTTTCAGTTGCTGTTTAGCCTACCTATTTTGGATTACAATCCACCTGGACCAAATCTTTTCAGCTCAGTTGAGGTTAGTCTTCCTTCAGTTGAGTATTTTTATGCTTGATTGTACTTTATCCTTTTTGATAACTATCCTAAACTTGATGTAATAGTCATGAGTCCCCAAATAGTCATGAATAATAGTCATGAGTCCTCCTGAACCTTCTGCAGGGTGAGCACCTCCTGGAATGTGTGCTTCTGGGAATGCTCAGTTTATTGTATGCCCTGCCTTGCTTGTCAAGCTCCAAAACTCTGAACTTCAGTTTGAACTGGAGGCACTTCCTGCACATGATTATCCAGGAAACATGAAGTCTCCTAGAATTCCCACATGGTACTTGTTTATCTATGCAAAAATCAATTATGCTATCAAACAAAGGAGTTATGATATTACTGCCCCTTATTTTTTTTTTGGATGGGCCTGTGCTGTCTCAGAATTCTTCATTCTGATTCATCTCTTGTCAGCAGCAGTGTTTTTATATTGTGTTTGCATGATTAATTGATCAGTTTAGTAGCTTGATTGATTATTTTCAAATATTCAAAGATTTTGGCAAGCTTTTTTCAGTAATATTCAGAGGTTTTCCACTTTTAAAATTCTTTGCTTGTGATATGCATTTTCTCCAACAGATGTGGAGAATTTTCTATTTCCATTATAATACTGAGGAAGTATTGGATTGTTGGAAGCTCCACTTTTTGGATGAGAGTGTAAATTAATGTTTGTCATCTTGAGTTCGCGCCGCTCTTGTATGCTGATAAAATATCCCATGTTGTGGTTTGACAAGGAGTGGGAGTTCTTTCCAGTGCCCTGATTAATATTCCCCCAACCCATAGACAGAATTTAAGGCTAAGAAGATGACATCCTGTTACTGCACTTTTACCTTGAGAGATTCTTAAACAACTGTACAATGCATTTGAGAGTTTTTGAAGTTCAAGCTGATAAAAATTGCACCACATCAGTGTTAAATTCAGCGTACTGATTGACAGATTGAGACTTCAATGAACAAGATTTTTCCACTAAAAATAACCAAGGTTGTAAATGCAGACTGCTATTTAATTTATTGACAGCACCAGATATTTTTTGTGAAATCCATAGTGGCAGCCTGCTTCTTGGTATGCACTTTCATTTCTGTCCTAACTTGGATGATTTCAGAATTTTACAAAAGGCAGCTGCAGTCCATGATGAAGCAGTTGGGTCTATCTTGGGATTCTTAAGAAGTTGAGAAAAATTCTAATCAAGGCAATTCAAGCTCTGTCTCCCATAGATGCTTGGCTCTTTGCATACATGGAAAGTCTCCTTTTTGGAGAATAATTCATATTCATCACTCACATTTTTGACAGTTTGTAGGTGTTGGGGTTCATGGCAGCAGCTATTCCTACTACCATTGGTTAATGAAACTAACCAACTAATTAAGTAAACTAATTGAGACCAGTGCAGTTAAAGCTACGTGAAGTATCAGCTTGGCTCGACTGATACCGTTCTTGTCTCTCAGAAGTGTGTTATTTGAGCCACGCTTCAGACACCTGAGCATATGATAGAGGATGATACTTCAGTGCAGTACTGATGAAATGCTGTAGTGCTGGGAATACAGTATTTTGGATGACATGCTTATTTTGGTGGTTCAGGTGGACACAAAAGAAAAGCACAATAGGCAATGAGCAGGGAGCACTAGTGTTTTGGCCACAGTTTCTTTTCCAAAGCAAATTAATTAACAGTCATCTTATTGATGTTTGTGGGATGTTGCATTGCACAAATGGGCTGCTGTATTTGGCTGAATAACAGTGATGGCACTTCAAGTAATTCATTGGTTGCAAAGTGCAATGAAGACTTAACCTGCGATATAATTGGAAGATCTTTCTGAAGCATTTCCCTATCTGAAGAGAGAAAGATTAACCAGGGGGCTACCTCTGTCTTAAATCGTGCTCTCTGGAGAATTGTCTTAAATGGCTCTGCAAACTTTGTTCTGGTAAGATACTTCCCTTTTTGGGTAGGATATCCTACCTTTTGTAGGAATAGCCACAATGTGTGAAGTAAATCACATCTTTGGCATTGTAACAAGCTATAGCTTTTATCAATAACCCTGCTGTGCAGCAAATTGGATGTGCAGGCATTGATGAGAGTCTGGATTAACAATATCACTGACATGCAAGTTTAAAAAAAAAGCCTTCTCCCACTCTTACAAGGATGATACAGATTTGACGTTGGTGTTGTCAGAATCAAACAAAACTTTCTACTCGCAATTCGTGGGTACAAAGAGTATTACAGTGGTCACGCTGACCAGGGACATGTGACATTCTTGTGATTTGAACGTTTGACTGAACATTTCACACGATCATCAATTTATGGCTTACCCAGCAAAGGATCATATAGATCCACATGGAACAAAAATAATTGCTGCAGAAACTAAGACAATCAAATGGTTTACCTCAGCATTCCCCTGGCTGCTTTTCAGAAGAGCAGTTTGAACGAAGGGACTCTAGCTGAAATATTTAGCTGTTTTTGATCTGCCCTGTTGCTCTTTTTCAGTATTTTCTATTTCTCATTGCACATTTCCAACAGTTTTGATGGCACATGATCTTGCTTTTGATGGTTTGGAGCTTATGCTATTTCAGATTCAAGGATGTGCATATCTCCACTGATATGAAAATGTTTGTAAGAAATCGCTCTCTCTCCCCCACCACCACCAGTCCCATTCATGGGATCTGGGCTTTTGCTGGCTGAGCCAGCATTTATTTCCCATCCCTAGTTGCCCTTTAGAAGGTGGTGGCGAGCTGCCTTCTTGAACTGCTGCAGTCCCATGTGGTGTAGCTACACCCACAGTGCGGTAAAGTAGGGAGTTCCAGGACTTTGACCCAGTGACAGTGAACAGCGATATATTTCCAAGTCAGGATGGTGAGTGACTTGGAGGTGAACTTCCAGGTGGTGGTGTTCCCATTTATCTGCTGCCCTTGTCCTTCTAGATGGTAGTGATTGAGAGCTTCGAAGATGCTGTCGAAGGAGCCTTGGTGAATTCCTGCAGTTCATCTTGTAGATGGTACACGCTGCTGCTACTGTGCGTTGGGGGTGGAGGGAGTGAATGTTTGTGGATGTGTTGCCAATCAAGTGGGCTGCTTTGTCCTGGATGGTGTCAAGCTTCTTGAGTGTTGTGGGAGCTGCACTCATCCAGGCAAGTGGGGAGTATTCCATCACACTCCTGACTTGTGCCTTGTAGATGGTTGACAGGCTTTGGGGAGACAGGAGGTGAGTTACTCGTCACAGGATTCCTAGCCTCTGACTTCTTGTAGCCACAGTATTTATATGGCTAGTCCAGTTCAGTTTCTGGTCAATGTGTTTACATTGAACCTTAACAGAGGCAAGAAAACCTCTGATTTACATTGTACCTTTCATGTCCTTCGAGTGTGGCAAAGCATTTTATATTTAATGAGTTGGTTTTGATGTGTAGTTGCTGTTGAGGGCAAACTGAGTATACTGAGTTGAAGGCAATGTGTACACAATCCCGCAGACAGTGAGACCAATTACTAATGTATTTTGGTGGCGTTAATAGAGGGATAATTTTTTTTTTCAGAACTGGCCCCTTAAATACAGTAATCTACAATGATTTTTCTGCAAGAAAGCTACTTCAGTAGTTCATGCTTTGCTTGTTTTTGATCCACCCAAGTGATAAAATTCTGATTACTTTTGCTGTCTTAAAATTTTCCATTGATGCACCAGAGCTGAGAGGTAAGGCTGGTTTATAGAAAACGCCATACAAGCTGGTCTTGCTTTCAATCATTCTTTTCAGATATATGCTGGGAGTTATAGCCTGTTTCCTTGAGTCACTTCTTTAACTGGCAGTGGTGGGCCTGTCCACCTGCATGATCATAAGCAGAGGCTTCATCTATAGTCTTAGGCTTCCAATTGGAAAACCTTGTTAGACCCCATTTTAAATATAGAATATATTGTGTTGTTTAGATAGATTTGGTCAATTTTGTGATGTACAAACCTTATTTACAATTGTGGTTCAATTTGATGGAGAAAGCAAACTATGGCTTAAAAGTATTTTCAAAACATTTGCAACTGTTTGATATAGTTGTTTTGAGTATTGGCCGCTGTTTGCCTCTTGATGTGAATTTATGAACTTCATGGTGGTTTTTTAAATATTCTTGTTAGCTGGTACGTTATTTACCCTTTCTGTTGTGACTTGTGTTTTTATGAATATGAAGTTTGAGACAATCATGTACAAGTGTGAAGTGGAAATTTTAATACAGAAAAGTATGACATAAAACGCATTCAAGGTTCGTCATTTTGTATACCCATCTAACTCATGGATCTGCTAGTGGTATATTCACGGTAAGTCAGATTATGTGTTGTTCTATAAAGTCAGGAGTGTTGTACCATGTATTACACAATGTAGTTTTTGTTGAAGAAAAGTAGTGCCCTTTTTAAGGCCAGAAGATCCAATTGCTGTTAAATAACACAGGTTTGGCCAGAGTTTATTGCTGTTCTGCCTGTGGTTCAGAGCCCTGGTTTAACTAAGCATAATTGCTAATGTAACTCTGGTAGTTATTTATTCTCTAGCTCTTGCCTGAGTGAAGATATTTTGAATCGTTGGAGGAATTTTGAACATTCCAGTTGACTGGTTCTCAAGTTTTTGAAATGTGATGCACTTGTAATATGACACTTGAAGTGATAGGAAATACATGCTGAATGTATCATTTTTATTCTGTTACTAGCCGTTTGCCTGTGGTGGTGATAACTAAATTGGATGGATGATGTATACCTTTGTCAATACAAGATATTTTTAATAAATTATTTATTACACAAGGTATTATCTTTAAGTATAATTATTAGGTAACTGCAAGGTTTAAATGCTTGGTGAAATTTGCAAACTGTGCACTTGTAGTTCATTTTTGTTCCAGCTTAAAAACATCCAATGTGAACTAATTGGCTTTTTTTCTCTCTCATTAATTGTTTTGCACCTGTAACAATCTCCATGCGGACATACAGTTTTTAATATATTAATAAATGTGATCACATTGAGAATATTTTTGTATTAATATAATGTGAGTTATGAATATTTTGGAAGGATCTTGAAGGACAGTGCCTCAGTTACTAAGAGCAGTATTAATTGGCGGCATTGGCGGACAGGATTGGTAATTTTGTGATTCCAATATCAACAGACTGCCAATGTTTGAAGCAGAGCAGCTGCTAGCTAATAGCATTTTCATATGGATGGATTCAGCTTAGACTGCAGCTGTGTGCTCCCACCCATCTGTAACCAGAGTCCGTTTCTCACAGGCTGTCTGTGGGATAGTGGCAGATACACAATAGGTTCACTATTGCATATGCCACTTCAGTGAAACTAGATGGGTTATGGGTGTGGTGACCCTCTCAAGGGATGAAGTTGCAATCAAAGCAAAACTGATTCAAAACTTATGCTGTAATGGCTAGGTGGGTAAACACACTTCCTGTTGAGTCATGCTCCACTGGAAGGTCACAATGACAATCATCAAACGGACTTGGGTTACCTTGTAGATGGAGTTGAAGTCAAACCTGGGTGTTGGATGTAAAACTGGCACAGAAATCATTGTTATTTGTATGTTTTATTTTCTGTTCCCCCGAAGACCTTTTGCTTTTGGCTCTGTTCCATGCTGCCAGATGCCCTCTGGTACTTTTCTATCAGGCAGTAGACATAAAGCCAAGCCTAACCCTATTCATATCTGACATTTATACAAGCCCATGTTTCAGGAAGGGTCACTGCATTGCAATCAGTATGGGAAACCTTGAGATTCTTGCTTCACCTCCGCTAGCCATCTAATCAAGGGCAGTGAGACCAGGAGTAGCATTCACTAATAACTTGACTGAGATGAGGAACTCTGACTTTGATCCAAGTTTGAACTGAGACATTTTGATCTGTGTGGCTTAATATTGCAGAGGCAGTTCCTTGCCCACAAAGTGCCCCTGAGAGCTAAAAAAAAGTGATTTCCAGCAGCTACTGCAATTGGTGATATTCTGTGATCTCAGTTTGTAGCTATGTTCCATATTCATTTATAGTTTCTGCTGTAACAGTCACATGAAATTCAAAACAGACTTTTATTTTTTAGTCACCTGAAAATAGGATTTTGTCTTAAAAAGAAGAGCACAAATGCTGAAAATACAGAGCCAGTCCATCAGCATCAGAAATAACATTTTATCGTGCATGTATTGAAGTATTGAGCAGGTTGCCCTATTTCTGTTTCTCCTCCTTGGTCTAGGCAGTAGAGGTTGTGGGTTTGGAAGGTGCTATCGAAGAAACCTTGACCAGTTACTGCATTGCATCTTGTATATTGTATACGCTGCAACTACGGTGTGCCAGTGGTGAAAGGAGTGAATGTTTAAATTGGTAGATGGAGTGTCTGTCAACTGGGTTTTATCTTGGATGGTGTTGAGCACACAGCTGTTGGAGCTGTACTCATCCAGGCAGATGGATATTTGTACCTTGTGGATAGTGGAAAGGCTTTGGGGAGTCATAAGATGAGTTATTAGCTGCAGAATATATACCCTCTGATTTGCTGTTGTAGCCGTGGTACGCATGTGGCTGGGCCAATTAAATTTCTTGCCAGCAGAGATGGTGGGGCGTGATTGAGATAGTAATGCCGTTGAATGCCAAGGGAGATGGTTAGATTCTCTCTTGGAGAAGATGGTCATTGCCTGGCCTGAATGTTACTTGCCACTTATCACCCCAAGCCTTAATGTTGTTCATCTCTTGCCTGCAGGCAAGGACCTCTTCATTATCTGAGGAGTTGTGACTGGAACTGAACACTGACCAGATGTAAGTCATGTGAAGTCAGTTAACTGAAGCACTCTACAAAGTGATAAATGTATGTGCTTTTGTCAGCACTCGTGTTTGTAATTGCTGCAGATAGCTTTAAAATGTTTACAACAAATGCATTAGGCACATACAATCTTGCTAATAAAAAATTGCATCACATCAGTTTATAAATGGTGTGCTGCTCAGCGTGGAAAAGCACCAATATTTCCAATTCCTACACAAGTAAACAAGCACCACATTTTGTTTTGATGTTGCAACTACCAGTACTTCATTCAGTGGATACTACATCTTCATTTTACAGCATCACAGACTCCCTATACAATAAAATGTCAGGTGATTTATTATAATCCTGGAGCATATTGTTTGCTGTAATGGTACCATTTAATATGGTGGATTTCTTTTCAGTAGGTCTAAAATTAAAAAAATATGTCTATTGAATGGGCTTATGGCATGTTTTAGACAAAAGTTACCTATAGGTTCCACATCTTCAATCATTTTAATGTGTTTGCATTCCAGAATTTCAGCCTATATTGACAAGTGTTATCTGTACCACTAAAATTGGGATGGGTTAGATTCATTTTGGGCCTGGCATTGGAAACTGGTTTTAAGGTATTAAATGATATAGCCTGGTAAATAAAGCAATGGTAGAACAGAACTTTGACTTGACCGCTTCTCCATTGCAAAGCGTTATCTAACTGTCTCCCAGTGATAGGTTTTTAGTAATGCTTCTTTGACATGGGAGAAAGACTAAGCTTTTTGTCTTGCACTCATCAGCACAACCACAAGAATGTCACATTTCAAACAATCACAACAATTTATACTGCAGGAGAAAATGGTGCTGACTGGTTGGCGACTTAACTCTGGCTGAGGCATTGCATTGCTTGGCTCCCCAAGCTCCATAGTAATTCATACAATATGCAAGGCTTGAACATATTCCTTTTGTTTGCAGAGATTGGGTCACTGCATGTGAATGAACATATGTTGCTTCCAGCAAGTGTAAATGAGCCATATTACGAGCTTGACTGATTATCTTAAATTGTAGTTAGTGTAGCTAATAGCTCACTCAGGATTGTTCAGCAAGTGCTGCCCAATCAAGGGATCACATCTAATGGTAGGCGTTTTGTTTTGGTTTTTGCAAGCACAGGCTGGTTGAGTATGGTCTGTCCTCTGCCTGTTGCGAACAACAGAAAGCAGATGCTGTTTGATTCAATCAGCTAATCGCTGGGACACAGGCTATGTTCCTGGAATCAAACCGGCACCGAAGTTAAATTGTGTGGTAGGCAGAACATCATTTTGGTCTGATGGCAGCATCCTCTCAATGGGAAATACCCCTTGTGTAGTCACTAGAAATAGCGTGAAACGGCTTGCTTAACCTGTTGTTCAAATTTTTGAGACGCTTTGCCTTTCCAGGGTAATTTGAGGTAGAAAGTGCACTTCTCAGGTCTGAAAGTGGTGGCCTTTGGTCCATTAGTGAGCATGCTTGATATGCAGCAAACAATGATCTGATCGGCATTGCCATTGTCCTGCAGGATAGTTTTGCACTCTATTTCTGTGTCAAGCTTGCAAGGTGAGCAAATGTCCCTATTTACAAGATTGCTGCTAAGGCCATTTAAATGAAGCTATACAAATCCCAGTGTGTATATTGACCGGTGAAGTAGGCTTGCAGTAGACTGTAATACAGAGCCCATTAGCAGATTTCTCAATTAGCATGTGGAGGAAATGGAGCGCAGGATGGAGCACGTTATAGGGGGAGGCAGTGGCGTAGGGGTATTGTCACTGGACTAGTAATCCAGAGGCACAGGCTAATCCTCTGGGGATATGGGTTCAAATTGCACCACAGGAGCTGCTGGAATTTAAATTCATTAATAAATCTGGAATTAAAAGCTAGTCTAATGGTGAACACAAAACCATTGTCAATTGTCATAAAAACCCATCTGGTTCACTAATGTCTTTTACATGGTCTAGCTTACATGTGACTCCCAGCCCTACAGCAATGTGGTTGACTCTTAAATGTCCTCTGAAATGGCCTAGCAAGCCGCTCAGTTGTATCAAAAGGATACAAAGTCTAACAGGAACAATAAAACTGGATGGACCACTTGGCATCGACCTAGGCACCGGAAACGACAACGATGCACCAAGTCCTGTCCACCCTGCAACAGTCAGGAGGAAGTTGCCCTGGGAGCCCTCAACACAGACTCTGGGCTCCTTGAAGCCTCATGATATCAGATCAAGCATGGGCATGGAAACCTTCTGCTTATTACCATCTACCATCTCCCTCTCCTCAGCTGATGAATCAGCACACCTCCATGTTGAACATCATTGGAGGAAACAGAGGGTGGCAAAGGCACAGAATGTACTCTGGGTGGGGGACTTCAATATCCATCCAGATTGGCTCAGTAGCACCACAAGTGACTGAGCTGGCCGAGTCCAAAAGGATATAGCAGCTGTGCTGGGACTTCGGCAGATGGTGAGTGAACCACCAAAGGGAAAAGCCTACTTGACCTCGTTCTCACCAATCTACCTGTTATGAATGCATCTGTCCATGACAGTATTGGTAGGAATGATCACTGCACAGTCCTTGTGGAGACAAAGTCCCATCTTCACATTGAAGCTACCCTCCATCATGTTGTGCGGCACTACCACTCTGCTAAATGGGATAGATTTCATGCAGATCTAGCAACTGAAAACTGGGCATTCATGAGGTGCTTTGGGCCATCAGCAGTAGCAGAATTGTATATAAACACAATCTGTAAGCTCATGACCTGGCACAACCTACCCTCCACCATTACCATCAAGCTGGGGGGTCAACTGAGGTTCAATGAAGAGGGCAGGAGGGCATGCCAGGAGCAGCACCAGGCATTCCTAAAAATGAAATGTTAAATTGGTGAAGGTCCAACACAGGACCACTTACACACCAGGCAGCTGAAACAGCATGCAGTAGACAGAGCTACAAAATCACACCAGCCAATGGATCAGATTTAAGCTCTGCAGTCCTGGTACATCCAGTCGTGTATGGTGTTGGACAATTAAACTGCTCACTGGCGGAGGAGGCTGCACAAATATTTTCATCTTCAGTCGTGCTGGAGCCCAGCACATCAGTGCAAAAGATGAGACTGAAACAATTGTAGCCATCTTCAGCCAGAAATGCTGAGTGGATGACCCATCTCGGCCTCCTCCTGAGGTTCCCAGCAGCACAGAAAGCAGTCTTAAGCCAATTCAGTTCACTCCACATGATATCAAGAAATGGCTGAAGGCACTGGAGACTACAAAGGCAATGGTCCACTACAACATTCTGGCAATAGCACTGAAGACAGATGCCATCCCACGTCCTTTTTTGAAACATGTTGCTTATGGCTCTGTCTTTAATTTGGGCTCAGCTCTGTGATCGAATAGCCTGCATGTACCTGTTGCCAAGACTTGCACGTAAATAATAGCCACTTGTGTAAGCAGAGTCGACACTTCTGAAGAGAGTGGAAGAGAGATTTAGGAAGAAGAAAAATTATTTGTAGGAATCTCTATGGCAACTTTATAATTTGGCATCCATTTTGCAGAGCAATCCATCATCATTTGGGGAGATGGTGGTATTGTGATAATGTCATTGGCCTAGTAAACCAGAGGCCCAGGCTAATGCCCTGAGCTGGTTCAGATCCCACCATGGAAACTGGTGGAATTTAAATTCAATAATAAATCTGGAATATAAAGCTAGTCCCAGTAATGCTGGCCATAATAACCATCATCAATTGTAGTTAAAACCCATATGGTTCACCAATGTCCTTTGGGGAAGGAAATCTGCCATCCTTACCTGTCCTGGCCTCTATGTGACTCCAGACCCTGAGCAATGTGATTGACTCTTAATTGCCCTCAAGTTAGCTGAAGTAATAGCAAGTTACAATTTCTGAGCTTGGAGACAACAGAAAAATGCTCACCAGCTACTGGACATAAAACAAAAGAATAAGAAACACCACCTCCTTCCCCCTTTGCATCAAATTCCAGGCTAATCGCTTGGCTGCCAATCGCTCTGCTGTGTAGCGAACACTACCTACTTGTATAGAGAGCTTATGACTCTCTCCCACAGTACAACCGCTAAGTAATAACCAATATCAGTTGGTTGACAGTAATGCCTTTGCCAGACAGCTGCTGCTACCTCAATATCTTAACTAACTTGCAGTTTAAAATCTAAATTACAGCTTGAGAAATGCTTATCTGTGAGCAATCACTTGCACCTAATTCTCAACTTGGCACTCGGTTCACAAAGCACCCTGTTGCCGGATCACTCCTTCAACAGCATCTTCCAAACCTGTGACCTTCACCTAGAAGAACGATGGCAGCAGACGCATGAGAACACCACCTCTCCAGGCCGCATTCCAACCTGGCTTGGAAGTATATCACTTCCTTTACTGCTGGGTTAAAATCCTGGATTTTCCTCTCTGACAGCATTGGCATACCTTCATTGCGTGGACTACAGAAAATGCTGCAGCAGTCCTGTTGTTCATAACTCCTTTAAAAACAACTGATCAAATAATCAAGATTTTTGGTCACCCCTCTTAAGCTTTTGCAACGATTGCATAACTTATTTGTGGTCATCTTGTACAAAGCTTGGGATGTTTGTGTGAAAACTTTTATTTTTGGCTGCACTTGACTCTATTGGGCAACTCTATTATATTCTCTTCGGACACGTTACTTTGTGGAATGGAAAAGAAAATTTGTAATAGCAATTCGATATGTGGTTAAATGGAATCAAAACTTCACATGTTCAGCATGGTGCTTTGAAACTCAGCATATTTAAAGGGGCAGTGTTCAGTTTTCTTGTTTTTATTTCCCAATGCCACAGGTAGGCTACTTAGCCAACTGCTAAAATTCACAGAAATATCTTTTCTTTTTAAAAATATCAAGTGAAACACCCTTCTTAAATAGAACAAAGTTATTAAACACTGATTTGCCGTCAGTTGGAGTATTGTGTCCAATTCTGGACACCACACTTTAGAAAGGATGCAAAGGCATTGGAAAGGGTGCAAAAATTATTTAAGAGAATGGTTCCAAGGATGAGGGATTTCATTTACATGGATAGATTGATGAAGTTGGGTCTGTTCTCTTTAGAGAAGAGAAGGTTGAGAGGAGATTTGATAGAGATGTTTAAAATTATGAGGAGTCTGGACAGAGTAAATAGTGAGAAACTGTTCCCATTGGAGGAAGGGAAGAGAATCAGAGGACACCTATTTAAGATGAATTAACCAAAATTGATATGGTGAAAAATGTTTTAATGCAGTGAGTGGTTAGGATCTGTAATACACTGTCTGTGTGTGTGTTTTTTATTCATTCACAGGATGTGGGCTTCACTGGCTGGGCCAGCATTTGTTGCCCATCCCAGTTACTCTTGAGAAGGTGGTAATGAGCTGCTGCCTTGAACCACTGCGGTCCATGTGGTGTAGGTACACCCATAGTGCTGCTAGGAAGGGAGTTCCAGGATTTTGACCCAGTGACAGTGAAGGAATGTCGATATATTTCCAAGTCAGGATGGTGCGTGACTTGGAGGGGATCTTCCAGGTGATGGTGTTCCCATCTATCTGCCTTGTCCTTCTAGGTGGTAGTGGTTGTGGGTTTGGAAGGTGCTGTTGAAGGAGGCTTGATAAATTCCTGCAGTGCATCTTGTAGATGGCACACACTGCTACCACTGTACGTCGGTGGTGGAGGGAGTGGATGTGGTGCCAATGAAGCAGGCCGCTTTGTCCTGGGCGGTGTCAAGCTTCTTGTGTGTTGTGGGAGCTGCACTCATCCAGGCAAGTGGGAAGCATTCCAGCACACTCTTGACTTGTGCCTTGTTGATGGTGGACAGGCTTTGGGGAGTCAGGAGCTGAGATACTTGTCACACGATTCCTAGCCTCTGACCTGCTCTTGTAGCCACTGTATTTATATGGCTAGTCCAGTTCAGTTTCTGGTCAATGGTAACTCCCAGGATGTTGATAATGGGGGATTCATTGATGGTAATGCCATTGAATGTCAAGGGGTGATGGTTGGATTCTCCCTTGTTGGAGATGGTCATTACCTGACAGTTATGTGGCATGAATGTTTCTTGCCACTTGTCAGCCCAAGCCTGGATATTGTCCAGGACTTGCTGCATTTGGACATGGACCACTTCAGTATCTGAGGAGTCATGAATGGTGCTGAACATTGTGCAATCATCAGCGAACGTCCCCACCTCTGACCTTAGTATGGAAGGAAGGTCATTGATGAAGCAGTTGAAGATAGTTGGGCTGAGTTGGTGGCAGCTTCAATCATGGCATTCAAAAGGGATCTGGATATCTGAAGAGAGAGAATTTGTAGAGCTGTGGGGAAAAGCCAGACGCATGGGACTGTTGAGTTGCTCTCACAGAAAGCTGGCATGGGCATGACTGGCTGAATTGTTAATGGTTGGTTGATTATGTTGTTAAAGATACATGGGTGATGGGCATTGTTTGATTAAGGACTGAGAACAAACAGAGTGTCAGCTGGAATACTGGGTTAGTATTTGAGAGACGGATCTGTAACGCCACATTCTGTGAATAAACTTAATAGTGAGGAAAAGATCCGTGTTGTTTTGCACTTCATCTGTCTTGGATCCATTTAACAGGAATGGCCACCTGTGTTGTAGCCATTCTATGATCCCATGAGTTGTTAAAAGTTTTCTCTGCCTTTGTGTCAATTTGCAGTCTGACTTGTGTAATTAGAATAGCCTCATTCAAATGAATTTGCATAAAGATTAGAAGTGTTTCGTAAAATGTGGCTCTGGGACAGAATTATTTTGAGCTCTTCAAGTGTTATGTTGTGATGTTCTCAACTGCATTTGTGTCTGAGTTTTGAGTTAAGTCTAGTATATTTTCTAGCTTCAGAACAGGTTGAAGCAGAAAAATATTTTTTCAATATCAAAATAACTGCAAAGAAGTAACCACCTGTCTGAGTTTATATTCTCAGAATTGTATTTAGCCACAATCTGTAATCTCATGGCCTGGCATATCCCCCACCCTACCATTACCATCAAGCCAGGGGATCAACCCTGCTTTAATGAAGAGTGCAGAAGGTCATGCCAGGAGCAATACCAGGCATACTAAAAATGATGTGTCAACCTTGTGAAGCTACAACACAGGACTACTTATGTATCAAACAGTATAAGCAGCAAGTGATAGAGCTAAGTGATTCTACAACCAACGGATCAGATCGAAGCTCTGCAGACCTGCCACATCCAGTCATGAACGCTAGTGGACAATTGAAACAACTCAGTGGAGGAGGCTCCACAAAAATTCCCATCCTCACTGATGGTAGAGCCCAGCATATCAGTGCAAAAGATAAGGCTGAAGTATTTGCAACAATTTACAGTCAGAAATGCCGAATAGATGATCCATCTCGGCCACCTCTGGAGGTCCCCAGCATCACAGATGCCAGCCTTCAACCAATTCGATTCACTCCATGTGACATTAGGAAACAGCTGAAGGCACTGGATACTGCAAAGGCTATGGGCCCTGACAATAGTCTGGCAATAGCACTGAAGACCTGTGCTTCAGAATTTGCCACACCCCAGGCCAAGCTGTTCCAGCACAGCTACAACACTGGCATCTACCTGGCAATGTGGCAAATTGCCTAGGTATGCCCTGTGTACACAAAGCCAAATCAAATCCAACCCGGCCAATTACCAACCCATCACTGTACTCTTGATCGTCAGTAAAGAGATGGAAGGGGCCATCAACAGTGCTATCAAGTGACATTTGCTTAGCAATAACCTGCTCACTGGTGCTTAGTTTAGATTACACCAGGGCCACTCTTTTTTTCATTCATTCATGGGATGTGAGCTTCACTAGCTGGGCCAGCATTTATTGCCCACCCCTAGTTGCCCTTGAGAAGGTGGTGTTGAGCTGCCTTTTTGAACTGCTGCACTCCATATGGTGTAGGCACTTCTGACCTCATTACAGCCTTGGTTCAAACATGGACAAAAGAGCTGAACTCACGAGATGAGGTGAGATTGACTGCCCTTGACATGAAGGCATCAGCATCTGACCGAGTGTGGCACTATGCAGCCCTAGCAAAACTGGAGTAAATGGGAATCTGAGGGAAAGCTCTCCATTGGTTGGAGCCATGCATAGCACAAAGGAAGATAGTTGTGGATGTCGGAGATTTAATCATCTCAGTTCCAGGACATCACTGCAGGAGTTCCTCAGGATAGTGTCCAAGGCCCAACCATCTTCTGCTGCTTCATCAATGACCTCCCTTCCACCTTAAGATCAGAAGTGGGGATCATTTGCTGCTGATTGCACAATGTTCAGCACCATTTGTGACTCCACAGATACTGAAGCAGCTCATGTCCAAATGCAGCAAAACTTGGACAATATCCAGGTTTGGGCTGACAAGTGGCAAGTAAAATTTGTGTCACACAAGTGCCAGGCACTGACCATCTCCAACAAGAGAGAATTTAACCATTGCCTCTTGACATTTAGTGGTATTACCATTGCTGAATCCCCCACTATTAACATCCCAGGGGGTTTACCATTGACCAGAAACTGAACTGGACTAGCCATACAAATACTGTGGCTACAAGAGCAGGCCAGAGGCTAGGAATCGTGTGGTGAGTAACTCAGTTCCTGATTCCCCAAAGCCTCTCCACCAGCTTTTAAGGTACAAGTCAGGAGTGTAATGGAATACTCTCCACTTGCCTGGATGAGTGCAGATCCAAAAACACTAAGCACAACACCATCCAGGACAAAGCCGCATGGTTGATTGGCACCCAATCCACAAACGTTCACACCCTCCTCCACCAATGCATGGTGGCAATAGTGTGAACCATCTACAAGATGCACTGCAGGAATTCACCAAGGCTGCTTAGACAGCACCTTCCAAACCCACGACCACTACCATCTAGAAGGAAGTGGGAGCAGATACGTGGGAACATCACCCAAGTTCCCCTCCAAGTCACTTGCCATCCTGACTTGGAAATACATCGCGGTTCCTTCACTGTCGCTGGGTCAAAACCTTGGAACTCCCTCCTTTACAGCACTGTGGATGAACCTACACCACATAGACAGCAACATTTCAAAAATACAACTCACTAGCAGCTTCTCAAGGGCATTTAGGGATGGGTTTAAAATGTTGACCTAGCTAGCGATGCCCACATCCCATGAATGAATAAAAAAAGGACAGATTCTTGCAATCTGTTTGATAAAATTCTGCAATAAAAAAACAAAAATGTCAGAAATGCTCTGCAGGTGAGACAGCCTCTGGTGAGAAACAGAGTCAACATTTCAGATCGTGATGGCCCTTCATGAGAACTGAGAAAAGATAGAAGTGATAAAATTCTAGATCTATTTTACTGGAATGCACAATCCTAGGCCCTAGGCTCAGCTACTGCCATCTCCTTTTGGACACATTAACTACTAAAAGGAGGGTAGATGTGTTCAAAACCTAAACAAGCTATTCTCTCTGGAGGCAATTGTGCGCCTGATTGATTAAGCGCTTAATCTGTACATATTGAACTATTTCAAAACATTTTTAACATACAGTTAACTTAAATGCTTTGCTTGGATATTTCAAGAGTGTCTTATGTGGATGTGATATAGGGATTCCTGGTTTTTGTGATTAAGGTGAGACATTCATTTGCTTTCCAAACTGATTATTTGTGGACAAGTTTAACGAATAGCCTTAAATTCCTTCAAAACTGGCCACCTGCTCGCACTATAGGTGGAAATCATGAAACCGTAAAAACCCATTTGTACAATAACTAATTTCTTTCTTAGCATGCTCCTAGTTTGGGAAAATAACTGAGGTTTTTAGAAATCACTTGATCTAATACTATGTAACGCATACCAGAAAATACTTGAAGCTGTTACGAAGTTGTATCATTATGAAAAATTTTGGAGGCATCATAACATGTAAGTCATCTTTACAGTGCACAGAAAGTGTAGTTCCTGGCAGTTTAAACCCAATTGCACTTGCGTCATTGTTTCTCGGGTAACCTAAGAGCCATTATTTCTCGAGCTTCTTTCAATTCTAGCCTCTCATCCCTGGTATTATCTTAGTAAAACTCTTCAGTATCTTTTCTATGGCCATAATATTTTTCCCAAAGTGAGGTCCCTAAAACTGGACACGAGTCTGTGGCCTAACCGATATTTTTGTAGATTTAGCCGTAACTATTTGTGTTCATACTGTATCTCTCTTGTAACTATTGTCACATGTTTGTGCTAGACATTGTCTTGAGTTCAGTCACACTGGTCACAGTTGTCCCCAGTAACTACTGCCAATGTATCTAATTAAACAATGGAGGGACCTGATTATTGTAGTAGATGATCCTTGCTCCAGATATCAGCATTGAAATGCTGTGTATGCCGCTGAAGGTGGCCTGAAATCTATTGGGACTTGCACAACATCAAACCAGCATGGTTTATTTTGAATAAATTGCATGAATGAATTATATATAGCTTTCACAGCAAGATTGTAGTTTATGGTTTATGAAAATGATAATGATGCAGCAGGATGTGGGTTTGCCATCTTGTACTTGGCCCCTCAAGCTATCTGGTCTTGGCTTATAAAAACAACTTGACAGCTTTTTATTGTATTTCATCTGCGCTTTGGCGCGAAAGAGACCTCCAGCCTAAGATTGGGGGTTTGGTCTGTTGAGCTGTCAATCACCAAGGGCTCCAGGCTGGTTCAAACACCATACCTCTCACTGTCTTAACACAGAATGGCTATACTGTCAATATTAAGTGAAAACTATCTTTTCTAGCTTGAAATGCTCTGTCCATTTCAACTAATTGACAAACAACATCTAGTTAAAACGATGGAAAGACCAGAGGGTGCCTCGCAGAAGTTACACAGCATTGATGATAGCATGTCTTTGGTCCAGCTATGAAGCTCCCCCCCACTTCGCCAACAATATAATTTCAAGTTATTATTGTATGCTTGCCTCGATCTAGGCTGCTAGCTTATTGTTGAGAAGAAAATGCAGAATTCAGCATTGCAAAGTATTAAGTTTCACACTCACACCTGGATTTTTTTAAAAAGACTAAATGCTACCCTCTTATTCCATTCTCTCTATCCTCCCCACCAGTTTTTTTAAAAAAAAGCTCCTCATAAATGATTCTCAATGGCTCGCAAATGCAGACTGTATACACACACACACACAAGCAGCTCACTATGGCTGCTGGTGCTTGTAAACTATGGGATTTCATGGACTTTGTGGGAACCTATGTAGTGTGCCATTCGTGCTAGCACCCCTGACAACTTAATTCAAGTAGTAGCTGCATGCGTGTGCAGTGTAGTTTACCTGTAAAGCATGATTGAGTTTGAATTGCCTCTGTGGTCTCGAACACAGAACTGCCTCATGTGGCCAGCTTTGAATCATGACAAAGCTAAGTGTTGCTCATGGATTATACCATAGAGCATCTCCACTTATTCACCTGCCAGCTAGCTTGAAACAAACTTAACACAGGAGTAAGTTTGCTTTGTTCTAAACCCAGGCTATCACATGCCCTCCTGTAACTTCACTTTGAATAGCTAAGACAAGTAAGGCTACCTTGTTCTGAATGAGGTGCAGAACTGTTTTCTGGCAATAGTTAGGTGCCCTGTATGATTGAGAATGTGTTTCCTGGATAAAGTGCCTCTTCTTTTCTGTGTACAGTGGCGTACTGGTTTCCTTTCTCCCTTTCTCAATACCTGAGCTGTAATTGGTTAGGTGCACCACCTTCTTGGCTTGTGCTTTCCAGGCTCTTGGACAATCAAGACACTGAAATCATTTGATGCGTAAATTATCATAGCTTCCTACTGTGTTTGTAGCTGACGTGATGAAACCTCCATCTTTCTTCCCTTGACTTCCCAGATACGAGGAGCCAATTGTAAAGAAACATTGGGGTGGGGGAGGGGGGGCATAATGAGTTTTCATTCCATTCACCATGGATGTGTAGATAATGAGACAGCTATGGTCAATTCACAACTAAGATCATATGAGCTTGTGGTCTCTTAGCACAGGTTTCAGGACTTCTTAAGACCAACTTTTTTACCTTTAAAACATTTTAATTTCCTTGTTGGTACAACAGCCCAGACTTGCTTTGTGTAGACTGCAAGTGGTTAGGAAGACAAATGGAATATTGGCATTTATTGAGAGAGGAATGGAGTATAAAAGTAGGGAAGTGTTGCTACAGCCATACAGGGCCTTAGACCACATCTGGAGTACTGTTTACAGTTGTGGTCTCCTTATTTAAAGGATATAATTGCGTTTGTAGCAGTTCAGAGAAAGTTTACTTGACTGACTCCTGCGATGAAGGAGTTAGCTTATGAGGAAAGATTAAGCAGATAGGATTTATACCCATTCGAGTTCAGAAGATTGAGAGGTGATCTTATTGAAACATAAGATCCTGAGGGGACTTGATAGGGTGGATTCTGTGAGAATGTTCCCTCTTGTAGGAAAGTCTAGAACTAGGGGAACATTAATTTAAAAGTTAGGGGGCTCCCATTTAAGACAGTGATGAGAATTTTTTTCTGAGAGTCAGTAGCCTGTGGAATTCTCTTGCCCAGAGCGTGGAGGCTGGGTCATTGAATATATTCAAAGTTAGGCTCTAGAGAGAGTTTAAATAAGTTGTATTTGTATTTATGTGTGTTAAGAACAAGCTGTAGCTTTCAGTTTAATGTATATTTTTTCTATTTGTGGGTTTTTTGGAAAAATATACTTTATTCGTAAAATATCTGAAAGAACGTTACAGTACATTTCAAAATGGCTGTCACAAAGTGCAAACATATTCAAGTTTTCCACATAAATCATGAGGTGCTTCAATACAATCAATGAAGATTACAGACTTTTCAACATGGTTATCTATTTGTGGGTTAACAGATGAAACCTGGGATCTAGTTCCATTTTTGAGTGGAGGCAGCAGGTTTAAACCTCTGTTTGTATACCTGCATTTCTAATTAGTTTTATGATCCTTGAAGTGGAGGGTTGCGGTAGTGGTTTAGGAAAGTTTAAAAAAAACAAGGTTTAAAAAAAACTTCTGTTGCCTAGCAACAAGGGTCCAGAGAGGCAGGCCCTCCAAATACACACATACACTCTCAGACAGAGAAAATGAGAAAAAAGCAGTTTCTGTTCAGCTGAAAGCAGTTGTGCATAGGAGGGACAGATTACAAGTCCCAAACCAAAGCTTAGTTGAAGCCAGGATTCCAGAGAGGCTGGACAGGAGAGGAAACTGCAGTAGCAGGTTCCAGAAGCTGAAGAAGAATGTCCACAAACCCAGGGGAGTGGAACAAGAAAGCCCCAAAGAGGATAGTCTAGTCAAAGGACAAGGACAGGAATCTGGAAAAGGTTCTGCTCTTTGGAAGTGAAAGCAAGGAGCAGAGGTGAAGGCTTCAACCTTTAAGAGAAGAAAGCTGCAGTACGCAGATTTAAAGCAATATAAGCGTGCGAGAAGCTGGAATGTCCAAGGGGACAGTCGAAGATCTGTAGCTCTTTACTATGGACATGTGAAGCAGCGGTGTTCTGTTGGCATGGCTAAGTCAGTGAGAGAATGTATGTTAGAAAGCTTGAATGCACTTGAAGGCAATCCAGAGGAGGGGAACATTGGAAGGTGAGTTTGAAACCCTGGAAGTGAACCCTAGGTGCCTGAGAGAAAGCGTCGTTTGGGAGAAGATTCCAAAATGAGTTCTTCAAGAGTGGAAATTGGAAACCTCATATGAAATACTGAGTACAGTGAGACCGGTTTGCTCATGGTGTGACAAGTGTCTGGGGAGAGTTGATGAGGGACCCATAACATCTGTTTGTGGTGGCATCTGTCACTTGGTTTCAGAGTGTGATATGTCTGACCACAGGCCGCCTATTGGTTGACAAGGACTGTGAACATGAGGGCATAAGATAGCTTTTTATAACTTGTTATCCTTACAAATTTGTATGTATCTGTAAAGATGTAGTTGTGGGTGAAGTAGTGTTGTTAGATTGTTCATTTTTTCTTGTTTGCTATTTAAATCTTTTGTTAAAAGTTCATCAGCTGACTTTTGTGGCTCTGTTCAGTAGCCACTCTCCACACGTCTAAACAAAAAATAAAAGTTAGGATCTATTAAGCTGGGTTCCACCCTGGGATCAGGCTTGTCCAGTAGTAACATTAGCTGGGATCATAACGCAAGGCTAAGTTAGACAAGGGAGTCGAGGGTTTTGGGGGGGCAGACAGAAGTGGAGTTGAGGCACAATCAGATCAGACATGATCTTACTGAATGGCGCAGTAGGTCTGAGAGGCTGAATGGCCTACTCCTCCTAATTCCTGTGTTCTTGCGTACTAACTAACTTGTTCACAGAGGGTTGTATCTGGGGTGACATTGGGTCATCCCGCCTTCCACTTGTGCAATAGTTTACCAGGTTGTTAAATAAGTAACCCATGCGTGCATCCATCTGTTTGAGAGTTTTACCCTCCTAACCATGTTACCATATTAAATTGTCTGGAACCTTGATAAATCTATCCCTTGACTTTAGATGACAAAAACCTTTATCACCCATTTCCTCTTCTGGTGTTTCAAATATCTAGTTCAATAAACAGTTCTGTTTATGAACTAAGCAGCGATTTCCTTAATTAAACTTTTGTGAATAGCATGTTTCACAGCAACATAGTTCATACTGTTCCCAGGATCAACATTTGAAAACGCCACAAATGCTTTACCCCCAAGTGATGTTACAAGATAATCCACCAATATATCTCTGTCCACCTTATGGTGATAAGCTAGCAGCTCAAATACTTCAATCCAATAATGTTAGTTTTATTCAACATTTTACGGGCAGGCATGAACCTCACCTACTAGACTCCTTTGTTAGTGGCGTTTCTCTGCTGGTTCAAGAGCATGATCATGTTTGTCCTTGATTTTGTGCTGCAGAAACTGTTGTCTTTTCCTCAAATTTGACATTCTCTTTGATTATGCACTTTGCCTTTCCCCTTTTCGTGATTGCCTTGTTCCTTGATTCCTTTAGGTTCTGAGCTCAACATTTCTAACTGGAAAGCCCACTTCTCCTTATTTCACTGCAACCAAACAAGCTAACTTAGTCACTCTGTCTGAACCCTTTGTTTTTGTTGCTATTAAGTATCACTGTTCATTGATGTTCATTTCATTTAAAACGTTAAAGGTTTTTAATTGCTTATGGTCTGAGTGCAGTTACTGTTCAAGAGCATGTCCAATTCTGCAGGCTTGAGCAGCGTTCTAATGCATGGGCCCCAGCTATGCCTGTCTCTTTATGGGGTATGTGGAACATTCCTTGTTCCAGTCCTACTCCGGCCCCCTTCCACAACTCTTTCTCCGGTACATCGATGATTACTTCGGTGCCGCTTCATGCTCTCGTTGGGACTTGGAAAAATTTATTAATTTTGCTTCCAATCTCCACCCCTCCATCATTTTCACGTGGTCCATCTCTGACACTTCCCTTCCCTTCCTTGACCTCTCTGTCTCAATCTCTGGTGATAGACTGTCCACCAATATCCATTACAAACCCACCGACTCCCACAGCTATCTCGACTACAGCTCCTCACACTCCGCTTCCTGTAAGGACTCCATCCTATTCTCTCAGTTCCTTCGCCTCCGTCGCATCTGTTCCGATGATGCTACCTTCAAAAACAGTTCCTCTGACATGTCCTCCTTCTTCCTTAACCGAGGTTTTCCACCCACGGTCGTTGACAGGGCCCTCAACCGTGTCCGGCCCATCTCCCGCGCATCCGCCCTCACGCCTTCTCCTCCCTCCCAGAAACATGATAGGGTCCCCCTTGTCCTCACTTATCACCCCACCAGCCTCCGCATTCAAAGGATCATCCTCCGCCATTTCCGCCAACTCCAGCATGATGCCACCACCAAACACATCTTCCCTTCACCCCCCCCATCGGCATTCCGTAGGGATCGCTCCCTCCGGGACACCCTGGTCCACTCCTCCATCACCCCCAGTCCTCAACCCCCTCCTATGGCACCACCTCATGCCCACGCAAAAGATGCAATACCTGCCCCTTCACTTCCTCTCTCCTCACCGTCCAAGGACCCAAACACTCCTTTCAAGTGAAGCAGCATTTCACTTGCATTTCCCCCAACTTAGTCTACTGCATTCGTTGCTCCTAATGTGGTCTCCTCTACATTGGAGAGACCAAACGTAAGCTGGGCGACCGCTTTGCAGAACACCTGCGGTCTGTCCGCAAGAATGACCGAAACCTCCCTGTCGCTTGCCATTTTAACACTCCACCCTGCTCTCTTGCCCACATGTCTGTCCTTGGCTTGCTGCATTGTTCCAGTGAAGCCCAACGCAAACTGGAGGAACAACACCTCATCTTCCGACTAGGCACTTTACAGCCATCCGGACTGAATATTGAATTCAACAACTTTAGGTCGTGAGCTCCCTCCCCCATCCCCACCCCCTTTCTGTTTCCCCCTTCCTTTTTTTTTTCCAATAAATTATAAAGATTTTTCTTTTCCCACCTATTTCCATTATAAAAAAAAAAATTTTTTTTTACATTTTTTTTTTACATCTTTTATGCTCTCCCCACTCCCACTAGAGCTATACCTTGAGTGCCCTACCATCCATTCTTAATTAGCACATTCGTTTAGATAATATCACCAACTTTAACACCTATGTGTTCTTTTGTACTATTGTTGTTGACATCTTTTGATGATCTGCTTCTATCACTGCTTGTTTGTCCCTACAACTACACCCCCACTCCACCTCTCTCTCTCTCTCTCTCTCCGCCTCCCACACACACACCTTAAACCAGCTTATATTTCAATTCTTTCTTGGACTCGAACTCAAGTTCTGTCGAAGGGTCATGAGGACTCGAAACGTCAACTCTTTTCTTCTCTGCCGTTGCTGCCAGACCTGCTGAGTTTTTCCAGGTAATTCTGTTTTTGTTTTTGTTTTGGATTTCCAGCATCTGCAGTTTTTTTGTTTTTAATTCTAATGATATTGATGTTTTCAGAAATGTAGTTCTGTTTTGTCATAAACTTATTATTGGTTATGTTGACCTCCTGTTAGAGAGCTGGATCATTCAATATTATTTCTAAATTTAGAAATCTGTCAAAGTCCCTAAGCAGGAAAATAAACTTGCTGAGTAGATAACTATGCCAGCATTTTTTTCCAGGCAGTGGCTATCAGTTACTAAGGTTAAAAGTATCTACCTTCAAGCATCAATAAAGGAATGAACAGAACATTTCTTTCTATGAGCTGACATAGAAGGACTATGTGATCAGAGTACTTGTTAGTGATAGTTGTGTACCTTCAATTATAGTGGCTGCAGATTCCACCTCAAATTGACATTAGCTTTTGGACATCGCACAAGTCTAGCTTAAGTTGGGTACTGATGGTAGCAACAATGTTTGTCTCCAATATCATGCTTGTCAGTAGATCCTTTCTATCAAATCAACTAATGCAGTGATCTCTGAAACACTTTTCTTCAACAATATGTTTGGTCTTGATTTCTTCTTAAGTTGGTGAGTGACCTGATAATATATTTATATGGAATGTACAGCACAGAAACAGGCTGTTTGGGCCCAGTTGGTCCATGGAGCATAAACACAATCATGTGAGCCTTTTCCCACTCCGTCTCGCCCCATCAGCCACACCTTTAGTTCCTGCTCCCTTGTGTTTGTCTAGCGACCCTGTAAATGTATCTATGCTGTTTGTCTCCCTATAATAACAATTTTCACATTCCAACCACACTCTGGTATTGATGATTTTCCTGAACTTCCTATTTGGATTTGTGAGTGACTATCTTACATTAATGGACTAGTTTTGCTGTTGCTCACAAGCATATGCTTTATGTTGGCCCCATTAAACCCTTTCATGATCTTTAAAATCTCTATCAGGTCATCAATCACTTTTTCCTTTCAAGTGAGCAGAGCCCTAGTCTGTTCAGTCTTTTCTGATGGGTGTAACTTCTCAGTTATTCTGTTGCCTGTCATATCTATTCTTCTCACTGCTAATACCTCCCACAAGGGAAATGCCAACTTGGCCACATTGTTGAACGAGCTGGCATGTCAACAGGTTCAAGTTGTATAAGGTACTCCGGTTCTTTCAGATACTGATGTAGGTGTTGTGTGTTTCTTCATCAGGGACTCGATGCTAATTGAATGAAAGATTCAATTGATCAATGGTTGGACTCACAGTGCCCCCTTCCCCCACCAAACACCCCCCCCACCCTAGAATCACAATTTGCAATTGGTGCAGAGCTTTCAGTAAGTAAGATGACGCAAGCTTACAGACAATGCCATGATTTTTACACCTTAGAGATACAGGATGTTAAGGAGTGGATTGACCTTAAATGATTGTCTCGATCAATAATATGGCACCATATAAACTAATACAGTATCCATTTTGCAGATATATCTTAACTAGATAAAGAATGTGCATTAGATTTTCATTTTTGTTCTCATTTTGTGAACTTGCTGAATAGGAATGAGTTATGACTTTGCAAGTATATTTACCTGTGGGTGACCAGGTTCTGCCCTAATTGTTTCAGTATCTGTGGTTGATTTTGTTGCACTGTTAGCACTTCCTTCAGTTCTAACGGAGAAATTGTCAGCTTCACGCACTGTTTGCTTGCTGCTAGTTAATCCTGAGTGGGAGTCAGTACCAAAAATGCTTAATTTTATTTGTGAGGTAGCGCTTGCAATTGCTAACTATACCCTTCTTGGCTTGTTTCTAAGCTTCTTCCCCTATTCAAGTTTCCCTCAGCCTGCAAAATTCCCTGGCTAAGAGGTTAGACAGATGATCCATGAGATTTATACCAATGTTGAATCTGCATTCTGCCACTTAATGCTGTACTCCAAGAATAAAAATGAATCATGTTAGTCTTGAAAAGCATCATTTGTAATGTGTTGGCTATACAATTCATAAAATTGTGAATGCTAGAAGGCAGCTCCTAAGTACCCGTCAGTGTATCCCCTTAGCCTCATCAAATGCTGTATTACATAGCAGACAGCTTGGAAGATGGCTTGAAGGGAAAGCAAGTACCTCTTATTACCAGTAAAAACCTAAGTAGAAAATTTGAGTTTAGAGACTACTTGATCAGTATATCGTGTTCCATAATTTAACTATTTTAATTAATTCCTCCTCCAGTTTGAGAGCATTTTTAAGGATGAAGGGGATTGAATGCCACTGCTTATGTTTGCTGCATTTCTGGATTTTAATTGTGGTTTGATCAATTTAGATTTTTTTAATTGCAATTAAAATTGGGATTGATTCTTTTTCATTCAAATGCATCCTTTAATTAGTTTAATGCTTTAACAAAATATCACAAAGCTATAGAAACACTGCCCTTTTCTGAAATGGTAGATAGGTCAACTTCAAATTATCTTAACTACTTTTTTAGTATTTTAATGCCACTTAAGGTTTATGAGAAGCTGCACCAGCTGTTAGCTCCGCTGCCATCAGTACACGTGGCCCAGTGATCTTAATTGCAGATAGATGCAATTTGCTTTTCCACCAGATAATGTATGTTGATATGCTTTGAGAATACCAGTTTGTCCTAACATTCAGTGTCTCTATCAGGTCCCACAGGTGCCCAGACAGGCAGGACCTGCTGCTTACACAACACATGAACTAAACAAGGGTCATCCAAACCTCCCTGCAACGCCGCCAGGCCATGCCTCTTCACCAGGCATCTCACAGGTAATAAGTAGCAAATAGTAGAGAGAGATTTTTCCTTCTTGAAGAGGGTAGAGTGGAAGAATAGGGAAAGATTAAAGACTTGAACCCAGTGACATCCAACCCAAATGTTTCATGGCTGCAATGTTCATGAAAAACCCAGAGAGTGATACTTGAATGTAGACAAAATAGCTGTAGAGTAGGTTTTAAATTGGAGCAATTGGAGTGCAACCTATTTCACTTCAAGTTGTGGAGGATGTTAATATTATGGAACATCTGTGTAATTGAGATCTATAATTCATAGACAAAAAGTAGACTTTTGTTCCAAAATACACAGTTAGATCCCAAAGGAACGATCAAATAGGACAGATTCACAGGAGTACCAAATTGCAAAGGGAATAATAGTTTGTATTGCATGAAAAGAGGGTGCTGATTGGGTTGGCAAAAGTACCCTGGTAGAGGCGTTGTCATTGAGAATGCATGAGGGAAAGATTAACTGCGAAGCTTTTGCTTAAATTCAAACTAGACAGGTCGACTCAATTGGATAACGCATTGCTAAGGGGACTGAGCTAGGGAATGGCTGCCCCCAAGCTTTTTTTTAGTTGAATAAGGGGCAGTGCGTGGACTTGTTCTTTCTGTTCGCAAAGGACTGTCCCCTGTGTGTGATTATATATATATATATATATATATATAGGTTCTAGCACGTGTAAGTGAGCCACACTGCGAGTCTGACTGACACAACGCAGGCATATTATTGGATACCCAACAACTTGGCTGATTATCACATGCAGTGAGAGTGGTAGCGTTGTGAGGTCTCAAGACCAACCCAGATATGTAAGCCATACAATGGGATTGGAATAGCTACCCTTAACAAGCGTGATTATGTCGAGAAAATGCATGCTGTTCTTAATGAAGGGTCCAAATTCATATCCATTGGATCTGCTGCTAAGTATGACTGCGCAATCCTGCTAGAAAGCAAATTATAGGAATGCTAGTTGGACCTGTGTAAGAGTAATGAGCTGCCTGGTGGTGTATATGATAGAATTTGCCCTCACAGTTTGGAGTGCACTTATGTATACGTCATATGAACATACGAATTAGGAGCAGCAGGAGGCCATTTGACCCCTCAGGCCTTCTCTGCCATTCAGTAAGATTGTGGCCTCAACTCCACGTTCTGCACACCCCTGGTAACTTTTGACTCTCTTTGTTAAGAATCTGTCTACCTCTACCTTAAAAATATTCACTTACCCTGCCTCCACTGCTCTCTGGGAAAGAAAAAGTTCCAAAGATTCACAACCCTTTGAGAGAGAACATTTCTTCTCATTTCCATATTAAATAGCAGACCCATTATTTTTAAACTGTGTCCCCTAGTCTCCCCCACAAGGGGAATCATTCTTTCAGCATTCTCCCTGTCAAGTCCCCTCAGGATCTTGTATGTTTTAATAAGATCACCTCCCAATCTTCTGAACTCTGATGGATACAGGCCGAGCCTGCCCAACCTTTACTCGTAAGATGACCCCTCCTCCTTCCCAGGTATGTCACGTGAAACTTTTCTGAACTGTTTCTATCTTTTATATCTTTTCTTAAATAAGGGGACCAAAACTCTACACAATTCTCTGGATGTGGTCTCACCAACACTCTGTATAACTAACAAACACACCTACTTCCATTCCCCTTGCAATAAACAACAACATTCTATTTGTCTTCCTAATCACTTGCTGTACCTGCATACTAATTATTCTTGATTCATGTACCAGACACCCAGATCCCTCTGCACTGGAGAGTTCTGCAATCTCTCTCCATTTAAATAATATGCTGCATTTCTATTCTTCCTGCCAAAGTGGACAAGTTCATGCTTTCCCCCCATTGTACTCCACCTGCCAAATTTTTGCTCACTCCCTTAACCTATCTATGTCCCTTTGCAAACTCCTTATGTCCTCTTGACAACTTATTTTTTTTTTTACCTATCTTTGTGTCATCAGCAAATTTAGCAACCATACATTCGGTCCTATCATCCAGGTCAGAAGTCATTATTATAAGTTGTTAATAGTTGGCACTCCAGCCCTGATTGCTATGACAGTCCACTCATCACATCTTGCCAACCTGAAAATTACCCATTTATGCCTGCTCCCTGTTTCCTGTTAGCTAACTAATCCTTTATCCATGTTAATATGTTACCCCCTACACCTTAAGCTGTTATTTTGCATAGTAACCTTTGATGTGGCACCTTGGCAATTTCCCTATGGCAGATGTTAAGCTACGTCCTATCTTATCTCTGACTGACTGGTTCTGCACAACATGAATTGGCCAAATGGTTGAGTGAGTTGCTACAACCAGTCCTGAGCTAGTTTTCCACATAAGAGACAAAGGATTCCTTCACCTTTGTGAAGATCATACAGAACTTGCATTCTTTCAAAAATTCATTCACTGCATGTGGGTTTCGCTGGCTGGGCCAGCATTTATTGCCCATCCCTAGTTGCCCTTGAGAAGGTGGTGGTGAGCTGCCTTCTTGGACCGTTGCAGTCCATGTGGTTTAGGTAGACCCAAAGTGCTGTTAAGAAGGGAGTTCCAGGATTTTGACCCATTGACAGTGAATGAATGGTGATATATTTCCAAGTCAGGATGATGAGTGACTTAGAGGGAAACTTCCAGGCGGTGGTGTCCCCATCTATCTGCTGCCCTTGTCCTTCTAGATGGTAGTGGTCCTCAGTTTGGAAGGCACTGTTTAAGGAGCCTTGGTGAATTCCTGCAGTGCACCTTGTAGATGGTACACACTGCTGCTATTGTGTGTTGGTGGTGGAGGGAGTGAATGTTGATAGCATATTAATAGCAAGGCTGTGTCCATGTGCTCGTTTGACATTGCTAGCCTATTTACTGATGTACTGCTCAAGGAAACCATAGTGCAAATGTCACTATATCATGGCGATCTAGACATTCTGCCATTATCCGAATCTGTATTCATTGATCTATGAACTCAGCAACTCACGCAGCTTAGTTCAGTTTTAACGACACTATGTATGCCCAAATAGATGATGTTACCATGGGATCACCTCTAGGCCAAGCTGTCGCCAACATTTCTGTCGGTTTCCACAAGAAATGCGTTTTTAGTGGAATGACCCCTAACCACCTACCCCTTGCATGTTGCTGATATGTGGATAATATGTATCCTATATTTGAACCTGCAGCTGCAAGTAAAAATTTCCGTGTACACATTAATGGGCTCCACCTCGAGCTCAAATTCACCTTTGAAATAGAGCGCTCTAATGAGTTCCCTTTCCTCAACTTGCTAGTTGAGAAACTTGCAAATGGGTTCTCTACCACTGTCTACAGTTCCACGTGCTGTAAGATTTGGCCTAATTGGCAACCTCTTAAATAGGGCTTGATCTATTTGCTCACTGTGCAAGCTTGATGCCGAAATAGAGTGCATCAAAGCTATCCTGTGGGATAATGGCTATCTCGATCAGATCATTGCCAGCTGTGTATTGTGCAAATTCATGTATGGGCCTAAGGCTGCCACTTTCAGTCTTGAAAAGTGCCCAGTCTCTCTCAGATAAGGTGCCTCAAAAATTTGGCAACAGGTGAAGTTTGCCGTTTCATGCTGCTGTTCTGCAGTAGCAACACTAGTGGCATTCTCCGCTAACAGGATTCTGCTATCAAGCCAAAAAGATGTTCTGCCTACCACACAACAAGTAATGCGGCATGAGTTTCAGTGCCTGTATGTGGGCAGTATGTCCCAGCTGACTGGTTGATCTTATCAAAAAGCACATCCCTTTGGCTATTTGCGATAAGCAAATTACTGACCGTATATCTCCAGCCCATGCTTGCAAAACTCAGAATATAGTGTCCAAGACCAGCCCTTCCTAAACAATCCTGGTTGTGCTAAGAATTACACTAACAACCAATTTAAGATGATCAGTCAGGCTCACAGTGCAGCTCACTTGCGTGTGCTAGAAGCTACATATATTCACACCCCAGGCCCTGTCCTATCTAAACAGAAAGAACATGTCCACGCATTGTACCTTTTTCATCTAAACAAAAGCTTGGGAAACAGCCATTCCCTCATGCATTCTCCATGACAAAACCTACCAATCAATCGGAGTCCACTTGTCAACCACTCAGCACCCTCTTCTCATGCAGTGGAAACTGTTATTCCCTTTGAGGTTTAGCACTCTTGTGAATCTGTCCTGATGAGTGCAGGATGAAAAACTTTCACAGCATGTCTTTTTTTTCCAGAAATACTCATTCTGTAGTACCAAGGAATTCTTTTTATATTTTATGGGGGTGGGTGTGCTTGTGCATGTGGTGCTCTAAAATTGTATTCCACACTTAAAAACTAAAACCAGCTTGGGGATGAGTTGTGGTTTGATGGACACATTGTAAGCTTGTGCCATGAAGGAAAAAAGGACCTCCTTATTCTCATTTGTTTAGTCCTAGGTAATGTCAAAATTGCATTTTCACACATCTGGTGGTAAATGTTTTTAATTTAAAAAAAAATCCCTCCAACTTCCCTTTCTTGGTCTCATGGTTTCCTTGGTTTGATGGGCCTGGGCAAGTAACTAGCTCTGCAATTTCTACACTTTGTTACTTGCAGGTAGATAGAGCTAGGGATATCATACTGTTAGGTGTTTGTGGCTGCCTTATTGGGGCATACCTGGCTTAATTCCTTGGAGCAATTTGACTGTTGTACATCTTGTGGCCTTTTTAAAATTTACTTTAACTCCCCGTTGTTCCATTATTTTGTCGACTTGAACTGCCAGGAAGGTGGAGAACTTGTTGCCAGGATCGTCCTTTGGCTACTTCTAGGCAAAATACAAAATTGGATTATGGGAATTCATCAATTTTTGTTCTCGCTAGGCCTGAGTTAAGTGTTTTCTCCTGGTGGCTCAATTGTTTCAGAACTTGTATAGGACATTGCAAGTATGGTGGATTGAAGGAGTTGTATTTATAACAGTAATTACACAGATTTGCTGTGAAAGTGCAATGATGATGAGCTGCATAAGAGAGACGAGGATACCACACACTTGGATAATTCATGTAATTTTACATTTGTGTGACGAACAATTGGGTATGTGCTTTTGTGTTTTTGTGCTGAAATGATTGTAAACTGTGGTTTATGTTATAAGATCAGTAGCCTATTACCATAGTTTATCACAATTGTAACCTTGCAAAAACAGTGCAACATGATTGCAGGTGGTAGTGGCTGATTCTTGGTTTTATTCTTGGATGCTTGTCTGATGCAATACTTGAAAAGTCCAACATAGTACTTGTCATTGCAAATTATATTGATGAAGTAGACCATGGCATCAACTGCAACTAGGGCACTTAGACGAAGTCATTGAACCAAAATGTTGATTTATTACTTAAGGAAATCTTTTGAATTAGCAAATGTGTAATCATGGTTGAAAGTAAGTGAGATTGAGTTGATTCGCCTTTTTGCCTGTAACAGAATTGTTACAGTGAAGGAGGAGGCCATTTGGCCCATTGAGAGCACCAGCTCTCTGAACAATTCACCTAGTGCCGTTTCTCTGCCTTCTCCCGTTACCCTGCATTCTCCCTTTTCAGATAACAATCTAATTCCCCTTTGCCTTGATTGAACCTTCCTCCACCACACTCTTGGGCAGCACAATCCAGGTCCTAACCACTGAAAATGTTTTTCCTCATGTTGCTTTTGCTGCTTAATTTAAATCTGTGCCCTTTTGTCCTCGATCCTTTCACAAGTGGGAATAATTTCTCTCTCCCAGCCCCCTCATGATTTTGAATACCTCTGTCAAATCTCCTCTCAGCCTTCTCTTCTCCAAGGAAAACAGTCCCAACTTCCAGTCTATCTTTGGAACTAAAGCTCCTCATCCCTAGAACCATTCTTGTGTGAATCTTTTTTGCATTTTCTCCAGTGCCTTCACATCTCTCCTGAAGTGCGGCAGCCTGAACTGGATGCAACACTTCACCTGAGGCCAAACTTGTGATTTATGAAGCAAAAACAAAAATTGCTGAAAAAACTCAGCAGGTCTGACAGCACCTGTGCAGAGAAAGACAGAGTTAACGTTTCGAGTCTGTATGACTCTTCATCAGAACTGGAGAGACTTGTGATTTATGAGTTCATTGTAACCTCCTTGCTCTTCTACTCCATGATCCGATAAGAAAGCCTAGGCTACTGTATGCTTTATTAATCGCATTCTCAACCTCACTGCCGCCTTCAGTGACTTCTGCACATATACACCCTCCTGTGACCCTGCACCTCCTTCAGAGTTGTATCCTTTATATCATGTCGCCATGTTCTTCTACCAAAATTAATCACTTCGTGTTTCTCCACACTGAACTTTGTCTGCCCATTCCACCAACTTGTCTTTGTCCTTTTGAAGTTCTACACTATCCTCACAGTTTGCAATGCTTCCAAGTTTTGTATCATCTACAAACTGAAATTATGCCCTGTACACCAAGATCTAGGTCATTAATATTTATCAGGAAGAGCAAGGGCCCCAACATTGGCCTCTGGGGAACTTTTGCTATCATTGGATATTTATCATAGTCTTAGGCACAATACATGCTTTTATTTTAAGTAAAGTGGGGTTTCTTGTGAACAGTTTTCCAAATGACAACTCATTTCATTTGTCAAGATTATTCCTCTATAGCCAAGAACTGGTCCCATTACCTGTGATCATGGAGCTAGTTCACAGATCGGACAATTTTCATGAATAGAATAGTATTTAGACACTGCATTTTGCCTTTTCAGGTCTTGTTTGTTGACATGCCATGACATAGAAATGCATTTATCTGAGTGTATGTTCTAATGTCCATAACCCTCCAGACCTCTCCCATCCATGTATCTATCCAATTTATTCTTAAAACTTAAGAGTGAGCCCGCATTTACCACGTCAGATGGTAGCTCATTCCACACTCTCACCACCCTCTGAGTGAAGAAGTTCCCCCTAAACCTTTCCCCTTTCACCCTAAATCCACATCCTCTCATGTTTAATCTCTCCTAATCTAAGTGGAAAGAGCCTACTCACACTTACTCTGTCTATACCCCTCATAATTTTGTAAACTTTTTTCAAATCTCCCCTCATTCTTCTACGCTCCAAGGAATAAAGTCCTAACCTATTTAATCTTTCCCTGTAACTCAACTTCTTAAGACCCAGCAACATCCTAGTAAATCTTCTCTGCACTCTCTCAATCTTACTGATATCCTTCCTGTAGTTAGGCGACCAGAACTGCACACAATGCTCCAAAGTTGGCCTCACCAATGTCCGAAACAACCTCACCATAACATCCCAACTCCTATACTCAATACTATTTATGAAGGCCAGTATGCCAAAAGTTTTCTTTACAACCTTGTCTACCTGTGACGCTGCTTTCAGGGAATTATGTATCTGAACTCCCAGATCCCTTTGTTGCTCCGCACTTCCTCAGTCAGTTTTATTGGTAGGTTTAATAGACCATTTGGCCCAAAGGAGTACGTTGTACTCTACTCTAGTACACTTGTATTATAAAAATCTTAGTTTGCACTTGAATATTTTGCACGTTTACATAGTGTGTGTTACAAGTACAGAGGAAGCTTCTGAGTTATTGAAACCTAAAAAGCCTTGTATTTCATACTGTCTGTAGTACTTAATAAAAATAAAGTTAATTTATCTGGCAATAAATATCTTTGAGGAGGGGAACCTATTGTGACATCAGTGCAGAGTGGGGGTTCTCAACCATTTTGCTTCTGTGCCCCCCACCATTTTTAAACATTCCACTAATCCACTGTAACACAAGTGCTTTTCTGTATAAAACTTAGTGATGCAATTAAACATATATGTGGTATTTTATTTAGAGTGTAAAACCTGTTGCTGGCTTTGAGCAACAAATCTGTGAAGACTTGGATGTATCTTTGACCATGGCATGCATATGTGTCTGTCATTGTTCATCCTGGCCCAGTACTTTGCTTTCATTGATGTAATTGCTGAAAATCTAGCTTTGCATATGTAGATTGTACTAAGTGGAACCAGTGCTGCAGAAGAATTGTTGCTCTGCTCATTCACACCAAAATGTCTCAAAAGATAATTCACTGAACTTGGTGCTGAGGGAACTCTGATAAAATGAGCTTTTATATAGTTTTGATGGGACAGAGAGTGGCAATTGAGTTCAATATTCTCAGAAAAGGAGTTGATAACCCACAGGCGTGTAGATTGTTTTGTTGTGAGTTTGGGAAAATAAGTATTAAATTTGCATATACTAGACAGGTCTGTTACCTTATGGTTTGATCATGTTAAAGTCAATATTTTCTTCCTTGAAAGAATGTAAGAGCTCAAACATATCTGTCGACCCCTACTGAAAAGAACCTTCCAGACTTGCAGTTTTCTTTTGAATGCAGCAATTTCCCCAAGCTAAATAAATAGTTCTCCCACCTTACATAGTTTTATTCAGCTTATTAATTTCACTAAATATGTCTGACTAAAAAAGTTGTCCATTTAGCCAACCACACACCATTCAACATATGACATGTTGTTATCAGCTAAGACAGTTACATACCTCTCCCCTAAGATTAAATATATGGGTTGTCGCCGTCAGCTGTCCCTCGATTTGTGGATGACATCTACTCAATTACGTGTTTCTGCCATGGATCTTCATGTGACTGAACAGGTCGATTCATGACCCACTGATCTTTGGGCACATGGGGCAGGATGTTGTACGAGGTAGTAGGATCCGCAGTGCAGGATTTGCTTCCTTTTCTTTCCTTCTCTGCTGACATTCTGCCTCATCATTAAGACAATGTGATTCAAAGCATGATGCAGCTTGATGGACAAATTGTCACTATTTTTAATGGTAGCAAGCTCCTCCCAGTCATTCATGTCAATGCTGCTGCGTTTCAAGGAGAGCTTTAGAGTGTCTTTGAAGCACTTTCTTTATATCCTCATCTTCTCCCCTCGCCACCTTTGCCAAAATTCTGGAATGTTGGCAGTTGAGAGCTACATAAACAGGACCTGGAGGTGGGAGAGACAGTTTTCAGCTATCCAAACACTGCCTAGTCCATTGAAGTTGATTTTGCAGGAGTTTTGGACACTAGCATTTGTTTGATGGCCCTCCCACTAAATCTGGAGGATGCAGTGGAGGCTTGTGTGATTGAATTTCTCTAGTGCTCTTATGTCGGCTACACAGTCCAGGTCTCACTGCAGGACAGAAGTATTGTGGCTACAGCTGCTTTGTACACTAGGACTTCCTTTGACTTCTGGAGGCCTTTGTCGCCATGCATTTGCTGCCTTGATTTGTAGAAGGCTGAGCTGGCGCAGCTAATCCATTGTTGGATCTCCTCGTCAATGGTGGTCTTTTGAGAGAGGTGGCTGCCAAGGTATGGAAAGTGCTCAACATATTTTAGTGTCTCCTTCAACATATATGGGACTGGGTTATTTGGCTGACCACATGTGGATCTCCACCTTGTCGTGGAGGAGAGGCTCGTGCATTCCAGCGATCCCTTGAATGATATAGTCAGGAACTCTTTCCTCCTGGTAGGCCCACCTGTGGTGGCAAGATCAGGGAAAGGTGCCAGACAAAAGTGTGGTCCAAGAAGTCCTCAACTGCAGAGCAGGCGAAGGAAGACTCTCTTTCTCTCTCACTTCAAAGGTGGAAAAAAGGCTACGATGGCGAGGTCGTGGTTTGACACGTCACCAAAATCTGATCACCAACCTGTCAAATGTATGGGCAAGCATTCTTCCTTGAGATAATCTCATCTCTGTACGTATGTGTGGAATTGTGCTCTGCACCCATTTCTTCACACAGTACAGCAAAACATGGAGTTTGTGCATTAGTGTTTGTGCACTGGAGTGCTGCTTTGGGCTGCATTAGAGTGCTTCAATTAGATTTTTGTGAGAGGGACTTTTAAGGATCAATTGCTATCTAAAGTCCAATCTTCCTTTAATTTAACAACTAACTAAAAGTTGCTCTTTGGGTTGGGAGAAGGTGAGTTTCAATCCAGCTTTAAAATGGGAAATAAGGGCCTGCTTGCAGCTGTTGCTAATTAGTTAGTTAACTGGCTTAAACTGGTTTTCAGAAGCTAGATTCAGACAGAATAAAAGCAAGCCATCTATAGAGCTGCTTTTGTCTGCATTGGAGAGCTTCTTGGGCGCGTTAGAGCTATTCAGTTGGAGTTTGTTGAAAGCGAGTTCAGTGAAGAGGGAAGGAGGGATCCTTTCATTTTCTACTTTTTCTCAGGAAGAAGAGCAGTGGCCTTGGTAAGTATGACCTGGTGAGCATTTCTTCTGTCTTTAATGCTCTCTAGAGGAAGTAAAAGTAAAGGGAGTAATTTAAGGGTAAGTCGTGGCAGGCAGTACGGCTTGGGAACTGAATATCCAAGGGTACTCGATATTTAGGACAGACAAGCAAAAAGAAAAAGGTGGCATGGTGTTGTTAGTTAAGGATGAAATCAGTCCGATATTGAGAGAATATTGGCTCAGAAAATCCAGATGTAGAATCAGTCTGGGTGGAGCTAAGAAGCAACAAGGGGCAAAAAACATAAGTGGGAGTTGTCTATAAGAACGTAAGACATAGAAGCTGGAGTAGGCCATTCAGCCCCTCAAGCCTGCCCCACCTTTCAATAAGATCATGGCTGATCTGCCTCAGGCTTCAACTCCTCTTTCATGCCAGTTCCTCATAGCCCTCAACTCCCCAATATGTCAAAAATCCAACTACTTCCTCTTTAAATACTTTCAGTGATCTAGCCTCCACAGCTTTGGGGTGGGGAATTCCAGACATTCATTACCCTGAGAGAAGAAATTCCTTTGCATCTCAGTTTTAAATGAGTGTCCCCTTATGAGTGTCCCCATTGGTGGTTTTCCAATCTGCTGGGACCCCCCCCCCCCCGGAATCCAGTGAGTTCTGGAATATTTGAACCCATGCCTCCACTATCTGTGCAGCCACTTACTTCCTTTAAAACCCTTGGATGCAGTCCATCAGGTCCTGGCAACTTGTCTGCCTTTAGTCCCACTAGCTGTCAAACACTTTGTCCCTCGTGACAGAGACTGTTACAAGATCTTTCCTCCCATTAGCTCCTTGCTTATCTGATACCTTTGGGATGTTTATAGTGTCCTCCACCGTGAAGATCGATGCAAAATATTGGTTTAAATCATCTGCCGTTTCGCTGTTAACCGTTATCAATTTTCCAGTCGCGTCCTCCAAGGGCCCCACGCTCACTTTAGCTACTCTCTTTTTATATAATGGTAAAAGCTCTTGCTGTTTGTTTTTATATTTCCTGCCAATTTACTTTCATAATCAATTTTCTCCCTCTTTATTAGCTTTTTAGTTATCTGCTGGTTCCTAAAAAAAAATCCCAATCCTGTGGTCTACCATTCATTTTCGCCATTTTCAATGCCTTAGTTTTGATTGGATGCTCTCCTTGACTGCCTTGTTAACCACAGGTGGTTCATCCTTCTTATCAAGTCCTCCTTTTTGACTGGGATAAATTTGTGCTGAGAGTTATGAAATATCTGGTTAAATGCCTGCCACTGCACATCCACTGACCTTCCCCTTAGTCTATTTTCCCAGCCCGCTTTAGACAACTTTCTTCATACCTTTGGAATTGCCCTTATTTAAGTTGTGGGCACTGGTTTGAGATCCAAGTTGCTCGCCCTCAAACTGAGTTTGAAATTCTATCATGTTGTAATTGCTACCCCCTAGAGGATCCTTAACTTCAAGATCTTTTATTAACCCTACCTCATTATACATTACTCGATCTAATGTAGCCTGTTCCTGGGTAGGCTCTGCGACGTATTGCTCTAAGAAGCAATCCCTGATGCACTCTACAAATTTGTCTTCCAAGTTACCCTGCCAGTCTGACTTGTTCAGTCAAAATGCAGATTAAAATTACCCATGACAATTGTAGCGCCATTCTTTCATGTCTCCATTATTTCCTGATTCATATTTTGTCCTACAGAGAGGCAACTCTTTGGGGGCCTACAGACGACTCCCACCTGTACTTCTTCCCCTTGTTATTCTTTATTTCCACCCAAACTGATTCCACATCATGATCTATTGCACCTATATCACTATTCACCACTGCACTGATACCTTCCTTTATTAACAAAGCTACCCCACCTCCTTTTCCTTTTTGCCTGTTTTTATGGAGCGTTGAATTAACGGTGGTGATATTATCTAAGGAATGTGCTAATGGGGACATTAAGGGTAGCAAGCAGGACAAGCTAGTGTCAGATGACCCTAGTGGGGATGGGGTGGGGGAAGGGATTGAAATGGGCTAAAAGGTGGAGATAAAACAATAGATCAAAATAAATTTAAAAATAGGTGAGAAGGTGAAAAAAAAGATTTTAAAAAAATTATTGGAAAAAGGGGGATCAGAAAAAGGGTGGACATGGAGGACAGAGTTCATGATCTGAAATTGTTGAACTCAATATTAAGTCCGGAAGGCTGTAAAGTGCCTAGTCAGAAGGTGAGCTGCTGTTCCTCCAGTTTGCGTTGAGCTTCACTGGAATATTGCAGCAGGCCAAAGACGGGCACGAGAGCAGGGTGGTGTGTTGAAATGGCAAGCGACAGGGAGGCCTGGGTTATGCTTGCGGATAGACTGAAGGTGTTCCGCAAAGTGGTCACCCAGTCTGCGTTTGGTCTCTCCAATGTAGAGGAGACCACATTGGGAATAGCGAATGCAGTAGACTAACTTGAGGGAAGTGCAAGTGAAGCGCTGCTGCACTTGAAAGGAGTGTTTGGGCCCTTGGATGGTGAGGAGGGTGGAAGTAAAGAGGCAGTTGTTGCACCTTCTGCGGTTGCATGGGAAGGTTCCTTAGGAGGGGGTCGAGGTGTAGGGGGTGATGGAGGAATGGACCAGGGTGTCCTGGAGGGAACGATCCCTGCGGAAAGACGCCGGGGGGGTGTGAAGGGTAGATGTGTTTGGCAGTGGCATCATGCTGGAGTTGGCGGAAATGGCGGAGGATGATCCTTTGAACGCGGAGGCTGGTGGGGTGATAAGTAAGGACAAGGGGGACCCTATCGTGGTTCTGGGAGGGAAAGGAAGGTGTGAGGGCGGATGCGCGGGACACAGTTGAGGGCCCTGTCAACCACCGTGGGTGGAAAACCTCGGTTAAGGAAGAAGGAAGACATGTAAGAGGAACTGTTTTTGAAAGTGGCATCATCAGGACAGAGGCAAAGGAACTGAGAGAATGGGATGGAGTCCTTACGCGAAGCTGGGTGTGGGGAGCTGTAGTAGAGTTAGCTGTGGGAGTCGGTAGGCTTGTAATGAATATTGGTGGACTGTCTATATCACCAGAAATTGAGACAGGGAGGTCAAGGAAGGGAAGGGAAGTGTCAGTGATGGACCACGTGAAAATGATGGAGGGGTGAAAATTGGAAGCAAAATTAATAAAGTTTCCCAAATCCAGACGAAAGCATGAAGCGGTACCAAAGCAGTCATCGATGTACCAGAGAAAGAGTTGTGGGAGGGGGCCGGAGTAGGACTGGAACAAGGAATGTTCCACATACCCCAATAATTAAGCCCATATCTGGACTTAATATTGAGTTCAACAATTTCAGATCATGAGCTCTGTCCTCCATCCCCACCCCCTTTCTGATCCCCCTTTTTCCAATAATTTATAATTTAAAAAATTTTTTTTATTTTCCCACCTATTTTTAAATTTATTTTGATCTACTGTTTTATCTCCACCTTTTAGCCCATTTCAATCCCTTCCCCCCCCCACCCCACCCCATCCCCACTAGGGCCATCTGCCAGTAGCTTGTCCTACTTGCTATGCTTAATGTCCCCATTAGCACATTCCTTAGATAATATCACCACCGTCAACACCTCTTTGTCCTTCTGTCTATGACATCTTTGGCAATCTCTATTTTGCCTCTACCTATCACTGGCCACCTATCCAGCTCTACCTGTCCTACCCCCCTCTACCAGCTTATATTTAACCTCATTTCTCTATTTCCTTAGTTCTGATGAAGAGTCATACGGACTCGAAACGTCAACTGTATTCCTCTCCACAGATGCTGTCAGACCTGCTAAGTTTTTCCAGGTGGTTTTGTTTTTCAGATTTCCAGCATATGCAGTATTTTGCTTTTATCTTAAGGTAGTTCCAGGATTTTGACCCAGCAACAGTGAAGGAACGGTGATATATTTCCAAGCCAGGATGGTGCGTGGCTTGGAGGGAAACTTCCAGGTGATGGTGTTCCCATGCATCTGCTGCCCTTGTCCTTCTAGACGGTAGTAGTCGTGGGTGCTGTCTGTAAGGAGCCTTGGTGAATTCTTGTAGTGTATATTGTAGATGGTACACACTTGCTACTTGCATCGGTGATGGAGGGAGTGAATATTTGTGGATGTGGTGCCAATCAAGTGGGCTGCTTTGTCCTGAACGTTGTCAAGCTTCTTGAGTGTTTGGGAGCTCCACTCATCCAGGCAAGTGGGGAGTATTCTATTGCACTCCTGGCTTGTGCCTTGTAGATGGTGGATATGCTTTGGAGATTCAGGAGGTGAGTTATTTGTTGCAGGATTCCTAGCCTCTGATCTGCTCTTGTAGCCACAGTATTTATATGGGTAGTCCAGTTCAGCATCTGGTCAATGGTAACCCTAGGATGGGGGATTTTATGATGGTAATGCCATTGAATGCCAAGGGGTGATGGTTAGATTCTCTCTTGTTGGAGATGGTCATTGTCTGGCACTTGTGTGGCGTGAATGTTACTTGCCACATGTCAGCCCAAGCCTGGATATTGTCCAGGTCTTGTTGCATTTGGGCATGGTCTGCTTCAGCATATGAGTCGCCGCAAATGGCGCTGAACATTGTGCAATTATCAGCGAACATCCCCACTTCTGACCTTACAATGGAAGGAAGGTCAATGAGGAAGCAGCTGAAGATGGTTGGGCCAAGGACACTACCTGAGGAACTCCTGATGTGATGTCCTGGAGCTGACCTCCACCGACACAACCGTCTTCCTTTGAGCTAGGTATGACTCCCAACCAGTGGAGAGTTTCCCCCTGATTCACCTTGACTCCAGTTTTGCTAGGGCTTCTTGACACCACACTCAGTCAAATGCGGCCTTGATGTCAAGGGCAGTTACTCTCACCTCATCTCGGAAGCTTAGCTCTTTTGTCCATGTTTGAACCGAGGCTGTAATGAGGTCAGTAGCTGAGTGGCCCTGGCGGAACCCAAACTGGGCGTCAGTGAGCAGGTTACTGCTAAGCAAGTAGCATGGATTCAGAATTGGTTAGCCGACAGGAAACAGAGAGTAGGAATAAATGGGCTTTTTTTGGGGTGGCAGGTGTTGATGAGTGGGGTACCTCAGGGATCAGTGCTTGGGGTCCCAGTTATTCACAATATATATCAATGATTTGGATGAGGGAACCAAATATAATATCTCCAAGCTTGCTGGCAACATGAAACTGTGTGGGAACGTGAGCGATGCGGAGAGTGTTAAAAGCTTTCGAGGCAATTTAGACAGGCTGAGTGAGTGAGAAAATACATAGGAGATGCAGTATAATGTGGATAAGTGTGAAGTTATCCACTTTGATAGGAAAATGGCAGAGTATTATTTAAATGGTAGATTGGGAAATTTTGATGTAAAAAGGGACCTGGGTGTCCTTGTACACTAATTACTGAAAGCAAGCATGCAGGTGCAGTAAGCGGTTAAGAAGGGAAATGGTATGTTGGTCTTAATTGAGAGGGGACATGGGTACGGGGGCAAGGATGTCTTACTAGAGTTGTACAGGGCCTTGGTGAGACCACACCCGGAGTATTGTGTGTATTTGTGGTCGCCTTACCTAAGAAAGGATATACTTGCCATAGAGGGAGTGCAGTGAAGATTCATCGGACTGATTCCTGGGATGACAGGATTGTCATATGAAGAGAGATTAGGCCGCCTAGGCCTGTACTCACTGAAGTTTAGAAGAATGAGAGGGGATCTCATTGAAGCATATAACATTCTGACAGAAATGGACAGACTGGATACAGGGATGATGTTTTTTCTGGCTGGGGAGGTCTAGAACAAGGGGGTCACAGTCTCAGGATATGGGGTAGACCATTTAGGACTGAGATTAGGAGAAACGTCTTCACTCAGAGGATGGTGAACCTGTGGAATTCTGTACCACAAGGCTGTGGAGGCCAAGTCACTGAGTATATTTAGGAAGGAAATAGATTTCTGGACTCTAAAGGTGTCAAAGGGCATGGGGAGAGAGTGGGAGTATGGCATTGAGTTAGAGGATCAGCCATGATCATATTGAATGGTGAGCAGGTTCGAAGGGTTGAATGAACTACCCCTGCTCCTACTTTCTACATTTCTACTCTCGATTTAATAAAATTAACAAGAGTTACGGCTGTGATGAGAACACATTGATGGCCTAGTTCAATTATCTTGTTCAGTAATGACTCTTGCTGTAAAGTGTCCAAATGATACGAGGTGCAATGGCTTTTATTTTTGCACAACTACAGAATGGTTTCTGGTCATTGCTGCAGTCACATCAGTGCAGACCCCACTGCAATCTGTTCAGCTGATTTCTGCCGAGGCGTGAAATCGTACAACAACTCAATGTTGTCCAACTTTCTTGTTTTCTTGAGCATTTTTCAAAGCAAGGAGTCCACACAGATCAAATATTGGTTAGCAAATGGGACATTTTAGAAATGCTGGTGGATACATCAATTTGTATAGCAGTCACTATCATGTAGCTTATCAATGTGCTGCAAGACTGCCTTTTGATTGTAATTTGATGACATAATTTTCTCCAGTTTCTTGGCTCTCTGCTCTTTAAATGTTTTCCTTACTATTTCAGTGGCACCCGCCATTATCAATTCCAAGCAATTGATTTTTTTTGCTTCAGTAGTTTTCTGTGCCACTAAGTGGGATGAGATGCAAGCTTCTTTTATCAGCATCATTGTGCATTTCATTGCTGCTGTAGTACTGGCCAGTTCCTTAGCCTGTCGCTTAAAAAAAAGTATTACCAGCCCTTATGTATGTTTCATGCTTGGTAATTAAATGTCTCTTTAATTTGGGGAGTTGGTGGGTTCAAAGATTCATCGGACAGTATTTTCGCTTAAACTATACGCTAGGGTTTGAGCTATATTATCGTTTCCATTAGAAACTGAAATTTGAGAATGTGTCTTCATGTTTCCTTAATTTTGCAGGTTAATGGTGATTTTGTTTTGTTGCTAGCACCTCCACCTCTTGGTAAACTTCAGCTTTTATAGTTGAACTTGATGAAGAAAGTTCTGTATTATCATTTTGTGGGCTTTGTTGCTTTGGAACTGATGGTTGTATTAAAAGTTTATCCATACTTGGTATTTAATGAATGTGTTAACGATTTTTCCTGTTTTTTGTAAGTTATCTTGCTCTTGCTGGAATAGTTCCATAACATCTTGCATAAAGAATTAAGTCCTAAATTTACATTGTGTGGTCTGCTTCACTCTAACCACTTGCTTGCAGGCTTATTTCATGTACCTTGTGTTGGACTGGGATAAAACTCCAGGCTTGCGTCCTCCATTTCAGAAACAAAACTGCCCTCTTAGTTCAATATCAAATCTCAATGCAGCAGTGAAAGACAGTGACTTGAATTAGCGACACCAGTAATGCTGCCGGTGGCATGGTGGCACAAGAAAAAAATGGAGATATGAATGAGACCCTGAATGGCTTTACTCCTTCAACTTCATCGCCATAATCCTATTGTGGCAAAGGCTTCTTTCCTTCTTCCCTAACCCTGTCACAAATAGCCAGTGGTATCTCAAAAAATATGAGTGTCCAGACTATCCATCAGAGAAACACATTACTTTAATTATAATGCTCCAGGCCTTGAGGTATGCCAAAAGTCGTAACAATGCCATCAGCTATTTTAATAATTCAGATTGAAGACATTGAGATATATCTCGATCCCAATTATTATGGCTTGTTGTAGGCCCAAAGCCTGGAAGATCTCCCTATTTCCACCATTCTTTTGCTACTGCTCCAAAGCCAAAAGGCGTGCACAGTTTCCCTCCATTGGTAGCATCCCCTCTCCGCCTCAAACACCAGTTTAATCAGAGAAGAAAATAGCTTTTTTAAAAAATGCATGAGTGGCTTTTCACTGACACAGGGTAGCTCCCCACGAGGGGAAAGAAAAGGGTTAAAAAGAAAGCTCATGCTTTCTTGGGCCATGCAATGCCAAACTCAGAGTTCCCCACCCCCAATTTGGGTTCCAATCCCTCAGAAGAGAACCTATAATTCCAGCTAATTTGCTTACATAAATCATTCACCATTTTTAATTATGTGGAAGTGCATAGGGCTGTATTTTAAAAAAACTTAATGTAAGAATTGCTGTAAAGTCGATGATGTGCAAATGGATTGTGTAATGTACAAATGGTTTCCAGTAGTAAAAATCTGAATTGGTATGTGCATGTCATTGCATCGCTGAGACGGACTCTGCTCGTCTAAATAGATAGGAGAGGATACTGATGTTTATTGGACAAATCACCTGGTGTAGTCCCTGAAATCTTTTCATGGAGCATGTGAGGCTATGGACCCCTGATTGAGAACCACTTGGGTAGAGGTTGATGTTGCTATTGTTCTTCAGTGGCCTGCTTAGTCAGTGGCCTGCTTAGTCAGTGGCTTGGAATGGGGATGCTGTTTGAGTTGCAAAAGCAATCAGGTCTGGCCAAAAGGGCTGAGCTAATAAAACATTTGTGATAAAGGGCAAAAGGTAATTTGAAGATAGTTTGTGATCTGATTTTTTGGAACATTGGCATTGACAGTAGCTAACCAAAAATGTGTTTCCAATTCATGGGTTAGTTTGATTGAAGTAGCCTGTAGGTTCGATGAGGAGATCATAGATGTGGTTGAAGCAACAGTAATCCTTTAATCTTTGCCACCAGTGGGGAAAAACAGGTTTTAAACAATGAAGGAGTTCAGTTTATATTTTGATCCCTATACTTTTATTTTTTCACTGCTGAAAATTCCATTTTCATGATTGACATGAAGATGAAAGCAAAATACTGCGGATGCTGGAAATCTGAAATAAAAATAGAAAATGCTGGAAAAACTCAGCAGGTCTAGCAGCATCTGTGGAGACAGAAACAGAGTTAAAATTTAAAGTCCAAAAGACACTAAATTCTAAAGTCGATTTGGTAGTGGTTCTTTGTGCTTCTTTAGGGTGCTGAAGCTTGGACAATTTTGATGCCATAACAAGGGTGTAGAACAACAAAATAAATGCTGACTTAGCAGAATCTTGCAAATCACGTGGGAGGACAAAGAACGAAAATAAGCACACTTCAAGAGATAGATATGTCAAGTTGTTAGGATCGTGTAGAGACCATTAACTAAAAAAAATTAATTTCCCAGTGACTGATGGGAAGAATCACAGGACAAGATTTCATGTTTTAAGACTTTTAATGTAGCAAGCAAACTAAGATCTACATAGATCTTAACAGACAGCTAATACACCAACTTAAAGAAGATACTTGTACATTAACTAATTAGCTCAATTGAAGTACACCATATGATATATTTTTATTTTCTGCCACGCTTCTTGCCAATGAGTAGTAATACAAGGTTAGGCCATAAGGCATTCCCAGCTTCTTGCACGCTCACTTCTCACTGCTCCACCACCTGTGTCTTTTCTAAATTAGTCTGCTCAAATGGAGTAATCCAGAACAGACTTCCAACAGCAAGGCCCACCTTGAAAACTCTCTTTTTCCTAAGTTTCAATCCTGCTAGTCCTGTTCCTTTCCTTTCGAACAGAAAACCAACTTGTATAAGCATTCTGCTTCACTGTTAACAAAAAAGCATTTCACCCTGCTCATTGCAGCAGTAAACCCTTTTATGTGTCTGTGTCCATAAAAGAGCCACCCCTCTATTGTTTCAAGGTTTGAAAGTTGTCACTTGATTTTCGGTAGGTTTCAGTGAAAAAACGCATGGCCTGCCACTGGCAGAATTATGATCATCATCCCCCATTTCCAAGGCAAACTGGTTTACCTTAAATTAAAAGAGGTTAAAACATATAATGCCTCATACTTATAATGTCTCATATTTGTGATGAAGTAGGTTGCCATGATAATCTCTCAGCACCTGAGATGGATGGGACGTGTTGCCAGAATGTTCAACTCAAGACTGCCCAAACAGATTTTTTTATTCATTCATGTGTGTCGCTGGCTAGGCAAGCATTTATTCCCCATCTCGAGTTGCCCTTGTTCAGGGGCAGTTAAGAGTCAACCACATTGCTGTGGGTCTGGAGTCACATGTAAGCCAGACCAGGTAAGGACAGCAGGTTTCCTTCTCTAAAGAACATTAGTGAACCACATGGTTTCAAAGATTTCATCACCTGCTGTGGTGGGATTCGAACCTGGGTCCATTACCCTGGGTCTCTGGATTACTAGCCCAGCGACAATACCACTGTGCCATTGCCTCCCCCCATGGGCCAAAGGAAACATTTCAAAGACAATCTCAAAGTCTCCCTGAAGATCTGCTCTACTAACATCAATACACTGGAAGCAGATCCTCAATCATGACCAAAATGACGATGCACCTCAAAAATGTTGTCAAGAGCAGCCACTGAGGGAGGATGGCGAGACAGGTGGAAAGAGGGCAAAAAATCTGCCACCACTCTATGGGGTGACAACCGATTTCCTCACCGTGGGAGAGCCTATAAAGCTAAGATTTAGGGCTCATAAGCCATCTACGAAAACACAACCAGCACTGACATCTCACTTCCACCCAGCCTTCTGCAAGAAAGAATCATCCTCGAAATGAGGGATTGCTGATAGAGATCTTAACGAGAGATGGGATGCAGCAAAAGGAGTAGGAAAATTAAAAATCACAAAAAAAAGTTCAAATGTGACTTTGTAACCTGACCAGTAGAGAAATGCCTAAATGTATCTAGGTTTTTTCCAAATATCTAATTAAACAAGACACTTGTTTCCTTTAAATTGGGTTACAGATTTATAAAAGTAAACAAATTGTTCATAGAGTGCTAAGAAGAAATAGTGATGCCAATTAGCCTTTTCTTCCCTGTTGCGGATTTCCTTAACAGTGCATGTTGACAGCAGAGGTTACTTCCAAACCCCTTGAAACTGGCATATTTAAGTCACTGCTGCCCAATTTGCTTTTTGTATCATTTGGAGAATTCCTTCAGTTTTGGTTTCTGGGATGGTAGGGAGATATTCATTTGTTGAAGGTGATGTACGGGAGAGCCAATGGGACCTGATACTTAGTGTCACGGGTTTCACTTAATAAGGAAAGATTGGAGACATAGCCTCTGTTCAGGCTGAAACACGTGCCTGATAGATGATCTTAGAGTTATGCAAGATATTTTAAACTGTGGGAGGTTCTAACTAAAAATGATTATCTTTGGAAGTGCATCATGCAAATCATGATCAATGCTGGGAAAGGGCTGCCGAGTAGTGGAGGTGAAAACTCTCAAATAATTTAAGAACCACCTAGAAGCAGCAATGGGGAAGTGGTTTTGGGTCTGTATGGGCTAATGGTCTTCCTAATTTGCTAGTATCTTGGTTATGGTACAACTCATAATAGGAATCAATATATGTTAGGAACTAGAGAGAGTTTTAAATTATATGTGTATTTGTGTTTATTAGGAATAGGTTGTAGCTTTGGGTTTTTAAGTTTTTACTTGTCTGTTGAGAAAGTTGCATCTTGGGTTTTGTTTCATTTTGAGGTTCTTTGAATTGGAGCTGAGAAGTCTAAGTTATGTTTGTATACCTGCATTTTAATAAGATTTTACAACCCTTGAAGTGGTTTAGGGAAGTTAAAACAAAGTAGAGAAAACTGTGCTGTTGCCTAACAACAGGGGACCCACAGAGACAGAGAAACACAAAGCAGCAGTTTGAGTTCAGTTGGTGATTATGTTCTAAGGTGAATGGAGCAGTTTAAATCTCTCTCGCTGGACATACTGGCAGGTTGCTGAGGGAAATAAGTCTAAGAATCTTAGATAAGTTGCTTTAAAGTTAAAGTAACAGTGAATGTCGAGTGAGTTCTGGATCTCAAAGGATATACCAAGTTGTTAACTGGAAGAGTGAACTGCAGGGAGCAGGCCCTAAAGGAAACGGAGAAAGGTCCCAAGAAGACCTTTAAGTTAACTCAGAGGACAGGACAGGAATCTGGAACAAGATCCTGTTCAGTGAAATTAAAGTAAGGAGCAGAGGAAAATGCACTGAATGAGAGAGAAAGCTGCAGGCAGCAGAAGCAAGGTAAAATGGACTTGTGAGAAACCAGAAGATCCAAGGAGACAACCAAAGTTTGATGACTCCTTACTACAGGCCTGTGAAGCATTGTTGTTCTGTTGGCACGGCTGAGTATCTGAGTGTGTGTGCTTGGAAGGCAAAGCTTGAATGCGTATGGCGTTTCTGGGGAAAGGAACATCAGAAGGAGAGGTTGAAACCCTGGAGGTGGATCCTTGTGGAAGATGATTAAGTGAAAGCATTGTTTGGTAGAAGATTCCAAGGCGAGTACTTTGAGCGTTGAGATTGGAAACCCTTGGCAGAAAGATGGAGTTCAGTGAGATTGGTGTGACAAGTGTCTGAGGAGAGCTGATAAGTGATCATTAGTATCTGCTTTGGGTGGCATGTGTCTGACTGCAGGTCATCTATTGGTTTACATGAACTGTATAGTTTGAACGTTAGGGCATAAGATAGATTTTTTTGCAACTTGTGTTCTTACGTATCTGTGTATATCTGTAAAGATATGGCTGTGGGTGAAGGAGTAGTGTAATATTGTTAATCTTTTTCTTAATAAATCTTTTATTCATTTGTTAAAAGTACTTCAGTAGACTCTGACTCTGTTCAGTAGCTGCCCTCCACATTTATAAATAAAAAATAAAAGTTAGGATCTATCAAGCTGGGTACCACCCAGGGGATCTGACTTGTCCAGTAGTAACATCAGCTGAGATCATAACATATAACTGCACATCTTCTTCCTCGTAGAAACACAGAAGGAGGAGTAGGCCATTCGGCCCTTCGAGCCTGCTCCACCATTCAGTATGATCATGGCTGATCCTCTATCTCATCGCCATATTCCTGCTTTCACTCCATACCCCTTGATGCCCCTAATATCCAAAAAATTATCAATTTCTTTCTTGAATATACTCAGTGACCTGGCCTCCACAGCCTTCTGTGGTAGCAAATTCCACAGGTTGATCACCCTCGGAGTGAAGAAATTTTTCTTTATCACAGTTCTAAATGGTCTGCCTGTATCCTGAGACTGTGGCCCTTGGTTCTAGACTCCCCAACCAGGGGGAACATCCTCCTCGTATCCAGTCTGTCTAGCCCTGTTAGAATTTTATACGTTTCAATCAGATCCCCGCTCATTCTTCTAAACTCTAGTGAATACAGGCCCAGTCGAACCAATCTCTCTTCAAACGACAATCCTGCCACCCTGGTATCAGCCTAGTGAACCTTCACTGCACTCTCTCTATGGCAAGTATATCCTTTCTTAGGTAGGGAGACCAAAACTGCACGCAATACTCCGGGTGTGGTCTCACCAAGGCCCTGTATAACTGCAGTAAGACATCCTTACTCTGAACTCAAATCCTCTTGCAATGAAGGCCAACATACCATTTGCTTTCCTAATTGCTTGCTGCACCTGCCTATTTACTTCCATTGACAGGCGTACATCACCCAGATCCCTTTGAATATCCACATTTCCAAATATATCACCCTTTAAATAATACTCTGCCTTTCTGTTCTTCACACCAAAGCGTATAACTTCACATTTATCCATGTTATACTGCCTGCCATGTGATTGCCCACACACACAACTTGTCTAAATTGCCCAGAAACCTCCTTGCACCCCCCTTACAACTCACAACCCCACCCAGTTTTGTGTCGTCAGCAAACTTGGAAATATTGCATTTGATTCCCTCATCTAAATCATTTATATATAATGTGAATAGCTGGGGCCCAAGCACTGACCCCTGCAATATGCCACTAGTCACTGCCTGCCACCCGGAAAAAGACTCATTTATTCCCCCACTCTGTTTCCAGTCTGTCCACCAATTCTCAATCCATGCCAGTATATTACCCCCAATCCCATGTGCTTTAATTTTCTCCACTAGCCTCTTATGTGGTACCTTATGAAAAGCCTTCTTGAAATCCAAATACACTACACCCGCTGGTGTTCTCTTATTTATTCTACTAGTTACATCCTCACAAAACTCCAGTAGATTAGGTAAGCATGATTTCCCTTTCATAAACCCATGCTGACTTTGTCTAATCCTGTTAATGCTTTTCAAATGTTCTGTTACCACATCTTTTATAATAGACTGTAGCATTTTTCCCACTACTGATGTTAGGCTAACTGGTCTGTAATTGTCTGTTTTTTCTCTCCCTCCTTTTTTAAATAGTGGGGTTACATTTGCCACCCTCCAATCTGTAGGAATTGCCCGAGCGCCGATAGAATTTTGGAAGATGGCAACCAATGCATCCAATATTTCCAGGGCCACTCCCTTTAGTACTCTGGGATGTAGGTTATTAGACCTGGGACTTTTCAGCCTTTAACCCCGTTATTTTCTCTAGCACCATTTTTTTTTTGCCAATACTGATTTTCTTCAATTCCTCCCTCTCATGAGACCCTTGGTTCCCTAACATTTCTGAGAAACTATTTGTGTCCTCCTGTTTCTGACTGTTAGGGACCTACATTTATCTTTGTGAACCTTTTTCTCTTCTCATACTTATAGAAGCTTTTACAGTCAGTTTTTATGTTTCTTGCAAGTTTACTCTTATACTTCATTTTCCCCTTCTTGATCAATCTTTTTGTCCACTTTTGCTGAATTCTAAACTGCTCCCAATCCTCAGGATTGCTGCTTTTTCTGCCAATTTTATATGTCTCCTCTTTGGATCTAACAATGCTCCTCATATCTTTTATAATCCATGATTGAGCCACCATTCCTGTTTTATTTTTGAGCCAGATAGGAATGAATAATTGTTGTAATTCATGCATACATTCCTTAAATATTAGCCATTGCCTATCCACTGTCAACCCTTTTAGTAAGGTTCCCCAATCTATCATTGCCAACTCGCCCCCTCATACCCTTTATTTAGATTCAAGACCCTAGTTGCGGATTCAAGTTCTTCACTCCATCCTAATGAATAATTCTAATATTTTATGGTCGCTCTTCCCCAAGGGACCCCATACAACAAGATGGTTAGTTAATCCTTTCTCATTGCACAATACCCAGTGTAGAATAGCCTGCTTGGTTCCTCAACATATTGGTCTAAAAAACCATCATCACGTACACATTCTAGGAAATCTTCCTCCACAGTATTATTGCTAGTTTGGTTTGTCCAATCGATATGTGGATTAAAGTCACCCATGATTACAGTTGTACCCTTATTGCATGTGTCTCTAATTTCCTGCTTAATGCCTTCCCTTACATCTCCATTACCATTTGGGGGCCTACAGACAACTCCCACCAACGTTTTCTGCCCCTTGGTGTTTCTTATCTCCATCCAAATAGATTCTACGTCATGATTTTCCGAGCCAGTATCCTGCCTCACTATGCATTGATTTCCTCCTTTACTAACCATGCTATCCCACCTCCTTTCCCTGTTTGTCTGCCCTTCCTAATTATTATATCATTATCCTGATCAAAATACCAAAAAATTTATGTTCTGTTCTACTTGTCAGATAGGTTACCATTGAATGTGTTGACCAATGTTAGAAGATGCGGCTCAAAATTACCATGACTGAATAACAGTTGTCTGTGCAAGATAAAAATTTCAGTTTTCATTCCTAGCTGAAATTCATTTTGATGGACAGCCAAGTAAGGTGTAGTTTTAAATAAGTACAGCTAATAAATCTGCAGTAACTTGTACCAAAATAGTGACTAACGTCTGTTGAATTTGTCATCAAGAGTTTGTCATCAGCATTTTGACTACATTGTATTAAAGATGATAGGTTTACTTCTGCATTACCAGCGTATACTGTACAAACGTGTTACAGTTGGCCTCTTAAAATGGAATATAAGGTGCTTTTTATGTGTACCAGGCAGTTTGAAAATTCAGTTCTCTTGAGCAATATTCTTAATGCTGCCACTGAGGCTCTACCACGCATGTGCATAACTTTAGTTTTCAAAAAAAATACTCCTATCCAGTTTCTATTTTGCTGAACCATTATTAAAGACAGAAGAAGCTGTTAGGAATGTTGCTTGCATAATACTTCCTCCTTCTGTGGCTTGTGTTGGGCTGAGCTTGTATGCTCCTGAGTTGCTGCCTGCTTCATTTGGAGCAGAGTATATGTTATAGGTGAAACTAAATGGGGTGCCGAGAACAGCGAGGGAAGAAGAGATTTTCAAAAGTGAGTTTAAAAAGCAAATAAGTTTTTACTAGGAAAATACCAGTTTTAACATGCACAGATTGGAAAGTTATGAATAATCCTTGTTCTTGCAGCTATGATGAAATCAGTAATGAAATTCAATTTAGGAACTGACAAGCACTCATATCTGGCTGGTTATCGAGCTTTAATGAAAAACCTGTATTATATACACTGAACCCTGGAATATTTGAGAAGAGATTTCAAACAATTATCTTTTTTACTGTGCTTGGTTTGAAGCTTATCTATTTGACTCTCCCCCGTTTTTTCCTTTACCGTATCCTGGTTGAAACACAGTTTGTACAGTCTTTACTTAGCTTGCTGGTTAGCTCTTTAAACACAAGTGATGTTTTTATGCATGGGGTTGTCAATTTTCCTCTTTACTAATCTGGAAATTGTTCCCAAGGGAATTAAAATAAAGTGAACAAAAAACAAATCCCATATCACTGCAGTTTTGTTTGCTTAATATGCATATTTATTAACTGTTTTATTTCAATTTCTTCACAACTAGCTCATGGTTTTCTTTTACTAGGGTTATGACCATCCATTCAGCTACCTCTGCTGCTTCCCCACTAAACCAAACCTCCTCATTCACTGCTCATGCCCACATCTTTACGTTATTTGTTTCATATTAATCGTCATGTCCGTGAGACTCACTGCCCACTCCATTGATCCTACTCCCGCTATAATGCTGGGTACTTAACTTTCCTTTGTGTCCAGTTTGCTAGCTGGTATTGTAACTTGTTCCCTGTCCTCATATGGTCTATCCCATTTAAACCTACTGTTCATCAACCTTTTTCACCAAGCAACGTCCCACGCCCCAACACCTCAAAAAGAAAAAAATCTGTGATCGTAGGTTGATGTTTCTCTGCCTACAAGGAATGTAAGAAAATTGCATTCATTTGCTGAAAGCCTAGAGACAACACTGCTGAATGTTTGGGAGCTGGCGTGTGATGGCCACAAGGGTAGATTAGGAATCCGTTTGTGATTTGGTCACATGGAGAGTTCCTTGCCTTTGCCACTGTTATGAAGCTGCCACAGAGAGTTGGGAGTTTGGGGTTATCCAGGAGTAGAGGATCCATGGGTGAATGAAGTCTGCTTATATTTTTACTACTCATTAACAGAGGTTACAGAGTCATATTGGCAGAGACCAGGGAGTAAATCACCTATATCCCCCCCATAGCAGGGTATTAATGGCATGAAGACCAAAGGAAGAAAATATTTAAAAACAAAATAATCATGACGTTAGGTGGAGCCAAAAAAGTGTAATTTTGAAATGCATTTTTATCTCGCACTGTTCTATATTACTCTGGTTTGTGTCTTACCTCACTCTCTTATTCATCACAGACCTGTTGTTACCTTAATAGTTTTTCAACAGCATTTTTCTCTTATTTCCCTTGTGCAAGTCTCTCTTTCACACACACACATAAAGATATCCTACTCTCTCCAAATTTTGTGTACTTTGTCATTCACTCTTCACCTATATGCCAGTCTATACAATCTATATCTGCTTTTCCTCACTGTATATCTTAGCAATTTCGTTTCCTTGGGTCTTAGGCAGATCAAGGATTGCAAATGTTGGATGGTAGTAGAAATTGTTTGTGAATGGGGAAGCTGGGACATGTCACCATTTTTAGTTAGTGCCAGGTGGTTTCAGGGCTTCAAACCTTAGAGAGGCAGCTAGGTTGGTAGAGAACGGTGTGGTCAGTGCTCGGATGCACCATGATAGTTGGGCTAGAAGCATAGAAATTAGTCACTTGACTATTATCAGCTATTAATGGTCACTTGGTGTAAGCCATTCCGACCTGAGAAATTACATATAGACTAAATATTGTAATAGATATTACAAAATAGGCAATAGATCAGTATTATAAAATTATAAATACATAAATTGTGATTCTAACAAATTCCATACTGAAAACATACATTAACATTATTATCCAGTTCAGACCAAATCACCTTGTAATACAGTGACTGCTATGTAGTTATGTCAGAAAATTGATGGCCATTTAGATTCTTTCAGTTCTTTGCATACAGTGCAGCCATTAAAATAACTAGAATGCTTTCTGATTTGAGATGCAACAAGTTAAGAACTGGGGTGGAGAAGAAACATCGTTTTGCTGTGTTTATACCTCCCACAAATGAATGTGTTTTCTTGTTATGTTTTGAAGTTCCTTTTTGATCTCAGCAATTGGAACCTCTGGGGAGGGTGAGGCATTTTAAGATAACGGAGAAGCTCCAGTCTTCCTGGTTGTGCTGAGATCTTGTTTACAATGGAACAGGGAGACCTTGGCTCAATGAGCCAGAAGTACAGACAGGAAGGCTGACAAGCATTGGATTAAGGATCAGATTTTTATGTGACGTTGACCATGAGATGACTCTATATACACTTCTTAGAGAGTGCCACTTCTTTCTCAAGGGGGTTGAGGGAGAGGTGTCCCAATATTAAAGCCCTATCCCAAGGCAAGGCTCTGCCATAGATGGCGGCCGAGAAGCCGACCCCATTTTTTAAGCACGAGAGATCATGCATTTGCATATAATCAACGTATAAGTGGACGTCCCTTTTCAGCTACGAAATTCAATACTCGCATTAGTAGTTGGCCTCAACCTTTCACTCCAGAAATGCATGTTTTACTTAGCCTCTATGTTGTGACGAGAATGCGTGGGAGTTTAAGTCACATCCACACATAGCTGACCATGTTTGACATGGTAAGTGACGAACAGAAATGGGTCCTCCAGCAAAACGAATGAAGCTGCTTTGAAGCTAAAAGTTGTAACATTTGCTAACTTGTCAAATAACTGTGCAGCGAGGGAATTGGGTGCTAGTGAAAAACTGGAGTGAGAATAGAAGGTGGAATCTCACCTAAAGATGATGTCCAAGACCAACTGCACCATCAGAAACAGGAACCAGCCACTGGCCTGATCTTGAGAAGCATGTAATGGAATGGCCCCTCAAATCGTCAGAATGGTTACATCGTCATCAGAGATGCAATGCAAATATACGCACTTGTGGGCCAAATCAAACCCAAGTCCAGTAAAGATTTCAGACTGACAGCTAGTTGGTCTAGTCGCTTTGTAGAACTAAACAGTCTACTGTTGCAGCAGAAGACCAAGATCAGAGACTACCAAGAGACCTTGCTGCCAAAATCATCAGTTTCCAGTGATTTATCATCAGACAGCAGCAAAAACATGAGTAAAAATTCAAGTCACATCAGCCACATGGATAAATTTCGATACGACCAGCAGCCAAACTACAGAGTGGGTGCTATTAGTGCACCAAATGTCATTGGATTGTTCAAATACCCAGTTCAGTGGATGAAGAGGAAAATGATTTGTTGTGGGGTGGGGTGATTCTCAAAGCGAAAGCACCACATCTGATCCAGAGTGGATTCTTGCAATGATGCCATAGCCAAAGTGACTCACTGAATTCAATGAACTCTTTGTGTTGGATGCCGAAGACAGCGAATTTGACGTTTTAAAAAACACTTTGAGCATGGTTAAAGGCATCTTTGTATTAATTTATTCAATAAACTGTTATTTAATTTAATATGAATTAACGGTGTTTTTCTTTTCCACATTTCAAAATTACCATCCACACAGGCAAATCGCATTTTATACTCGGCATGTAAAATGATCCCCAGTTTTGAAGGATTTTTGGATGTTTCAAAGGTCGACTAATACAACACAATCTATGGTACGCAAGATTGCTGACGACTCTGCTAAGTACTGTTGATTAAATTTAAAATCAGAGTTGATTTGAATCCTAGAAATTTACTGCACAAAGGGGCATTGTGGTTGTGCTTGCTGAAAAATAGCTGTCCAGCCTATCCCACTTTCCAGCTCTTGGTTGGTAGTCTTATAGGTTACAGCACTTCAAATGCATATCCAAGTACTTCTTAAATTCAATGAGGATTTCTGTCTTTATCACCCTTTTAGCCAGTGAGTTCCAGACTACCACCACCCTCTATGGAAAGTATTGGTCCCCAGCTCATCCCTAATCCTTCCAGCAGTTACTTTAAATCTTTTCCTCCAACTTGTTTGCACAGGAAAATAGGCCCTTCCAATCACTCTGTTTAGAACTCTTATTTTTATACATCTCTGTTAAATCTCCAATCAGCCTCATCTGTCCCAAAGTAATCAAGCTCAGCCTATCCAATCTTCCCTCATAGTTAAAATTTTCATTCCTGGAAAAATCTTCGTAAAACTCCTCTGTATCCTTTATGGTATGAACACATCCTTCCTGTAATATGGTGACCAGAACTGTATGCAGTATTCTAGCTGCAACCTAATTAGTGTTTTATGCAGTTCTTTCATATCCCTTCCGCTCTTATATTCTTTGCCTCGGCGAATAAAGAAAAGTGTCCTGTATGTCTCCTTTAACCACTTTATCTTCAAGAACCTGTGGACATGGATACCAAGATCCATCTGTTCCTCTGTGCATCACCAATAGTCTAGTATTTATTGTGTATTCTCTTACCTTGATTACCCTCTCCAAATGTTTACCCTTGCCATACACTTCAGACTGAATTCTTACGGTGACATTTTTGTCCACCAGACCAACACACTGATATATGCTGCAGTGTACAGCTTTCTACCCCACTCTCACCCTTTGGCCAATTTTTATATATCCTGCAAACTTCTTAATCATACCCCTACATTTGAGTCTAAATCATGGATCTGTACTCTGAATCGCAAGGAATCTAATAACTGAACCCTGCAGAACCCCATTATAAACAGTCATTCAATCACAAAAACACCTGTCACCCATTAGGCTTTGCTTTCAGCCACTCAGCCAAGTTTGGATACAATTTCTACTTTCTGTTTGATCCCATGGGCTTTTTCTGACCAGTGTGTCATGTGGACCTTGTCAAAAGCCTTTCTAAATATTTACTGCATCAAATGTGCTATTCTCATCCACTCTCCTTACCTCATCTAAAAAAATTCAATTAAGTTAGTCAGACTTAACCTTCATTTAATAAATCCATACTGACTGCTCTTGATTAACCCATGCCTTTTTAAATGAAGATTTGTGTCCCTCAATTTTTGCAACAATTTGCCCATCTTTGAGGTAAGGCTGACTGGCCAGTAGTTACTTAGTTTATCATTTCCTCCCTTTTTAAATGACTACAATGTTGGCAGTACTCTGGAACCACATCTGTAACTACAGGAAATTGGAAAATGATTGTCAGAGCCTCTGCTATTTCCCCTCTCACTCAGTTTAATACCTCTGGATACATTTCATCTGGGCTTGGTGGTTTATCTACTTTCAAATCTCTCCTCGTGCCATGTTTATCTCATTCAGTATTTCACACTTGTCCTCCCTAACTGCAAAGTCTGCATCGTCACTGTTTTGTGAAGACAGACGCAAAGTACTCATTAAGAATTGTTCCCACGTTTCTACCCCCACAAGTTACTTTTTTGGTCTCTAATAGGCCATATTCTTTCCTCTGCTCTTTTCATGCATTTATGAAACATCTTTGGGTTACCCTTGGTTTTACTTTCCAATATATTTTCATGCCCTCTTTGTTTCCCTAATACCCTTTTTAATTTCACCTCTACACTCTCCATCATCCAGGCTTTTTGCAGTATTTATCCCACAGTAACATAAGCTTTTCTTTTTTGCCTTAATGTTCACCCCATGCTCCCTGATATCCTGGGGCTGTATATTTGGGGGCCCCACCTTTTTCTTTTTGGGAACATATTTTTGCTGAAACCTCTGTCTTCCTTGAATGCCTCCCACTGCTCTAACACTTCAACCTTCAAGGAGCTGTTTCTGCCCATTTGTGCTAACTTTCAGGTTGGCTTGGTAAAATTGGCCTTTCCTCAGCTGAGACCTTTTCCTCCTGGTCCATCTCTTTTCCATAGCTGTGCTGTATGTCACAAAATTATGATCACTACCACTAAAATGCTGCCTCACTGATACCCCCTTTACCTGCCCAGCCACATTTTCTAGGACAAAGAATTGCCCTTCCTTTTGTTCGGTTTACTACACTCTGGATAAAAAAAGTTCCCCTGAATGCATTTTAAGAATTCTGTGCCCTGCAGAGTAAAGGGTTAATATCAGAAACATATATGATGCAGATGTAATAATGATATTAGATCACATGGCTGAGAAGGAAGAGATATCTGGAAGAGAATTTCTAACCTCATGTGGGGGTCCAAAAGTGTAAATACTTGCTTTAAATAAACATTTATGGTTAAAGCGACTACAGACTTGACGAGCATACTTTTGGGAGACTAGACAATCCTCAAAACCCCATCTAAGCCCCTACCACACAACAAAACATGGTGCCAGCAAGTAAAAAAAAAACAGCAAAGATTGAAGGAAGCTACAGGGCTGGCAACAGAAGGGATCCTTGAAGGAAGGACAAAAGAGAAAAGATTCCAAGACTCACCAAGACGTTGGAATATTGTGGGAGCAGCAAATGCAAACCATAACACAGACCTGGAGACTAGAGAGCAGCAAGCTCAAGCCCAAAGCAGCATTGGAGAAGCAGGAACAATTCCAGGATTCAGAAGCATGAAATCCATCCTATCACTTCCAGAACCATTTGAGTGCAGAACACCCAGATCTGGGGCAACTGGAGAAAAAGGTTCACAAGCTACCAAACTGCTTCAGGATTAGATAAGAGACCAGAAAGATCAGGTCAGTACCCTACTTTATGCTGTAGGATCTAGCACTGTTGAGGTGGTAGCAAGGCATGGGCTTGATGAGACTTCAGCTTATGAAGAAGCCCTGAAAGCTTCCAACTCTTATTTCCATGTCTGTTGGAACTTGATAATCGAGAGGACTAAAAGGAAACTAAGGCCATGCACAAGCATGAATTTGTTCATCTGGAAGAGAATTTCTAACCTCATGTTAGAAATCTCTATAGGCTGATTGGGAACTGTGTTTATGGAATTTTAAAAGAAGAGCAGTTTCATGACAAAATCATGGTATGAGTCCTAGATGAAGCATTATCAGATCAAGAAAGGATTTAGCACTGGTAAAAGCAGTGCAAATTGCAAGGCAAACAGAACTTAGGAAACAATCAGGTGATTGTGAGGGGAAGCAGAGAAACAGATGTTCATTTGGGGGAAGCAAAGGACCCGTTGCAAAGAAAGTGAGACCATTCAGTTTGTAGGCCATAAAAGTGGGTCAAAGACTAAGATCACCAAAATGGGGAAAAGCATACCAACCACCATTTTGAAATGCTTCAGGTGTGGAGGGAGCAATTAAGAAGAATGTCCTCCCTGCTGGACAGAGTGTCACAACTGTGGAAAAATAGGCCACTTCAAAATCGTTTACTGCTCAAAAACGCTGACCACCTTTAAAATGAGGGAAAAATTTTTGAAGCAGAATCTTGTGCAAGAAGTAGAAAAACCACAAGAACGGAAATTAACCTCCTTAGGGGTGATAAGAGACAAATGAGTATATTGGCGTGTTAAACTCTGGATGGACACCCCACGGAGTTTAAATTAGACACAGATGAAGCCAAATGGCTCAAACAGACTACATTTCAACCCTCATCTATCAAATTACGAGATCCTGAAGGGACTACATTAAATGTGAAAGGCCAACTCATGGTGAAGCTGAAATATAAAGATTGAGAAATCCTCGAACCTCTGTCATTTAAAATCAAGAATGCTCTCGACTAGCGTATGCCCAAAACTTAAAATTGTAAGGTCAATGAAGTTGCTGGTGAGAATTACAGCACTACTTCTGAAATTAATTCCCAAAACTGTTTTCAGGGCTAGGGAAATTATTGAGTGAGTATCATATCATCCTACAAGCTGACGCCAAACCAATTTGCCTCTTTACACAAGGAAAGTCCATCACCCACTCCTGAACAAAGTCTAGGTTGAAATAGAAAAGATGCAGCAGCAAGGGGTTATCTCAGTGGTCACCACGCCAACAAAATGGTGTTCATGCATGTTTACGGAACTAAAACCACACAGCAATATGAGAATCTGCTTGGATTTAATTCAACCAAATAAATCAGTGGAACATGAGATCTACCTGATGGCCTCAGTGGATGAGCGCCTCGGCAAACTAGCCAAGTGCACTTTATTTACTAAATTGGATTTTTGCAGTTGCCTCTTGACCAAGAATCCAGATTACTAACCACATTCGTAATGCCACCCGGCTGTTGTTTCAGTGGATTGCCATTTGGAATTGCCTCTGCTCCTGAAATTTTCCATTGAATAATGTCTTAACACTTTAGAAGGCATGGGAGGAGTAATATGCATAGGGGCAACATACTTATGCATGGATCCATGAGAGAAGAGCATGATCGCAAAGTCAGAGCAGTCCTGGGAGTCTTATAAGATACAGGCCTAACACTGAAGGAAAAATGTGAGTTCACCAAAATCATGATCAAATTTCTTGGATTCACAGATACCATCAGAAGGAGCCAGACAAGAGGATTTATACTTACTGAAGAGGTTGAAGCATTTGTGTTCTTAATAATTTGCAAATGAGTTCCAAAATTTTGCAAATGAGTATGCCTTTGTTCATATGACCAGTTCTCATCCCCCCCCCCCCCCCCCCCCCCCCCCCCCCCCCCCCCACCCTATCCTGAAGCAAATGGAGTGTCTAAGAGAGGGGTATGAACCATTCAGGATTTATTGAAGAAAAATGAAGACCTTAAACCAGCTCTTCTGAGATATGGATCCTCACCACTACAAAATGGTTTCTCACCATCAGAGTTACTAATGGGTAGGAGGTTGAGAACATGGCTTACATCTGACAAAAACTCAAACCCAACGTCACCATGAACGACCACAAGAGGGTAAAACAGCAGAAGGAAGAACAGAGAAACAACCAAGCCAGAACTTTAATCATAGGCATAGAGTACGTGCGTTACCAGTGCTGAAGCCCAGGGAGAGAGTATGGGTCCGAGACCGACCAAGGAAAAGTACAATTATTGAAAGAACTCCCCATAGCCAAGATCATATAGGCCAGGGTTGAGACAGGCCAGGATATCATAATGGAGAAATGCTTTAATATCTTCGGAAAGAAGGCCAATAGAAACTTGGACTTAATATTCAGATACTGAAGAAACAGACTTATTACAAGCTCTACAGCCACCCAGGAGAAGATCACTCACACCAACAGAAGGGAGATTACGGAATTTCCTTGACTTCAAAAGGAGATCAGGGAGATTGGTCAAGGCACCTTGGAGACTAACCCTATGTTGGCAAAAGAGTTATGTAGAGTAAAGGGTTAAAATCAGAAGCATATATGATGATGGTGTAATAATGGTCAGATCATATGATTGAGAAGTAAGAAATATCTGGAAGAGAAGCTCTAACCTCGTGGAGGACCATAAGTGTAAATACTTGCTGTAAATAAACAGTTATGGTTAAAGGGACTACGGACTCGAGCAGCACACTTTTGGGAGACTAAACAATCCCCAAAAACCCACCGAAACCCCTAGCATGCAATAAAACCACTAAAATGCTGTCTCACTGATGTCCCTACTACATGTTCATCATCATTCCCTAGGATGAAGAATTTCCCTTTCTCTTGTTGGGTTTACTACATTGTTACAGTCCAGAGGGGGATTAATTTAAATATTTCTCCTCTCACTACCCGTCCGTAAACAGAAAGGGGTTCTTGTTGGTTTCCCCCTTGGTAAGTGGTGGCATATTTTCCCCAATCTTTCAGCATTGGAGTTATCCAATCCTCAATTAATAACCCCACAGCAAACTTGAGATAAGGTAAAATAAGAGGGTTGGTTTATTCTACACACAAATACAGGAAAGGAGTTTCACAATGTCTGCCCCTTTTTGCACTCATAGATTAAAAGAGGGATAAGGGAAAGGGGTATTGGGCAAGACCATGATAAAAATAAGAGTTATGGTTTCACATGAGTTCACAGTCCAGAATCAAAAACCCAGTGGTGTATTGCTTCAGAGGTTAGACTGAACTGTCGCAGTGTGATCTGACTTTCCAGAAATGAGGGCTTCCACGATGGGAGAAGGCACGTAGACATAAATTAGACTTGAAGGCACAGATACAGATGTTCCAAGGTTCCAGTAGTTCATGGTGTAGATGAGGGCCAGGCCATTGACCTGTACAGAGCTTTCTGCTGCTACCTGTTGGATGGTCAAAGCTTACCTGGAGTCTTGCTCTTCAGAGGCCAAACAGGGACTGAAGATAAAATTTAACAGCTGTATAATTAAAGGAATTCAACCAGCTCAAGCCTGTTATGTGAGAGGGTAGTTTCAGGTCAAGCTATTCAGCTAACGTTTTGTCGAAGGGTCATGAGGACTCGAAACGTCAACTCTTTTCTTCTCCGCCGATGCTGCTAGACCTGCTGAGTTTTTCCAGGTAATTCTGTTTTTGTTTTGGATTTCCAGCATCCGCAGTTTTTTTGTTCTTATCAGCTAACGAGGTGCCTGGTTAAAACCCATTGTGTTTTGGAGCAGGTAATGGTGGGGCTATTAGCACAGCATTGGAGATCAGGAGTCACAAATAGGTCTACTTTTGTCCATAGCTGGCTGATGCAGAATTCTCCTCTACGAATCCTTTGTGTTGGCTTGGCTGGAATGTTTATACCATACAATAATATATATACTCCTGCCTGTCTTCTGGCTGGGACAACATACCAGCTTAAAAAAAAGCTCTCCTGAATGCATTTAAAAATTATCTGCCTGCTATAACTTTTCAACTGATTTTTATCCCAGTTAATATTAGGGTAATTTAAATCCTCTATCCTGATTGTCCTTTTTTTGCATTTCTCAGCATTTTGCCAATTTATTTGCTCTCCTATCTCCATCTAATTGTTCAAGGTTCTATGGTATACTCCCAGCAGTTTGATTACTCATTTTTTTTGTTTTTCAATTCAATGTATATGGCCTCATTTGACAATTGTTTCAACAAATCTTCCCTCCTTAGAGCTGTAATTATTTCTTAAAACAACATTACAACCTCCACAACAAAAACAAAAATACCTGGAAAAACTCAGCAGGTCTGCAACCTCCACCCCCTTTTATCCCCTTTCTATCTTATCTGAAAGTTTGTAACCAAGAATGTTGAGCTGCCACCCTTTCCCTTCTTTGAGCCATGTTTAATTCATATTTCCAAGGCCAGGATATTTCATTCGTTCGGCGGGAGCTGGTGGGGAAGGTCGTGGAGCTGACCACCATCCACAATCGGTTCCACACCACACCGGTGCCGCTCGTGTTCCACGCAGGGCGGGCCAATTAAGGCCCGCCATGCGTGGGTCACAAGCGGTACCTGTGTGGGTGGGGGGAGGAGGGAGAGCTGGGCCTAGCACGCAGTTTGCACATGCGTGCGAAAGAGCGCTTCAATCTCCCTGAGGCACGGAGCTGCCTTGGGCAGATTGAAGCGCTTTTTGAAAAATTATTAAATACAATAAAAATTCAATGGAACATACTCCCTCATGTGACTGTGTCACATGAGATGGGACATGTTTTTAATTTCCAAGAAAAATTTTTATTTAATTCGTGGATGAGATTTCCTAAAAAACATAAAGGCCGCTTGGCCTTTTCACTTGCCCACCAACTGTAAGGTTGGACGGGCAGAGTAAAATAAAGGTTAATTACCTAGTTAGGCCTTTTAATTATTGGTGGGCATGTAGCTGATTCCGTCACGCGCCTGCCGAAAGAAATATTGTGCGATTCCGTGGTGACGTCAGGACGCACACCCGATGTCATCGCGCATCATTTTACGTTCCAGCATGTTGCACGTGTGCCCACACGCTGAATGTAAAATTCTGCCCCAGGCGTCTGATTCAGTTCATCTGTGATATTTATGAGACTTCTTGTATTGAAGCATATGTTATTAAGCTCTGTCCAACACTTTAGTTTATTTTCAAGCATTTGCTTTATATGCTTTGCACATTTGTTTTACTAAATTTCTGCCTTCCATTTCCAGCTTTGCTTTCCCCCCTCTAAAACTGTGCTCAGGTTCTCATTCTCCTGCCAGGCTGGTTTAAGCCTTCCCCAGCAGGCTCAATTTGGCCAGTTTTATCCTGTTCTTCAAATTCAGTATTAAAAATAATCATTGTCATATTTCAATAGCTGTTCAGACCTGTCTATTAATTTTAATAGCTTATGTCTCATTTTTCTATTATATAATGAAAAATTTCAGCACAGTCTACTGTCATATATAAAGTTCTGCTAGCCTAACTCTTTAATTCATTGTTTTCAAGATGATGGACAGCTGCTGTTGCCGTCTTTTTTAAAACACCAGATTCCCGCTATTGCTAAATTGTGTAGATTAGAAAGCTTGCTATCTAGGTAGGCATTGATCCTCATGACTGAATTTCTGGTGATGTTTAGGATTTGCATTGTCCCAATTGTGGGGCACCTTTTCGATCATTAAAATTGCATTAAGTTGCTTCTGTGAACTAGATCAGCACCAACCTGGGCTGCTGCTGAAATCTTTAAGCTTTTTACTGCTTCCTGCAATAGCTAATGGATTTTGAAGAAGTTCCGGTCAGTTTCAGAATTTGCAAGTGCAAGGATGTTTGATGTTAATCATCAACTATTGTAATTTATTTGCCTGGTCACATACAGGGAATCATCCGAGCATTTACCACTGAGGAAAGAGTGCCTGCTGAACATGGGGGAGAAAGGAAAGGGAATTTGAAGTCGTTTAGGAAAGCAGGTAATGAGATGTTAAGGTAGAGAAATCTAAGTACAGAATTTCAAATGGTAGGAGAAGGTGTGAGGTGAAGTTCAATGTTAGAGCAACAAAGGTCCCATGAGGTGAACAAAGACAGGGCAAAATCATTGTGGGTGAGATGAAGCCATGGAAAGCCTAGAAACTGAGGATGAGAGTTTTGAAATGCTGGGCATGGGTGATGGAAATGCAGGGCCCAGTGTGAAGGAGGATCCATTCTGTGGTATTTTGCATGAGTTGAAGCTTTTGGAGTGTTGATGGATGAAGGCTAGCTCAAGGGAGAGATACAGTCTGATCTTTTTAGTTCATTCGTGGGATGTGGATGTCGCTGGCTAGCATTTATTGCCCATTTCAAATCCTTTCCAGAGGGGTAGTAGTGAGCTTTTTATTCCAGATTTTAAAATTAATTGAGTTGAATTTAAATTCCCCTGGCAGCTGTGTTGGGGGTTTAACTCGCGTCTGCGGATCATTAGTCCAAGCCTCTGACTAGTCCAGCAGCATAACCACTATGTTGTCATATTTCCCCCCATGTTTTGGAGGCACAGGTTTTCCATAGGCCCAAACGCTATTGCAGCCATTAAAAATGGCAGAAGTCCCTTCAGATCTCTGCCATTTAATGTTTCTCACTGTCTTTAACTAAGACCCAGACTCCCCAAATAGTTTTCACAGCAAATAGTGGAATGGGTGATAGTTTACCAGAAAATAAATTGCAGTGTGCAAGTCTGACAGTTGCTGTTGATTACAGGAGATGCTGGTCTATTTTTTGCATGCCATTAACCTCATGTATTATATTTACCCAAAAAATTGTGGTCATCCATTGTAGCATTATGACCTTGCTTTGCTGAGCATCTGTTGTAATAAAAAGTACATAAGGCATGCACCCCATGTTTGTAATGCCTCTGCGTTTTCTATCCTGAATGTGTAAGCATCAATTAATTTTTCTAAAAAGTATAATGGAATGCAAGTTATCATTTAGAACATATGGAAGATCTCTCTAAGGACAGAAAATTCTGGAATCCGAATATCTTCAAACTCTTATTCACTTTACCAATCACTCCTTTAAAAAAAAATAGGCTAAATTGCAGTTTGCATGAACATTTGGCCTTAAAAATAGTGCTGCTTCACTCTAGCAGCAGAGTATTTGCATCGTGTGGCACATAAAAGAGCACATCATCAGCTTACTGTAAGCAGCATCATTGGAGATCAGCTTTATATATTTGTGGCAGTGATGTGATAGCTTAAATAAGTTACTGGAATACCATGGTCAAGTGGCAGCAGGGGACATTTAGGGAACAGTGTTCATAGCCAGTCTAAACCTTATGATACTATGGAAAAGGACAGAGAGCAATTCAGACTAAAAATAATTAATTGGGGGAGGGCCAATTTCAATGGGGTGAGAACAGATATGACCCATCTACATTGAAATTAAAGAATGGCAGGCAAAATTAATGGAATGAATTGTTGCTTTTAAAGAGGAGTTGATTCTAATACGGTCGAGGTACATTTCCAAAGAGGCAAAGGTAGGGCAAACCAAGTCAGCTCTCTGGTTGACAAAAGAGATACAAAGTAAAATGAAGCACAAAAAGGTTGTGATGACAGATGCCAAGTTAATATTACAAACGAGAACCAAATTGAATATAGGAAGTTGAGGAGAATTGAAAAAATAAAACAGAGCAGCGAAGAGAGAGCATAGAGAAGAGACTGGCAGCCAACATAAAAGAAAATTCAAAAGTTTTGTATAGGCAGATAAATAGTAAAAGGGTGGTAAAAGGAGGAATGATTAGGGATCTGGGTGTGGTTAAGACACTAAATGACTACTTTGCATCTGTCTTTACCAAGGGAGAAGATACTACTGAAGTCATAGTGAAAGAGAAGGTAGTTGAGGCACTGGATGGGCTAAATATTTATAGAGGAAGTACTAGTAAGGCTGGCTGTACATGCATTTGAGGATACTGAGAGAAGTAAGGGTGTAAATTGTGGAGGCACAGCATAATCTTCCAATCCACCTCAGATACTGGAGTGGTGCCAGAGAGCTGGAGCTTGCAAATGTTACACCCTTGTTCAGAAGGGTGTAAAGATAAACCCGGCAATTACAGACCAATCAGTTTGTAAAAGCTTTCCACCAGCATGTTTAAACGATAATCTGAGACAAAATTAGTAGTCACATGGACGAGTGTGGATTAATTAAGGAAAGCTAGCATGGATCTAAATGACCAAACATATTTAAGCAATTTGAGCTTTTAGAAGGCACAATTTCAAAATTTGCAGATGTCACAAAACTTTGAAGTATTGTGAACTGAGGAGGAGATTGATGGACTTCAAACAGACATAAATAAGCTGTTAGACTAGGTGGACAAGTGGCAGATGAAATTTAATGCAGAGAGATATGAAATGATGCATTTTGGTAGAAAGAGAAGGGAGAGACAATATAAGATAAAAGATAATTTCTAAAAGGGGTGCAGAAGCAGAGAGACCTAGGGTATATGTGTACAAACCATTGAAGGTGGCAGGCGGGTTAAGAAAGTGGTAATAAAGTGTATGGACCCTGAGCTTTTTAAATAGAGGCATAAGCCCATATAAGTAAGCAATTTATGGTGAGCCTGTATAAAACACTGGTTTAGCCTCAATTGGAGTATTGTGTCCAATTTCGGGCACTGCACTTTAGAAAGAATGTGAAGTTTTAGAGAAGGCACATAAAAGATTTACAAGAATGCTTCCAGGGATGAGGGACTTCAGTCACATAGGTTGGTGAAGTTAAGGGTTGTTCTATTTTGAGAAGAGATGGTTGAGAAGAGATTTGATAGAGCTGTCGAAAATCATGAAGTGCCTGGACTGAGTAGTTAAGGAGAAACTTCCCATAGACTGAAGAGTTGAGCACCAGAGAACATCGATTTTAAAGTGAATGGTAAAAAAAATGGTGACATGAGGGAAAAAGGCTTTTTTTTAATACAGAGTGGTTAAGATCTTGAGTGCACTGTCTGAGTGTGGATGGAGACAGATTCAATCATGTCTTTCAAAAGGAATTGGATAATTATCTAAAGAGAGAAAAAATCACAGGCCCATGAGGGCGGTGGGGAGCGGGAAGGGAGACAGGTGACACTGGTTGGAGTCATACCTAGCACAGAAGAAAAATAGTGTGGTTATTGGAGGCCTATCATATCGGCCTCAGGAATTTGCTGCAGGAGTTCCTCAGGGTAGTGTCCTAGGCCCAGCCATCTTCAGCTGCTGTTTCAATGACCTTCTCTTCTTCATAAAGATCAGAAGTGGGGGTGTTCACTGATGATGGCAGTGTTTAGTACCATTCACAACTTCTCAGGTGCTGAAGCAGTCCGTGCCTGAATGCAGCAAGACCTGATAAATGGCAAATAGAATGTGTGCCACACAAGTGCCTGACAATGGTCATCTCCAACAAGAGAGAATCTAACTTTCTCCCCATGACATTCAACGCATCACTATAGCCAAATTTTCCTACCATCAGCACCTGGGAGTTACCATTAACCAGAAACTGAGCCAGATGAGCCATATAAATAGTATGGCTTTAAGGGAATTCTATGGCGAGAACTCACCTCCTGACTCCCCAGAGCCTGTCCACCTCCATGAGGTATAAGTCGGGAATGTGGTGGAATACTCTTCACTTGCCTGTATGCATGCAGCTCCAACAACAATCAAGAAGCTTGCCACCCATCTGGACAAAGCAGTCTGCTTGATTGGCAGCCCATCCATCAACTTATACATTTGCACACTCCAGCACCGACGCACAGTGGCAGCAGTATGTATCATATATAAGATGTACTGCAGCAACTCACCAAGGGTCCTTCAATAGCACCTTCCAAACCTGTGACCTCTACCACCTAGGTGGTCAAGGGTAGTGGTAACATAGGAATGCCGCCACCTGGAAGTTCCCCTCCAAGCCACTCACCATTCTGACTTGGAAATACATCACATTCCTTCACTGTTGCTGGGTCAAAATCCTGGCACTCCCTGCCTAACAACAATTTGGGTTTACCAACACCACATGAACTGCAGTGGTTCAAGAAGGCAGCTAACCACCACCTTCTTGAGGGCAATTAGGGATGGGCAATAAATGCTAGCCTAGCCAGTGACACCTACATCCCATGAAATGAATAAAAAGAGTGGAGACTGAAGCTTTAGCTCTGGATTCTGGGTTGACATCCAGTGCCTGTTGGTGAGAGGGGGGGGGTGTCCCCTTCATATGATGGGGTTATAGAGCCCATTTAGGATTAACCACTGTATTGGGTGGTATAAGATGACCAGTGGGAGATATGCTGTCATGCCTGTAGCAATGCATTTGTGAAGCATAGAAAATCAGTGCATGAATGTTCACTTTTTTATGGCAGTGAAAGAAACATTCACATCGTAGACTGTTGGATAGTTCATCAGCTTGTCAATCCTTTGACTGTTTCTTTCTATTCTCTCTAATGGAAGAGCGAAGGTATGAAAAGCCTTGAACAAGTAGATGAAGTATAAGTTCAATGTCTCAGGTAGCACTTTTGCAAATTCAGCATTATCTCAGTACAGCACTAAATTATGAGTCCTGATTCTTGATTAGGGCTCGAACCCATAATTAAGGATAACAAAATAAGAAACCAGCAGTTTCAGGCATGATGAGCTATTGGGAGCAGAAGGGGCCCAGCAAAAGACAGAGCATGAATTCAATAAGAAAGTGAGGGCAGGTGGCACATGAAAACAGAACAAGTCAAATTGAAGAGCAGGCCCCTTGAGAATGATCACTGTTCCCTGATGAGTTTGTTGGGTAAATCCACAGTTCGATATGGTGCTGAATCACACAGACTGTAACTTACATAGTGATTGTTGTTGGACTAGTAATCCAGAGGCCAGAATGAATGATTAGGTGAAATGAGTTCAAACCTTCGGATGGCAGCTGAGGAGTTTAGATTCAGTTAATTAAATAAATGTGAACAGAAAAGCTAGTATCAACAATGATGAACGTGGAACTACTGGATTGTTGTTAAAATTCCACTTGGCTCTGTCATGTCCTTGGGGAAGGAAATCTGTCATCCTTACCTGGTCTGGCCTAAATGTGACTCCTGACAGGTAACAATATGGTTGACTCTTAATTGCCTTCTGAAACACCCTAGCAAGCCATTCAATTGTATTTGAGGAGGTGGCTCACAACCAGCTTCTAGAGAGCAATTAGGGATGGGTAATAAATTCTGGCCTAACCGTTGGCGCACACGTCTTGTGAGTGAGTGAATAGTCTTCAATGGATCAGTTGGCCATGGTGCTCTATTAATGCTTTACAATTGGTATTAGCATCCTGGGTTAGAGAGAGGAAACCTAGCTTGGGGGATTTTGCTCCTGAATATCATTGATAAGCACTAGTGTGGTGGAAAGAATTGGGCTACCATTTAATGCCACTATCGTCAAATATCCTAGAGTGAGTGTCAGCAGGCTAGCACCTGAAGAACGACTACTTCAAATATTAGATTGACCCAGACGCCAGTAGCAATGCACTCCATCAGTAGTCCTCAATTATAGGAGTGGAGCAGAGAAAAGATTACTTTTAGTTTCTGTCATGCATCCTGTTGAATGCTTGATCCTCCAGTATTGTGGTGGAAACACTGCCTTTTCCGCTGCTTCAAGAAACAATTGATGCTTCTCTTAATGGTGTTTTAAGTGTTGATTCGTAAACTAGAAGTTTATTAAGTACACCATTAAAACTTGGGCACTGTATTGGAATGCAAGAGTGCCGTGAGCTTGTATCTAGTATGTCCTTTGTGTTGAATTGCTGTGGAAAATGTTAAGTGGAGGTCATGGGCTTCTCTACATTGGGGGTAGAAAAACATTCATGCGCTGATTTTCTACACTTCTTCACAATTGTACTGTTACAAGCATGAGAGCATATCTCCCATCTGCCATATTAGGCATAGATGGTGTCAAGCAGAGGAGAAACTAATATGTAAGTGAATCAGTTTGCACACGAACAATTGGATTCAGTTTTGTGTATTTGACCACCCCCTTTAAATCTTCAGATGTTTTTGATTGGACAGAAAGTAGTCACCATACTGTGAAACAGAATTTTACTTAATCAGATTTCTGCGCAATACTGTATCTGTGGCTGGCTCAATGAATTTCAAAAGCAAGCCCTAGTTTTAATTAAAAGCACCTTGTAAAAGGAGCTTTTCTAAATATAGCTCATGTAGTTTGTAAAATTCCTTCAGCGTTAATGTATTTAATAGTTGGTGTGCATTTATCATGATATTTATATGAGTTGGATGTTGATGACTAATGCTTCAGAGTAACCCTGCTTTAATGCTGGATGTGCTTTATTTAGCCTTCAGTGCTTCATTATTTTTACGTATGAAAGCAGCGAAGGAGGAAGGTGGAGCTTGGCTAGATTTGATCTGCAATAGTTGTTTGTCCTGGTTAGTCACAAGGAACAGAAACTGCCTGAATGACTCAGCTGTTTTCAGTATATGCTGGTATGATTAATGGGTGCCGATCCTTGCATGCGAAGGCTGGCGACTCAGAACATTGGTACGTTGATTTTCTGCCCACGTCACACTCCCGTCAGTGTTAAAGGTTCTTAAAATAACATACTAGATCTTCTGTACCCTTGCTTTATGTACCAGAGAAATGTTATGATAGAAGTGGAAAGACAAGATAGCTGATGTTGCAATTTTTAGTTTTTGCAGTATTTTTAGAACAATAGGCGGTCTGACTAAACCACATCTTGTTTCTGGTGTTTTCCACTGCAGTGCAACTCTTGAGGAGTATGCTTGTGAAAATGAAAGAGATTTTTCTTTTCTTGCTCCTATCCTGAAGGCACTGACTCCATGCTTTGATGAAGTTGTGTGCGCCGCTACCTCAATCTTCGTGATGAACCTAGGTGGGAAGTGCCAACAGGCATCTGTCCACAGAGGCAGGTCACAACTGAAGCTGACCCTGTCCTGGCCTGTTCTTTGTAAAAATACATGCTAGAAAAGGGTCACTGACTGGTGAGCAGGAACGTTAGTTTTTTTTTTTCTCTCCCTCTCTCCTCTCCCTATCAAAAGGTATGCTAGTTTTCTTTCGATACTGACTGATTTTCAGCAAACTATTTTGAACCCAGGTTTCAACCTGGGACTTTTGAAGAGGTGCACCTTGGCCAGACAAACATTTCCTGCTTTGTCGTTTGAAGACTGAAAGATTTTTGATCCACTTGGAGACCCAGTTGCTGAATGTCTTCCTTGAAGGAAATGGTCAAGATGTTGCCATGCATTGTCCTAGCAACTTGGACAACTGCTTGGGATTCAGACAATGTTGGTAGTGCCACATATATTGATTCAAGGTGCTTTGGGAAGTTTTCCTTGAATCCTAACAACCCTTAAATTGGCGATGGTCGCCTGATGGGATTTGGGAAGCGAGTTCCAGGATCTTGATACTGAAAAAAGAAAGTGGCAATAAATGTCTAAGTCAGGATGCTATGCAACTTGAAAGAGAGTTTTGCTGATTTTGCTGCTGTGTTCCTCCCCAACTGGAAAGAGAAGAGACTGATGTGAACATAAAAGGAAATCCTATCTATACATTTAAATAGTAAAAGGGTGATAAAAGGATTAGAGCCGATTAGGGACCAAAAAAGGTGATTTATGCATGGGGGCTATGGTACTAAATGAATACTTTGCATCTGTCTTTACCAAGGGAGAAGGTGCCATTCAAGTTAAGGTGAAAGAGGAGCTAGTTCAGGCACTTGGTTTAAAATTGATGAAGCTGGGGGTGGGAGGTATTGGATAGGCTGTCTATACTTAAATTTAGTAAGGCACCAGAATCAGATGAGATGCATCCACTGGAAACTGAAGGAAGTGAGAGTGGAAATTGTAGAGGCCACAGGCCATAATTTTCCACTCCTTCTCAGAAACCAGGGTGATGCCAGAGGCCTGGAGAATTGCAAATGTTTGCACACTTGTACAAAAAAAGGGTGTAAAGATTATCTCATCAACTACAGGCCAATCAGTTTAACCTTGGTGCTATGGAAGCTTTTAGAAAGGATGGGCAGAATTTAATGTTTGCGATGTAGGTCTCGCCCGCCAGCTGGAGAAGCAGTGGGAGCCTTGCGTCATCTCAACTTGGGAAGGTCCGTCACGTCACGTATCCATCAGGCACTTAAGTGGCCCGTGTTGGGCCTTCCCTGAGATCGAGCAGAGGACAGCAGCTCTTCATTGCCATCAGTGCCAGTGGAACTGTGCAGCTGCCAGTAATGCATCTACAAGAGACCCAGGATCAATGCGAAACCGCAGGCCAAAGGTGAGTGAGGACAGGGAGGGGCGATGGAGGCATGGATGGGGGTTTTGAGTGCTCCCCCCTTTCCAGATCCCAGATCCCTCAGCCAAACTTGATAGGGTTTGCTTTTCAGGCTCCCAGTGTGGCAACACCACCTCCCACCACTGGTTGAATACTATTAATTGCCACTTAAGAGCCTCATTGACATCCAGGCGGGAAGGCCGTCCGTGAGACTTCCTGCTCTGGACTTAATCAGGCAGAGGTGAGAAGGTGGCGGGGTCCCCACATCGCACCCTTGCCCTCTCCAAATTTGCCTCCAGGGAAGGGAGCATTAAATTTGACTTGATGATTTGGTACAAAATTAACCATCACTTGGGCAAATGCAGATTAATTAAGAAAAGCCAGCACGGATTTATTAAGAGCAAATTTGATGAAATTTTTGAGCTAACAGGATAATGGTGTATATGGATTCCCAAAAGGCATTTGATAAAATGCTGCACAACAGACCTATGAGCATTGTTAGAGCTCATGGAACAAAAAGGACAGTAACAGCATGGATGAGAAATTGACTAAGTGACAGGACTAGAGAGTAGTGGTGAACAGTTATTTTTTGGACTGGAGGAAGGTTTATAATGGAGTTCCCAGGAGTTGGTATTAGGACCCTGCTGTCCATGATATATTAATGATGTAGACTTTGGTGTACAGAGCACAGTATCAAAATTTGTGAACAATACAAAACTTGGAAGTATTGTGAACTGTAAGGACGATAGTGTTAAACTTCAAAAGGACATAGGTTGGTGGAATAGGTGGATAAGTGGCAGATGAAATTTAACACAGGCAAGTGTGAAGTTATTAATTTTGTTAGGAAGAACGTGGAGAAAAAATATAATGGGTACAATTCTAAAGGGGGTGTAGGAGCTGAGGGATCTGCATGTATATGTGCACAATTCATTGAAGGTGCCAGGACAGGTTGAGAGAGTGATTAATAATGCATTTGGAATCCTGGGCTTTATAAATGGGGCATAGAATGAAAGAGCAAGGAATGATAAATCTGTATAAAACACTGGCTCAACCTCAACAGGAGTATTGCGTCCATTTCTGGGCACCATACCCTTCAGATGATGTGAAGGCATTAAAGAGGATGCGGAAAAGATTCACAAGAATGGCTCCAGGGATGAAGAACTTCAGTTATGTAGACAGATTGGTGAAGCTGTGATTGTTCTCCTTGGAGAAGGGAAGGTTGAGAGGAGATTTGATAGACATCATGAGGGGACTGGGTAGGGTTGATAGAGAGAAACTTCCCATTGGTGGAAGGATCGTGAACCAGAGGCGACAGGTTTAAGGTAATATGCAAAAGATGCAATGGTGACACGAGGAATAAACTTTTTAGGCAGTGAGTGGATAGGATCTGGAATGCACTACCTGAGAATGTGGTGGAGGCAGGTTCATTCATTGCATTCAAAAGAGGATTAGATCGTTATCTGAAAAGGGAAAGTTTGCAGAGCATGGGGAAATGCAGGAGAATGCCACTAGGTAAATTGCTCTTACAGAGAGCCAGCACGGCCACAACGGGCTGAACGGCGGCCTCCTGTGCTGTAATCATTCTATGATTCACTGGAGCCTTCTACATGGTAGAGAGACTTTGAGGGTCAAGAGGTGAGCTACTTGTCACAGTATATCTAGGCTGTGTCCTTCTATGTAGCTACTGTTAATGTTGCTTATCCAAGTTCCCCATCAAGACTAGCTTCTAAGATATTGATGGTGTGGGATTTGGCAATCGTAATGCCTTGAAGATTGGTAGAGATGATTGGACTTTTCCTTGGTGAAGATGGCCCCAGCTTATTACTTATGTCATGTGCATGTTACTTGCAACTTGCCACTTGTCAGCCCAAGCTTGAATGTTCTCCAAGTCCTGCTGTAGGCTGGCATGGCTGATTCATTATTGGAGGGCTTGTGAATGGAAATGAACACTGGAGTCAACAACAAATAACCACATTCCTGACCTTATGATGGGAAGGCCATTGCGACAGCCAAAGATGGCTGGCCAAATACTTTGGTTAAATGTTACCAGAGTGAACTGCCAATAACAATGAATGGTGATTTGGTCTGAAGTTTACCTGGATTGAGCAAGTGCTTTTCCCCAGGAACAACCTCTTAGGCAGAATTTAGTTTATAGTTTACCTGAATTACTGGCTTGTCGGAGCATCTCCAGTAGAATCCTTGTTCTTTACCTTCAGTGTGTTGAAGCAGCCCCAATTGCAGACATAGTCAAAAAAAAAAATTACTTGCATTTATGTAGCATCGTCCACCGGAAGTTCCAAAGCACTTTACGGCCAATGAAGTACTTGTGAAATGTAGTAATGTAGGAAACATGGCAATCTTGTTCCTTGTGCTGTTGATCAAGGCATGAGTATTGGTCAAGACGCCCAGGTTAACTAACCGCTTGTTGGGAGCTTTTACATCCACCTAAGAGGGCCTCATCCAAAAGACTCCCTCAGTATTGCAATGGAATGTCAGTTTTGACTTCTGTGTTCAAATCCTGGAGTGGGGCTTAAACATGCAACCTTCTGACTCAGGTGAGTGCTACCCACCAAGGCACGGCTGACAATTTCTGACAGTGCTGCTGAGTAATGCCTTTGGGTATTGGGGCCAGCCATCTTTGTTATGCTTTCCAAACGGAGCATTTTCTGGTCTCATCTGTATGTGGTGGTTGAATTAATTCTTTCCATGAATGAGAAAGACTACCTGATAGAAGTCATTCCCCATTATGCAGTAGAAACCTTTGAAGAAAAGAAAGTGGTCTAAAATAAAGACGGGCTTTCTTTAATAAGCACATAGTGCCAGTGTTGGAGGCGTTCTTTCAGAGAACTTGCCAATATAAATGTAATGTATATGCCACAAATTTTTGAATACTGATTGGTTCAGGTAAAAAGCTTGAGTTTGATTCAGGGGAATTACCAGGTCAAGGCCCACTATAGAACTTGAGCACATAATTCAATACTGAAAGTGTGATATTTTATCAGAGGTATGTGCCTATTCAGGTAGATGTAAAAATTCCTATAGTTAACTCGAAGAACGGGAAATCACCTCCAGCCTGGCCAATATCAATTAAAAACAGATTGACTGTCATTGCTAATTGTGGGATCTTGCTGTGTGAAACACACTAACGTGTTTGTTTACTCAAATATACGTCGCTGTAATTAATAGTATGTAGAGCACCTTTGAGGTGTTTATAAGGGTCATAGCTTACTATATAAATTAAAAGTTTATGCTGTCCATTCTGGAATTTATCTGCACACTGTTTCAAAGGTGATTATTGTTTTTGGTATTTTTAATTTCACATTTTGTGAATATGTTCATCATAATTTATAATGTTGATGAAAAACATTCTTGTGTATTAAGTGCATGTATTAGTGCTAAGCAATCTAATGCAGTGTTTGAACTTGTGGTAATCCTCTTCCCTGCATCAATAGTTTAAAAGCATGCATTTGAATTTGCACTGCAGTCTAAATGCACAGCTTCAGACTGAAAGGGAGGGTCCATGTTAGCTATACTGTATTGTGCCATGTAATGCGGTTCCTGCAGTAATTTCATCCTTTCAGCCTAAACGGTGCAAACATTTCTAAAGGTTTGATCTCTGTTCATTGTGTGGTGCAAAAATGACTGCATGGAGTGTAAGCATGCAGAAGAAGAGCATTGATTGATGATTACTGTGATCTGGTTTCAATACTGCATTATGTTTTGTTCTGTGGAGACGCCCACATTTGTGACCTGCATGTTTTTGACGCTGCAGACACTAGCTATGGGCTTGATGCTTGTTTGCCTTGGAGTGGTGGTGTGTGGCAAAAAATGGAAACATATGTTTTTTAACCTGGAACAGAAGTGAAAATAGTTCAACACCCCATTCAAGTGCAGAAAAGGTGACTAATGTCGGGGCCTTGGTTTAACCAGTGAGATCACAAAACCTTGCTGCATTGTGTGTCTGAAGTTGGCTGTCCAGTTATGTCTGTTCTGCTGGTCTGCAAACCCTGCCCATGTGAAGCTGTTGGAAGGTTTGTTCACAGTTTGAGTGCTGAAACTGCCTTTCAAAGCTGACAATGTTTGTTCATGTAATATCTAAACATTTACAGTTTTGTGTTGAATATTTTCTAACAATTATATGGGAATAATCAGAATTTTAATATTCTAAAAGGAAACTCCAGGCTCTTATTTCTGTTTCCACTTCTTTGGCCATGGTGATCCACACTTTGAGGCTAGCCACAGCGTCCACGTAAATGATGGTCTGCATGGTGAGTGGGATTCTGTTTGATTGTATCCATGCCCATCAGATCCAAAGATTTTTGTTAACCGATGAAACAAAAATTCTGCAAATTAGCTGTATTGCTGTGTTATTTTAGTGCTATTGTGAAGCTTCAAACTTCAAATGGAACAGTAACCTTCATTACTTACAACCAAATTGATTGTGAAAGTAATACGTCAGTGTAATAACAAGCTTTTTGAAATAAAAACAGTCAAGGAGAAATGCAAATGACATTACAGAAGTACGATTTTGGTAACCAAGTTGCTTTATCACTGAGTCTTATGTGACTTTCTTTCAGTGATTCATGTGCATGGTGTGCTCTTGTGGATAGTTGTGGCAACGCAAACTGCTAGTTTGACTTGCAATTTGCCATACCACTGTGGCCTTCTCATTGCTTGACATTTTAACATTCGCAAGATATTGATACAATATATTTCAAACATAACTGCTTTTGAGGTTGGTCATAAACTGATAAAAAAAGGCCATTTGCACAAAGGACAAGAGATAAATAACTTGCATTTATATAGCATCTTTTACAACCTTGGGGCACCCCAAAGTGCTTCACAACCAATGAAGCACTCTTGAAGTACAATTACTGTTGAAATGAAAACAAGTTTATTAAAGCCGTAACAACATCTAATAGATAACCCAAATTGTTTGAATTTGGGGATTGGTGTCTTGCTAATTTCTCTAGTTTAATTGTCTTACTGCAGGTTTTGACTAATTTAAATACGACACTACATAAGGGTACTCTTTAGAAAACACTTTTCTGTTGGCGAAACTTTATATTAAAGCATTTCATTAGTACTTGCTCAATAACACAAAAATTTTGTAAGTCTTGGCATTTATAAAGCACCAGCTCAAGTTGACCCAAAGCACACTACAGCCAATTAAGTACTTTTAAAGTGTAGTCAGTATTGTAAAATAGGAAATGTGTGAACCAATTTCCTCTCCTTGATGCAGGGTCTCCCTTTATGCACTAATTTTGAAAAAAACTTTCCATTCTAACGTGCAATAAATGTGATAGATTTAAGTGACTGCTTCCATATCGTAATTGTTCATGACAAAAGTAGTTTGACTTGCTCTTCAGTGTCTCTATTTAGACTCGAATGATTTCTAAACTATGTTCCCGTCATTCTTTATTGCTAGGGGGTTTCACAGTTTGAATCATTCTTCTTTCTTTGCATCTTAATGCTGCTGCAGTGCAGCCAGGCCCCAGTGTATCTCCATGCTGTTTTGTGGGAAAAGGTCATATTTATAGCTGACCCTTTAAGATTATAAGATTGGGATGCTGCCCAGGTGATCTTTTCTTGCCCCCATTCTACAAAATAGGTGATGTTCCCTCTTTGGCTCCGAGTTTTTTCTCACCTGGAAAATGTTTTTCGCTGCCATAAGGCAACTGGGGCTATGCACTGATAGAAGGAAGGAGGTGGCTCTCTTTCCCTGACTGAGCCCTCAAGCTTGTGTCCTTCAACTCCAAAGTGGATGACCTTCCACTTACCTATATTTGTCACAGTTTTGTCCATTCATTTAGTCTTCATATAACTGTAGCTTTATGTTACCAGCTAGACTGCTTGTAATGTGTCAGATACATCAATCCAGTTTCTGCCACCAAACAGTTAGGCACCATATTATAGTCAGGACACTAGAGGCTGGTTCAGGAAGCAAATATCTTGCCTAGGTGAAGGATTTGCTAGACTGCAGCATTTCTCTGGAAATAACTGTGCAGATCATTGCCTAAGGGATCTTGTTCCACCGTTTTGCTTTGCTATGGGATTTGGGGGATTCCACCAGAATTACCAGCCAAGCTGTTGGAAAAGGCTTTTTGGCGAAGACGTGGAAGATTTATATGAAAGTCACAACTTCCACTGACAGAATCTTTGGGCTTCTGGAATGGCAAAGACAAAGCTACCCACTGGGGGCTATGTTGTCCAGTTTAGGCACTAAATGATGGTCAATATTCTTTTTAGTGATTTCAATTCAGGCTCCAGTGTGCGTTTCCGACAACAGCCTTTTGTTTTAAAAATCTTCCACGGGATGTGAACATTAGGATGGTGGTGAGCTGCCTTTTTGAACCACTGCAGTCCATCTGTTATACACCCACAGTCCCGTTAGGGCAAAAGTTCCAGGATTTTGACAGTGAAGGATTGGCAATATAATTCTAAGTGAGGATGGTCTGTGGCTTGAAGGGTAACTTGCAGGTGGTGGTATTCCCACATGTATGCTGCCCTTGCCCTTCCAGGCGACAGAGGTCATGGGTTTGGAAGGGGCTGTTGAAGGAGACTTGGCGAGTTGCTGTAGTACATCTTGTACATTGCACTCTTCTGCCACTGTGCATTGGTGGTGGATGGGATGCTGATCAAGCAGGCTGCTTTGTCCTGGCTAATCCCCATCTCTAGCTAAAAAGAGATATTTGTAGCCTGGTCCCAGTTTATTGCAGGAATTTGCATGCTTCCTGTTCCTGAACGCTAAATTGGGCATGCAAGCATAACTGCAGGATTCAGTGCTATTTGGGGATTTGAACTATTTCATTTTCCATAGTTTATTAGAAGATACAGATTTTAAGAAATGATTGATGACTCGCCTCAGTAATGAGAAAATTGGTAAAAATTCTGTCTCTTTTAATTAATTGGCTGCTGTTAGAAGATTTTGGTATTGAATGCATTTCTTCACTCAGCAATATTATTGCATTTAATAGATCATTGCATTAAAGCCTTTATCCATCACTCTTAACAATACACACTACTTTCCCTGCCTCCACGTACTGCCAACTTTCATACCTATCCTTCTTCAGATGTTGATTCCTTGCTAGTATACAGCCCCACTGGCAGTGCTTTTAGTGCTTGGCTAACTGCACAAAGCAGAACTCGAACCTGTATGGCATAATGCTGCACTGAGTGGTGACTTTGCCTGCTACCTTATCAAGGAGAATAGCATTGCACTTTAAATAGGCTGCAGTCCATTGTCTCTAGTATCCTCTTCCTCCTGCACATTTGAAAAAAAAACTTCTTGCCTATAAAATCGCACACTAAAATTGCTGAAATGTATGTGAGTTGTGTGTTGACTTGTTACCCTGTGTTTCTACCATGTGAGGAAAATGTCTGTGTATTGCATTGGCCAAGTTCAAGAGCTTATTGACAATTTGCAGTTGTTGTACCACTGTGTATGATGGGCTTGTTCCTGCAATAAGTAGTAGGCCAAAAATCCATTGGACTCTTAAGAATAAAATAAGACTGGGTTTTGCATGTTTATTATTATCATTGGTCATATAGTTTGTATTACTGAACAAAATGCAGGACATAAATACACCTGTAAACTGGCTTTATTGTGCGCTCATTATTTTGATGTGATTTTTGAACACCAAATCTGTTATGTTGCTTCTGCCCTTTGATCATAAGATTAGCAAACTGGTACACTTTTAAACAATGCCATTTGATCTGTAACCAAACAAGGATAGGGGTTCACTTAAATTCTGGTGAAAAGTTGACTAATAACCCTGTAGCATTGATAGCTGGAGTAGCAAGAACATTTAAGTTGATTTGTAGGTGTAGATTCCTTCTGGTTAGGCGGTGAACTACATGTAATTGCCATGTCCTTAAGACATGAAAGATATTATAAACTATTAAACCATACCTTTTTGCTAATTTAAAAAGTGGTCTTGCTGAACCAAAAGATGGCTGCCACAGGTCACATGATTGACAAGTTGGCTACACTTTTTGGAAATTTCCAACAGCAGCTATTACAGGACACTCTGGTTCAATAGGCTTAAAAGCCTTCACAGAACCCAATGTGGGACCTGCAGACTCTGCCGCATGTGGGGCAGGCGGTACTTGAAGGGTTGGGTAGATGGGTTATTTGGAGATTTGTGCATTCCTTCCTACACCTAAAATTTGCCTCTGCACGCTCCCACCAAAGTCCCTTGTTGTGTTCGGAGCCTTCCCAAATGAGTCTTCTCCAATTTGGTTGGTCACAAGCCAGGGTCCCCTGTCGGCGGGTATGTTTGATCTCTTTAGGGATGTTCCTATAGGGATGCTTTGAGGATATCCCTAAAGTGTTTCTGTTGTTCTCCTGGGAGCTTCCTACCAAGTTCTGAGTAGAGCAGTCACTTGGGAGTCTGGTGTCAAGCATACGAGCGACACATCCCGCCCAATGGCTTTGAATGATGCTGGGCATGTTGACTTGGGAGAAGGCACTGCTGTTGGACCCCTTTACTTGCTTTTGGATTTGGAGGACCTTGCAAAGGCATTGCTGATGGTACTTCTCCAGTGCTCTGATGTGCCTGCGGTAGGTTGCTCAAGTCTCCAAAGCATATAGGAGATTGGGGGGAATCACTGCTGCCCAGTAAACCATGACCTTAGTCTCGGGTTTGAGATCCTGGTGTTCAAATACTCTCTTCCTCTGTAGGCTGAGCTGGCACATTGGCAGCCATGATCAGTTTTGTGGTCTGCTTTCGTCGAGAGGAGTCCCCTAAGATATAGAAAGTGGTACTTGTAATATGAGATACTCGGATCTTCAGGTTATTACGATCCCCATAGAGACCGATAACTTTTAAAAAGAAATTTGAATTTCCAGTTAATAGCTGAATGAATGGCGCATCGAGATTTCATGTGTTAAGATGTTTACTGTGATAGACTAAAAGCACTATTGACTAAACACTATTTTTGTGGGCATCTTATACTTAAACTATAGAAAAGAGCTTTTAACACATCTAAAAAAACCCACTATCGAGTATACGTTATACTGTACTTTAAGTAGACATTCAATTCTCTTGTAACCAGTCCAAAATGATTCTTAGCTCCTGAGGGTTTACTTTCAATCCTTTCCTTTCCCAGCCTGCAAAGTTTTAATCTCAGAACTATCTTTCATAGTGAGGCTTTTTCCCTGGAGATTCTTCCTCTAGTGCAAGCTAGGCGAATTTTCCAGCCTCTCTTTAATGTCTCATGAATTTGTTCTTTTCAATCCGAATGTGAGCTCCCACCCACATTCCAGCGTGGTAAACCACAGCACCTTGCTGCCTATAGTTGCTCTCCCTCTCCCAGACTCTTGCACGTTAACCTTAATATTCAGTGATGTTTTAGGAAAGCCTGTAACCCAGTATCACAGTGGCTTCCTCTGTACCTTTCTGCTCTCAAAGCCTATTAGCATGGCAAATTGAATCACATGGGCCTTTCATCCAGGAAGAAATGCTGATTAGCTATTCTTTAGACGCCAATTCTATTCTATTGTGGAATTAAATGAATAGTTAAAGCACAACTGTTCACAACCCGACTTTCTCAACACTTCTGGGACTTTGGAGACTCGCAGTCCACTATTAACACACAGACTGCTGCAATTGTCTCCAAGCGTAAACACCTTGCACCTTCTTCCCAGTAAAACAATCTGTGCCCCTTTTAACCTCTAACAATTGCACCACCCAAGCTTGCTGTCAGGCAGACTTCAAAACAGGTCACGGGACCCCCTTCATTTTACCTTAAATTAAAGAGAGCCCCAAGCATAGCCATCTTTATAAATCTCATAATTGTAAAGTGAATAGTTAACTACTGACTCAACTTTAGCTAGGCCTGACAAGCTTACTGAATTGTCTGAAATAGTCAGTGTGCTTAATGTGTTACAAGCACTCCAGTTGTAATTGAATTTCATTGGTAATGGCAAATGTTTAACACCATTTGCCTGACACTAATGACTGCCCAGGATAAGCGTGGATGTTGTAAGTGATGGTGACTGTACAAATGGTCATTCTACCATGCAGTATGTTTACACATTAAACGCTAACACTTCGACCAAGCATCTCATCTAATTTGATACATAATTTACAACCTCGTTTGTTTCCTCTCTTACCAGGAGGTTGGCAGTTCAGTTAATTCCCAGTGTGTAGCAGAGAGTCAATAGGGTGTGAATTCAATTTGATGAGTAGGTTATCACTTTATCACAAACCAGAAATCACTGTATTTAAGTTGAGATAAAAACTTGTCCCCACAAGATATTTTGTTCGACAGTTTACGTTTTATGAATTCAATTTTGCTTGAATAGCACCAGAATCTAGAGACCTGTCATGTGGAGATGCTGGGAAAGCTTGGGTTGGTTCCCTTAGAGTTGAGAACACTAGGATAAATACTTGAAGGGAAAATATTTGCAGAGCTATGGGGGAAGAACAGGGGAGTGAAACTTTGATAGTGCTATGAAAGAGCACTTTGGGCTGCATAGCTGCCTCTGACACTGTATTATTCTAAGACAATTATATTTATATCCATTAAATGCATAACTTAGGAGAACAAAACTGATGCATGCAACATTGTTTAACTGACACTTAAAGTATAGACAGTTTGTGTATGGTTTTGGATTTATATCTGGCTGTTGCATCACAATAATGGTTCTGTTAATATTCTATTTCTGTTCTCAATTGAAGTGGGATAATTCAGGTTGCCTGCCATATTTGTTTACATGTCACTCCATAAAGAGACAATGGGGAGATTTTACTGGGTAGCCTTGTGGTTCAGGCAGAATCCTTTCAAAATAATGGTTCTGCCCATACCAGGGCCAATAAGAGAAAAGCACATAGTGTAAATGTTAATAATTTACCAATAAGTCAATTCAGCTAATAATCAGCTGGTGCACATGCTACTTGTGTGCAGGAGTTAAGAGGCAGTGATACCAGGCCCAAGCAATCACCTGTGCAATCTTAGCTTGTAACTGAGAACAAATGTAAAGATTGGAGCAGCTGGAATTGTTTATTTTTATATTTTAAAAAGAACTGAACTAGTTGATGCCTACGCATCATACAATATATTTTTGATATACAGTTCAAGACGGTTGAATTGTGATTGAAAACAATTCAATTTTAAAAAAGGCTGTCAGTGCTGGAAATCTGAAATAAAAAGAGAATGCTGAAACAAACAGCAGGTCCATTTGCAAAAATAAGATAAATGAATGTTTAAATAAAACCCATTGCCACAGCCATCCAAGTTGCTAACCTGCTTTCCAAATGCTAGTATACCTATTGTTTATTTGCCCAGTATTTTGTGCCTTACTACTTAGCAGCTGCTCTGTTTACCAGCAGTATGACTTGACCCTACTTTGCATATTGTATTCCTGACTATGAAGTATGTGTCAACTGTTTTCTCCTTCACCCCTTTCCTTTTCAAAAAATATTGAAAATATCAGACTTTGATTCTTTTATTCATTTATGGAATATGGGCGTCCCTGGCTGGGCCAGCATTTACTGCCCTTCCCTAATTGCCCTGGAGAAGGTGGTGGTGAGCTATCTTCTTGAGCTGCTGCAGTCCATGTAGTCCAGGTACACCCACATTGCTGTTAGAGGGGGAGTTCCAGGATTTAGACCCAGTGGAAGTGAAGGAACAGCAATATATTTCCAAGGCAGGATAGTGAGTGGCTTGGAGGGGAACTTCCAGGTGGCGGTGTTCCCATTTGTCTGCTGCCCTTGTCCTTCTAGATAGTAGTGGCTTTGGGTTTGCCTGCCTAAGGAACCTTGGTGAGATCCTGCAGTGCATCTTGTAGATGGTACTCACTGCTGCCTCGGTGCATTGGTGGTGGAGGGAGTGAATGTTTGTGGATGGGGTGCCAGTCAAGCGGGCTGCTTTGTTTTGGATGGTGTGAAGCTTCTTATGTTGTTGGAGCTGCACTCACCCAGGCAAGTGGAGATCACACTGCTGATTTGTGCCTTGTAGATGGTGGACAGGCTTTGGAGAGTCAGGAGGTGAAGGAATTCTGCTCATTGTAAAGACAGTGGCAAACGGTTGACCAATTGGCTTTAATTAGTTTTAGTTTTGTTTCTTTGCATAGATTGTTTTGTTTATGACTTCAAAAAGTACTCTTTTCCGGGGTTAAGTTTAGGGTAACTTGAACTGTCTGTACATTTTTTTCATACTTTATGAGTGATGAAGAATGGCGAAGACGAATGTGACTGATTCAGCACAAGGTAGCTGAATGAAATGGGAATAAAAATGGTTGTTTATATAATGGCCAGTGCATCCAACTGGGACTTGTAACAGAATGTCCCTGTAGCATGCTACTGCTAATATGTAAACATTGAGCGCTCTCTGACCCAATTTAATTTCATCAGATCATTTACTTATTTTGAAATGTTACTGCTTTGGTGGGTTTTGATTTGCATTGAGACTTCTGCGCTTTCTTTCGGTTGTGGGGGTGGCAGTGGTGGATGGGGCTGGGAAAGCAGCAGTGGAAGCAGTGCTTTCTCAGAATAAACTCCAGGGGGCTTTCTCTCATCCCTCCTTATCTCCACCTCATTGATCCCTAAATTCACTATCCCCCTGAGATTAGTTAAACTTTTAGTTGCTTCCTGGAGGCCCCACTCACTTGATTTTTATATGAACATCAAGCAGAAAGCCCCAGGAGTCTGGGAAAGGATCCCTCTTGGACTGGGTGAAAGGGTAGTTAAGGCAGTCTTGTGACTCCAGTGAGCTCAAGGGATTTACCTCTCAAGTCCTATTAATGGAACAGTTTGTTGTTCTGAATCTGATGAAGCAATAAACAAGATAGAAAGCCAATTTCTATAACATCAGTTCTTCATCCAGCTTCTGGATTAACTGGAATTGACCAAGTCTTCACTTGTTTTGTGATAACCTATTGTTAAACTTAGTAGTCACATATTATTGTTCCACCTATAGTATAAACAATATGCATGTGCAGTTGGTTGAAAGTTGCGATTGTGAATTAATTTTATCTCCATTGGATAAACTGTCAGGGAGGGTGTTCTGTGCAGGCTGGCAGTTGGAAAATTGCTTGTGACCAGCATCAGCAACTCACCTGCAGGCGCTGAGAAAGAATAGCACTGCTGCCACAAGTAGTAAAGAGAAATACTCCTGGAGATGATATATAGACTTGATTTTGGGGGCAACAGTGTTATATTGCGCACCTTAGAACGTTGGTACAAGGCTGTAAATAGCATGTTAAGAGCTCTCTGACATTCCTACATTTTTCTGCCTTTCTTAATATGATTGTAATGTGCAGAAAAATTGCTGTATAGGTTCAGTCAGGCTGTGGTGTTTGGACAATTTAATTGTGATGGCTGTGCTGTAGATTAAATTTTCCTTGGAGTGGAGTGCTATTACACAGTGGGCATTTGGCAGACCACTTTGAGAGGAAGCCATTAGCGATGACTGCCATGGTTGGGTTATATTGTATTTGTGTTGAGCTTTGGGTAATTATCTTTGTTCTAAATCATAATGCTGTCCATTCAAACTGTGAATATTATCTGATTGCACTGATTAAGATCCATTTGATCTGTATAATGCATCTTGAGCATTTTAATGTTCTATTAAATGAAGGGTTTATTTTCATTTTTTAATGTAGCCATATTTTTTTTATGCAGGCTGCCTTCCAGTCAGGCCAGAATGCAGCTCCTCCTCCGCTTGTATACTCCCAAAATCCACAGACAATGACTACACAACCACAGACTAGACAGGTAAGATGCCTATGGCGAATGCCACTACAGCATCTTGACTTCATTTCACATTTAAAAATGTGGTGTTAAAAGGCATGCTTTTGGTGTAATGCATTTTATTTTCAGTGCTTTCCACAACAGAATAACTGTCAGGCAGTCAATGATGACAGTGCTGTTAACTAATGATAGTGTAGTTAGCAGAACAAGCTATACCATATTTGCACAGAAACTGGTTCATATCAGCAAAGATGAATTAGTAACGTAGATGCAAACATAATGTAAACTCAATTTTCAAAGGAAATATAACGGTCTGTCGAAGGATTAGAGAATGTCTTGAGAGTCATTTATTCGCAAATTATGACAACTTCAAATATGAATCCATGAATAACATAGTCATTTTATTAAACTCAGAATTTCAAACTATTTCTAGGTATATTGATGAGCCAAGATGTTATTGTCAGCTGCATGATTGAGCTAGTATTGCTTGTCTACCTTAATTAACAAAGGCTGATGACTGACCGATATTATCAATATTCCATCTGATAGTTGCAAAGAACTATAGAGGATTGTTATCTGTCCATGATCTTTCACCACCTGTATACAGGATCCTGCAAAATATACACCGTGTTGGGAAGAACGCCACCCCTCCCCCACCCATCTACAATCTGATACTCCACAGTCACTCCAGTTGCACCCCAGCTGAGAAATCTTGAGCTTGAGCTCAAACAGCTGGAGACATTTCCTACTCACGTGATCCCCCAAGAGAGTGTCCCGAAGATTCCACGTGGCGCAGGAATTGTAAGCCGTAGGTCTCAGCTGCCCATCCATAATCTAAACAAAATATCTCTTCCATCTTTCAGAATCTAGTTAGTATCTTGTTTAAACTATTCATTTTAATTAATGCCTCAGCACCTGTATGCTAAAGCTCTTATTAATTCACTTATTGTTATACTTTGCCCACTCATGCAAGACAATACCACAGTTGATTTTTTTTACTTGCTCCCTGAAGTTCACTCTGCTCTGCCTTCAAGCTCTGTCAGTCATGCACTCCTCACCTCTGCACAGCTAATGCCCTACTATCTGCACTGTGATGTTTCTACTTGACTATCTATTTTTTCACAGTGTGCTCTCTGTCTTCCGCTGGCTCCCACAGGCTCTCACTTTCTCTCCTGCTGACTCCTCGCTGTCATTTTTACCTGTTAGTCTCCAGCACTGTTGCCCTACAGGTGCCCTCACTCTGTCTCCTGTGCTCTGCTCCTCCCCTGCTCTGCGCCTCCTCATGCCCCCTCCCCCCCACGTCAGTTACATGATCATCCTATTTGTTCCTTTTTTATATTGAAATAATGTGATTAAGATTTTTATTGGCTTATTATCCACATCCACAGAATAGCGAATTTGGCCTTCATTTTAAAAGCTGTTCTCTTTAGACTTGTTCTGGTATTAGATTGGCAGAATTTTTTTTAGCAACTCTTGCCACACAAATTGTTATTCTCTCCTCTCTTTTTCTTGGTGCGATGCAGTTCTGTGGGTGTCAGGCACCCAACTGCCCTTTTCACAAGTGGATCTTCTCCATGAACTTAGACATCGGATGTTAGCCAGCTACTTGACTATGCATCACTACTGAGCTGAATCCTGTTTTCACCCTGTTTCCAGACATGCAGATTTTTAGCAGAGGGTTACTGGATGGTGATCAGGTGCAGGAGCAACGGCTAAATTCACCCCATCCCCGACCTTTTTATCCAGGAGCAGTGATTTCAATTATGTTTGGCTATCATCACTTCAGTAGAGATCAGATATTCAGCAATCTTGGAATCAAACCTTCCTCGTCTGTATGGATCCATTTATCACTGTCATGCCTGTTAAGCTATCATCGGAGTCATTTCTTTTTCTGATAATGTTTTTAATAATAGTTTTTTGTGAAAACTTAAACTGTAGAGTCCAAGTTATCAAGTTTGGCATCATCAAGTGAAAGTTAAATGAATTATTTTTTTTCTGTATGGTCTTCCTAATTTGAATGAGCTTTACTCTCCACAAACAGACTCTTGGTCAGTCGTTTTTTTTTATGTAGGGCACTTGGAGGCTGTTGTGTTTAAGTTCCTAGCATTAAATGATTCACTGTTTCAGTTAAGTTCTGAGAGAAGTGGGTATGATGGAAGACTGCACTGCCATAATAGCTCCAGTTTGGGGCCAGACTCTTGAATTCTGTCTCATCAGTTGATTCCCATTCAATTGTGTACAGGTTCAACCTTATATATGCACAACAAATGAGGAAAAACTGGTAATGTAAAGGAAGGAAATTTCCTTGTCCATCCAGTTGTTGGGAGAAATGCCTCTCCTTGGTATGATGCTGTTTCCAAAGTTCATTATTAATCTTATTGGAATTTCTGCCTCAACACTGTAATTTGAACAATCGGATATGGTTTCCTGATCTATCTAGGAAATCAGATTGCCATATTCCTCCACCTCCCCGCAAACCCCCCCCCCCATTCCATTCTACTCCACTCCACTCCTGTTCCCTTTTGAAATTACTATACTATCTTGAACACACTTTGTTTACACGCAGAGGAGCAGCAGGGCCTACTAGGATGTCTGTCCCTCTCTCTCTCACACTGCTATAAGCACCATGCCATGATTGGTTAGGATGTATGCTTTTTAACTGAACTGACTCATTCCCCACTGAAATTAGTCGCTCAGATAAAAATTGGCCAAATTCTTCAAGTAAGGTGGAAATGAACTTGAATATCACTAGGACTCATCTTAATCCCATGAGTTTACATATATAGCGAGCAGCAGTATCGCATTAAAAAAAAATGCTCTTTGCAACCTCATTGCTTCTAAGTTTATTGAAAACACTTAACCTAATTCATTTACTTATAACAAGCTAATTTCCTGACCACATAAGCCCCCCAAACAAAACTGGGTTATGAGGAGCTCCAATTTAATAACTGTTTCTATGCACTGTCTCCTATTCTTAATGCTATGATCACTTAAATTCTATACGTACCAAAAATACGTATTTTCTTGTTTGAGAAATTGTGTAAAAGCAATGCAGCAAAGTAGAAAACTATGCATCTAGTAAATTGAGAAATTGATCAGATATTTGTTTCTAATTTATTAGAAAATGAGTTCCTCTATGGATAGAAGTACTTCTAATTCTGATTTGTGGAAAGCTTTAATTTTTTTTTACCTAATGTATTGTGTTTAGTGACTTGAAGTACCAGTATATTAGAATTGTGGTTTAATGCTTGTGCTTTGAGTTTTCTAGTCTGTCCTTGCGTTCTTGCTGACTCTGTGTGCCTTTCCCTTGTGTATTTCTTACTTCTCTTCAGTTCGCAGCAGGGCCTCGGGCTGCCCACCACCAGGTATTTACCCCATTCACTTCATACATCTGGAATTTTGCCATTAAAATTTAGCCTTAATGAATAGTTCTAATTTTTATGATCAAACAGTCCATTTATAAAAAAGGGAGAGGAACGCCTTTAGCTAAAGATCAGAATAATATCTGATAACCAAAACATTTTTGACATTTGCTTAAGCGACAATTCATTTCAAGCTACAGAAGATTCAGGATTGTGTTCTAGCAGGACTCCTTTTGGCCACCAGATAATTTGATTTGATGGTCAGGTAGCTATTATTGGTTGAAATGATTTAACCTCCTGTCTTTTCCTTTCCACTACTCTGATTTACTGGGTATGGAGGGGATCTGACTTCATTATTTTTCATTCATGATTAAAAAGTGAAGTTGTTAGTTAAACCGTTTGCGTACTGGATATTTTTGAAGATCCTTTTTGAAGGCGCAAGTTTTTTTTCATGAACTGATGATTATAGATTATACATATAATTTATAAAACTTTTGTATTTTTAAACCCATTCCCAATACTTGGTAGAAAAATGTTTTCTGAATATTATGTAATCAGAAATTTTGCTGAAAGCTGTCACAGATTTTTAAAAATTCATTCACGGGGTGTGGGCTTCACTGGCTGAGCTGGCATTTATTGCCCATCCCTAGCTGCCTTTGAGAAGATGGTGGCAAGCTGCCTTCTTGAACCTCTGCAATCCATGTGGTATAGTTACACCCAGAGTGCTGTTAGGAAGTAATTGCTGCAAGTAAATGTGTAACATTTTTGGGAATTATAAATCAAAGCCAGGATGACTTAACACCTCCAGAATTGGCTCTCCACTTCGAATGCTCTTGTCCTCATTATTTCCCAAATCTCATCTCTGCTACTCCTGGTGAAGCAGTCCACAAATTCACGGACAGGAGACTTGAAAACGTTTCAAATAACTGACCTAGGTGTTCATAAATGGCTCAATAACCTGAAACTATTCCATTGTGAAACCTTCATGCTACTGAAAGATCAAACCAGACAGCTTCTTCAGCACTGCATGTTTCCAATCTGTACACCACACCTTGAATATTCACATGCAGGACTAACTGAAGAATTTTTTCCAAAAACAAAGGTATCTGCTTAGTTGCTTCTACCAGCTCTGAATCCAGCCTTCCCCTCTTGCTGATGAAACCTCCGTACTGAGTATCTCCTCCTGAGCTCTCATCTCCATGAAACTCATCACCTTCTTTCTCAATATTTTCCACTTTCTGCTGGCCATCCAAATTCCTCTCCTCAGCCCCATGCTTGCCATCATTAATCCACCTCTATACTTAAGCATTGTCGCTACCACTTCAAAACTGACATCATCATGAACTTAAAAGACCCCCTCAACCAACCTATTCAGTTCATAACAACATCTTCAATTTTTCTTCCATTTCACAGTACTGGAACATTTCTTTACCTCACAGTTGTGCTCCACCATTGCATTATAGATCCACCAATAAGTAATTTGCTCAGTCATGTTTACAAGTAACTCTCAGTGACATAATCTGGAAGCACACTGTCAGCTCCCATGTATAGCAGTGGTACCCAGCCTTAACTTCACATCATCCACTGATTGTCCAGAATCTTTTTGACATTAAAACTTGAATGAGATAAAATTTTTCTCGAGCTAAAATATCATAATTAAAACAAAAATTCAAAGCTGTTCTCATGAGATTCCTGCCCTACCTGCCTTTGGAGGCATTGGTCAATGCAGTTGCCACCTTAACCCAAGTTCAAAGATGTGAAACCTTGGCATTGGGTCCCAGGTTTTGTTTGCTTCCCAACATTAACTAAGGCTGCTTCCATCCATCACCAAAAGATTGCTGTTGCTCCATTGCTGCAGAAATCCTGATCCACGCCATTACCATCTCGAATGATTATCTTTGGTGCTCTGCTTGCCAGCCTCTTGACTTCTATTGTCTGTGTCTTTAGCTATATAAAGTCCTTGCACTTCTATTGTTTGCTTTAGCTGAATCCTACCAGCTCTTTATGCCCAGCAAACATGTAGCAAGATCCTTCTCCTTGCCTTCAAACCCCTCCACCAATTTGTCTTGCCCTATCTTCTTGACCTCTGGCCGTATGCCTCCATTTACACGCTCTGCTGCTCTGACAGCTGGTTGCTCAGTCTCTCTGCTGTGTCCTTGGCAAAGCTCTTTCAGACACTTTTTTCTATCATTTGAAGCTCCTTTGCTAAATGTGCCTCCTTATCATTTACCTCTCAGCTTTCAACTGTTTTCTTCAAAAAACTTTCACTGTATTTTTGCTTACCTCCCCCAGTTTTGTTTGCTCCCTCCTTTTTTGCCTGCTGTCCAGTGAAACACTTTTTTGAGACAACTTCCTGTACATCAGGTGTACTATTGAACAGCATCAACTTATGTTTATATAGCGCCTTTAACATAATGAAATGCCCCAAGACACTCCACAGGAGCCTTATAAAACAAAGTATAACACTGAGCCACACAAGGAGATATTAGGTCAGATGACCAAAAGCTTGGTCAACGAGTAAGTGTCCTAAAGGATGAAAACAAGGTGGAGAGATGTCGGGTGGTTATTCCAGAGTTTGTGGTCGAGCTAACTGAAGACAAGGGTGCCAATGGTGGAGCAATTAAAATAGGGGATGCACAAGAGGCCAGAGTTAGGAGTACTGATTACAATGATAGGGAGTAGCAAGACCACGGAAAGATTTGGTAAAATGATGAGAATTTTAAAGTCAAGACATTGCTTGGCCGGACTCAGAGGGCACAGGTGAAACGGCACTTGAAGTAAGTTAAGACTCAGCAGAGTTTTGGATGAGTTCAAGTTTATGGAGGGTAGAATGTGGGAGACCTGCCGGAAGTGGGTTAGAATAGATGAGTCTGAAGATTATGAAGGCATGAATGAGGGCCGCAGCAACAGATGAACTCAGGCGAAGTCAGGCAATGTTACAGACTGGAAATAAATGGCTTAGTGATGGCATAAATATGAGGTCAGAAGCTCATCTCTGATCAAATGTGGCACCAAGGTTGGGACTAGACTGCCTTAATCACAGACTGTTGCCAGAGAGAGGGATGGAGTCAGTAGCCAAGGAATGGTGTTTGGTGCTTGATCTTCTCAATATTTAATTGGAGGAAATTCTGCTCATCCAATACTGGATGTTGGATAAACAGTCTGATAATTTATCAACAGTGGAGGAATCGAGAGAAGATGGTGAGGGATAGCTGCGTGTCATCAATGTAGATATGAAAACCAACACTCTGCCTTTGCTTTTGGATGATGTCACCAAAGGCAGCACGCAGAACTAGAAAGGAGCCAAAATAGATCCTTGGGGGACACCAGAGGTAATGGACCGGGAACAAGAAGAAAAAGCCATTGCAAATGATTTTCTGGTTACGATTAAATAGATAGGGATGAAACAAGATGAGAGCAGTCCAATTCAGTGGATGATCTTAGAGAGGCATTGGAGGAGGATGATATGGTCAACTGTGTCATAGGCTGCAGACAATTGAGAAGGATGAGGAGGGCAAGCTTACATTTGTCATAGTTGAGGAACTATAAACCATTTGAATCCTAAGTCTAATACCATTTAAAAATGATGGTTTAAAAAATATTGTAGAGCTTTTTATAAAAGTTGTTCCATAATCATGGTGTAGGGAGATTTAAAAAACCCAAGTTTTCAGTACCCATAAACACTTTCTTAATTGCATTTCTTTTGTACTAGCAGTGTGTGTATTCTGCTGGCCTTTGTTTCCTATTCTAATAGTCATGGTGATGACAATTTCCTCATCTAGATATTTGAATTCTTGTTGAGCTTATTGCTTTCGATTCCTCCTCAGGCTGTTAAATCAGTTACAAAACACCAGTTGCACATTTGATGGAAGTTAAAATTTTAATCTTAATTTCACAGTGATGATCTGCACTGTTGAGTAATCTGTGCCATTCAATCAGCATCATTGTAACATTCTCCAGTTCATTTACTAAGTGTGAATGTTTAGAGAAGAGAACTTCCTTTTTAATAACTTTTGACAATGACTAAGCATCCAATGGCAGAGAAAGGTTCCATTTGAGATTATCAGTCTTGGGCGCCATATCTTCTTCAAACTTGCCAACAACTCTGTAAAAAGTTATTTTTCTGAATAATGACAGCAGACAATAGCATTTGTTGTTCTGGTTCAACTAATGTTTTGAACAATGTTTCCTGACTCTTTCAATAAAACAGTAATTTTTTAAAAATTTTTCATGCACCCTGCTCAGAAGCTCTTTGAATAACTTATGTGATAATTTTCCATTTTGTAAAGTATTTAAAAACAGCATACCACTTGGGCGGTAATGACATTGCTGCCATTCCTAAAAGAAGACAGTCATTTTCAGTCGAGCAATTGTTGACATGTTTGATCAGTTTTTAGAACTACTTTTTAAGGTCAATAAAGGGTGATGGTGATCTTCTGTGGTTTTACTTTTTTCAACTGTGTACATTTATTTGCTATTCTCAATTTAGCAATTCATATCCAATGCTAAATTGCAAAGGGCGACTGGTGAAACTTGTGTGATCTGGGAATCAGGCTTTTTAATACACTCTCACCTGTCATTTAAAAAATACTCTTCAAAGCTGATTTTAAAGGTGTTTGTGATAAATAGAATATGTCATGGACAGCAGCCGAACTGTGGCAAATACCTCCATTGATGAGATACTCAGGTGCCAACCATGACCTGTTCTTCATTGTTGTTTGACTGAGTGGATTGCATTGGAGGGCTTTGGTCAATTTTGAGTACAAAGTGGCTGTAGAATGGGAACAAAACAAAATCTCTGTCATGCTATGAAAAACATTAACAATGAAAAACGTTGGAAGTTTTATTTTTTAAGCAGAATCATTTACATTACCTGAGGGTGGAAGTCTTTGTTCCTGGAGGACACTGTTAATTTTAACTATCTTTTCCTTCACCCCTCTTCCCCAGTTCAAAAGGATGCATTTTCACCACTGACTTTAAGCTGTTGCTTTATTTAGAACATCGATGGAAGCTCAAAACAAAAACAGAATTACCTGGAAAAACTCAGCAGGTCTGGCAGCATCGGCGGAGAAGAAAAGAGTTGACGTTTCGAGTCCTCATGACCCTTCGACAGAACTTGAGTTCGAGTCCAAGAAAGAGTTGAAATATAAGCTGGTTTAAGGTGTGTGGGGAGGGGGCGGAGAGAGAGAGAGAGAAGTGGAGGGGGTTGGTGTGGTTGTAGGGACAAACAAGCAGTGATAGAAGCAGATCATCAAAAGATGTCACCAACAATAGAACAAAAGAACACATAGGTGTTAAAGTTGGTGATATAATCTAAACGAATGTGCTAATTAAGAATGGATGGTAGGGCACTCAAGGTATAGCTCTGGTGGGGGTGGGGAGAGCATAAAAGATTTTAAAATATTTAAAAATGATGGAAATAGGTGGGAAATGAAAAATCTATATAATTTATTGGAAAAAAACCTCACGGAGGCTGAGCGTCAACTCGCAGACACTTCGTCCTACCTCTCCCTAGACCATGACCCCACCACTGAACATCAAGCCATTGTTTCCAGGACTGTCACTGACCTCATCTCCTCTGGGGATCTTCCTCCCACAGCTTCCAACCTGATAGTCGCCCAACCTTGGACTGCCCGCTTCTATCTCCTACCCAAAATCCACAAACAGAACTGCCCCGGTAGACCGATCGTCTCAGCTTGCTCCTGCCCCACAGAACTCATTTCTCATTATCTTGACTCCCTTCTCTCTCCCCTTGTCCAGTCCCTTCCCACCTACATCCGTGATTCCTCTGACACCTTACGTCACATCAACAATTTCCAGTTCCCTGGCCCCAACTGCTTCCTCTTCACCATGGATGTCCAATCCCTCTACACCTCCATCCCCCACCAGGATGGTCTGAGGGCCCTTAGCTTCTTCCTCGAACAGAGGCCCGAACAATCCCCATCCACCACTACTCTCCTCCGTCTGGCTGAACTTGTTCTCACGCTGAACAATTTCTC